>NC_083323.1:18844360-19189702 GCF_963455315.2 Globicephala melas
TTAAACACTGATTCTTTAACGAGGGCTTGGGGAGCATGGTGTACAGAGAATTCCTAACTTTTTCACCATGGGCCTCAGGAGGGTATGTGAATGGAATATCACATAGGACTGGTACTTTCCAGAACATTATATTCTATGGGAAGTACCATGTTAGACCTTTCATCAGGGAAGTATTTGTCTGTTTCTTAGAGCCCTTGGATACTAATTAATTCATGGACCTTCTGCAAATACAAGAATGTTTCTCTCTCCTTACCTTCTCCAGTCTTCCAGGGGTTTTGTCACAAATGCTCTCTGATCCCCACATCTGCCCATTTTGCACACTAGAGGGTAGCGTTGAGCCTGTTTGGAATTTCCCACACTTGGGACTGAGAAAAAGTATGATGAAATTGTCCTTCCTTTTCACATAAATCAGGGGGACTAAGTACCCGCAGCTGTTGCTCTTACTGTGAAAACCATTGTGATGGGCAGGATTTTGTTCAAAATCCCTAAATTCAAAAGTTCTCGAAAACCCTGGGCCAATTCTTCTCAGAAATTTCTCTGTCTGTACTTGCGTGCCTGGGAGGATCAGGTCTTCAGCCAGGTTCTCTAGGGCTTTGTGAGTGAGGGCAAAACAATGACAGAGTATACAAAACTCACTAAATAAATAAAGATATTTCCCTCTGTTATCCTATCTGGAGTCTTACAAAGGTTGGAGTGAACCTGAAGCATGCAACAGAATTTAGTCACAGAGATGCTTCTTAGCCTTGATTTAGTTTCTGCATAAAGTCTGTGTCTTTCCCTACCTATCACCAGTTCTAGCCTTTCCATCTTCTACGCAATCTTCAAGACTCACTTCAGACTCCATACCTCCTTACAAATGTAAAACCTGAGGGAGTTGCCCTCTATGAACTCTTACGCTTAGCCCTGGATTATTAGAATCTTAGTGTGACCTTTTAAGAGTTTTCATTTATGTTCTTTTTTTCTATCAACATTATTGTAGGGCCCCCAGAATCTTAGCTATATGTGACACTTGCCTATACTCCCCTGTAAGGATTTAGAAGCTTGACTGAAAGAAACAGACATCTGTTGAGTTCCTACCATGTAGCAGGCCCTGACCTAAGCCCTTTCATGCTTTAGCTCAATTAAGCTGTATTTTGACTGGCTGCAACATCTGTGCCCTTTTCACAAAGTTGTAGATCATCCAAAAAGGACATTTGAAATGGCAGAACGCACAGGGTGACCTTACGTCCTGGTTTGCCCATGACAGTCCTGGTTTACATCTGTCGTCGGGCATAATCATTAATAATGTTCCCTTTCACTCTCAAAAGTATCCAGGCTTTGTCTAGAAATTCTACGATAAACGGGCTCCGGAGTCAGACATTTTGGGTTTGGATTCTGTCTCTGCCTCTCCCTAACTACGTGACTGCGGGCAAGTTCCTTAACTTCCCTGGGCTTCACTTCCCTCCAGGTAGAAATCAGGGGTGCTAACGCCTTCCTAATAGAGTTGTGATGAAGATCAAAGTTAATATAGTCATGTGTTTACATGAATGGCCGGCACACAGTAAACGCTCAGAAAAGACAGTTATTATTGTCAAAATGGTTTTGATCACGTGAGCAACACCAGAAGGGCCCAGAGTGGCTGCTGTGTGAAGTGACTCAGAAATGCGAGAGGAGCTAAGGTGTGAGCACTGATTTAGGGAGAGGAAACATTATAGGCAGTGAGTGGTGCTATAGTAGTGATTCTTAAAGCATCCAGCCTAGGCCAGCTGCCTCAGCATCCCTTGGGATTTTGTTAGAAGTGCAAATTTTCAGGTCTTTTGAATCAGAAACTTTGGGAGCGGGGCCTGGTAATCTGTATTTTAACAAGTCCACCAGGTGATTTAAATGTATGCTAATTTTTAAGAACCTTGGTTCTTCTGAAAAGGAGAGGAGACGGCAGAGAAGCTTCGACCAGCAACAGAACAGCTCATGAAGCCAGGAAGGTTCCGGGTCAGTGAATCCCAGCACCCTCGTGCTAAAGGCAACCCTAGGAAGCTCTAGGCCAGAGGTTGCAAACATAGACTCACAGTCTGAATGTGTATACTATTTTGTTTGGCCTGTTAAAAAAAATTTAGCCAGAAATGAAAAATCAGAGAAATCTACGTGCAAATCCAGATTTCTAGCATTCCTTACAAATTCAGAATATTTGGCACCTCTGGGTGGCCTTCCCCTCCAGCCACAAGTGAGTGCAGTGGAGAAGCAGCTGCCCCTTTAACCAGAGCATGTAGCCTCCAGCTTCCCCTAATTCCCATCAGGTCAGCTGCACTTCTGTACTTGTTACCTGTCCTGTCCCTGTTCCCATTCACGACTCAGACACCGCCCCCTGCTTTTAGATGAGAAAGTGTAGGCCTGGAGAGTTTCCACGAGTTGTGTAAGTGTGTGACCCATTCTCTGGACACAGCATGTGTTTAGGGAGGGTGGTCTCTGATCTTCTGAACAGGGTCTTGAAAGAGGAAGAATTTGAGACCCCCGAAGGGCTGCTCTTGCTGAGGTTCTTAAACAGTCCTGTGTCTCAGAATCAGCTGGGCCAAAGATTTAAAATGCAGTTTTCCTCAGTCGCCCACTGCCCAGCCTGGTTTAATAGGGTTGGGTGGACTGGGCCCAGGAAGCTGCATGTAAAGAAGTCTTCCTTTCTTCCTCCTCCTTTATCCCCATCCGTGTGATTCCGAAGCAGGTGGTCCAGGGAACATACTTTGGGAAACCCTGAGCGATGTGTAACATTCCATGTGGGATCTATACCTCAGGATGGAGTGGGGCAGCGTGGACAGAGGACAAGATCTCATCACAGGCTGTGTGCAGAGAAGAGGGCCAGAGACATGGGGGAAGTTGAATGAAGAGATTTAAGTGTGGTAGGGTCAGATAAAGTTGGGTTCGAATAGTCCGACAAAGGTTTGGGGTTTTTTTGAAGTATATTTGACATATAACATTGTGTAAATTTAAGGTGTACACATATTGATTTCATACATTTATATATTGTAATATGATTGCCATCGCAACGATAATTAGTGCCTCTGTCACGTCCCGTAGTTATCATTTCTTTTTAGCCAAACTTGTAAAAACAGAGAGTAAAATGGTAGCTACCGGGGGATGCAGGGTCGGGGGATAGGACAGATGTTGTTTAGGGGCACAAATTTGCCACAAGTAGTAAAAATGTCCTGGAGTTCTCATGCATGGTATAGTGAATATAGACAATAATATTGTATTATACTCATCAAACTTGCCAAGAGACTAGATCTTAATTATTCCAACCACTAAAAAAGTGTAACCCATGAAAGGTAACTGCCCCGAACCAGATAGCCTAGCCTTTGACAGAAAGTAAAGAGAGTGATGGTGGCAGAAAAAAATATATAAGGGTGAGATTTCATGGTGAGAGTCAGCAGCGATTTATCAGGGCTAAAAGGTGAGACCAAAAATGTCACCCTTTATGCCTCTTGCAGGATGTAAGGATGTGTACCACGTAAGCTCCTTTTGAAGGATACTTCGACATCCTTTAGTATAAAGCAACAAAAAGAAGGGGGAGCCCTTGCCTGAGGTCCTACCTCCATCCTTGTCTGACTTCCCACCCCTTTCTTTACAGTTTTCTGCTCCTTTCCATCTACTTATAATTGTGGGGGTTTTTCCCCTTCCCTTCTCTATTTCTTTGTCTCTCTGTCTCTTTCTCTTTCTCTCTCTTTTTGCTCTCTTTCTGTTCCTTTCTCTCTTCTGACCCCCTCCCAATGTGTAACTCACAAACTACACCAAGAGTTATAGCATCAAAAAATATTCAGGAATAAAACATCCATCACCATGCAAGGAGAATCCAGGGGAAGAAACCAAACCCCTGAAAAAAGTTTCTAAAGTAATAAGTCCTTGTCAGATTCCAACCAGCCTGGGCCTCCAAACGGAGAGGCAGAGGTATTTGTCTCCTGTTCCAAAGGCAGGAGCAACTTCCCGCAGAGCAGTTCCGCTCCCACTGTGCTTTTTCCTTTGACCGTTGCTGTCAAATGTGCTTTGTCATGTCCTTTTAGCACCAGGCCTGGCACCTTTCTCTGTATAGTAAAAACTAATGAGCCGTATGGCTTTTGGCAGCCTTGGGCAATATACATGCTCCATTTGGAGCAGAGTAAATCCTTGGAGTCTATAGCTGTGTGTGTAGCCTCAGGCTGTCCCCTGTGCTTCATGGGTCTGTAAATATCATAGCTGTGGTCACTGCTCAGAATTATTAATATTCCAGAGGACTGCTTTGACCCTACCCCCTACCGAGCAGGCTTCGGTAACACGCAGCTTCGCATTGGACCCCATCCAATTGGAATTTATGACTGGAAGTGGCAGAAGGCCCGTGTTATAGCAATGTCTCACCTTCAGCTGGCTCTGCATCTTGGACCCTGAGGATATCATGGTATTTATTCAATTCAGATCCCATTTATTGTGCTTCTAACATGCTGGGCACTTAGTTTAGATGCTAGAGATAGTGCCCTGACAAAGACTAGGTATATGTGTAACTGATTCACTTTGTTATAAAGCAGAAACTGACATACCATTGTAAAGCAATTATACTCTAATAAAGATGTTTAAAAAAAAAAAAAAGACTCAATCCCTGCCCCGAAGAAAGTGATCTGGGAAGTGGACATGGACATGTAAATAAGGTCCCTGTATGCTAATAGATTTCAGGTCCAGCCCTTGGCAGGTTTTGGAGAAAAGCCACCCATTCTTCCATTTGCATCCCCTGAAGCCATTGCTATTCAAGCTTGGAAGGCAACAACACCTTGGAGCTTGTTAGAAATGCAGAAACTCAGGCCCCACCCCAGACTGAATCAGATTAAAGTTTGAGAGGCCATGATCTAAATCAGGCCTTAGCAAACCTGGATAGGTTCAAAAATCACCTAAGGCTTCCATTTTTAAGTGCTGACCCAGCAGATTTGATATAGAGCCGGAGATTCTTTATAAGCCCTACAGGTACTTATGATATAGCTGATCTGTAGACTGACATTTGGGAACTAGCCTCTAACCCCGTGGTTCTCAAACTTGTTTGAACATTAGAATCACTGGGAGAGATTTTAAAAGTCTTGATGCCCAGACTATATACTCTGAGCAGTTAAATCATAAACCGTGGGCATGGGGTTGAGGCAGCAGGAATTTTTCTCCAGTTTTATTGAGAAATAATGAACATCCATCACTATGTAAGTTTAAGGCATGCAGCAGGATGGTTTCATTCACATATATTGTGAAATGATTATCACAGTAGGTTCAGCTGACATCCATCTTCTCATATAGATACAATAAAAGGCAAAAAGAGAAAATAAAAAAGGAAAAAAAATTCTCCTTGTGATGAGAACTCATAGAATTCACTCTCTTGAAAAATTTCCCGTATATCATACAACAGTGTTGCCTATAGCCATCGTGCTGTAAATTACATCCCTAGTACTTATTTATCTCATAACTGAAAGTTTGTACCTTTGGACCATCTTTCTCCAAATCCCCTTTCCTCCACCCTCTGCCTCTGGTAACCGCAAGTCTGATCTCTTTTGCTATGAGTTTGTTTTTCTGTTTTGGTTGTGGCTGTTGTTGTTTGCAAGATTCCCCATACAAGTGAGATCATACGATATTTGTCTTTCTCCATCTGACTTATTTCACTTAGCATAATGCCTTCAAGGGCTATACAAGTTGTTGCAAATGGTATGACCTCCTCATTTTTTTACGGCTGAATAATATTTCGTTGCATATATACCACATTTCTTTACTCATTCATCCACCGATGGACACTTAGGTCATTTCCATATCTTGGCTATTGTGGATAATGGCAGCAGCAATTTTAAAGTCCCTCCAGGTGACTCTGATGTGCATCTTAGGTTGAAGGCCGCTGCTCTATACCAGTGCTGCAAAAACTTTAATCAGTATAAGGACCACTCCCTACACAATCCCACAGGGTCAGCAGAGCTCCAGTGGTTCCTAATTGAAAAAGAGGTAGAACTAGGGCTGAAACCCCAATTTCCCCCCCTAGCCAGGGTACGTGTCACCTGCGAAACTGCCAGGCAGCATGGTGAAGGCTACCTTGGCACTACCTGGATCCCTAGTGTGGGGCCAGTTGAGGAAGCTCAGACCTATATAGTTCAATAGCCTCAATCCGTCTGGTCTTAGCTTGGAGGCAAGTTTCAATGGCTTGTTCCTTGTCTTGTTCTCCAGCGTGCTCAGAGTCCCAGTGGTATTTTTCTCAGCACACTGGGCTGTAGACATATTGGCTGTCTTTCATTTTCTCAAATGTATCCTTTTCCTTCCACCTCAGGGCCTTTGCTGTTTCCTCTGCTAGGAATGCTCACTCTCCTTCCCTCTCTCCAGTTCCTCCTTCAAGAAAGCCTTTCCTGACCCTCCAAATGAGAGCAGGTTCCCCTATTGTACACTTGTAGAGCAGTTTGTACCTTTCCTTCCTCACAGTTATCACAGTTTTAAATTATGTGTTATGTTAATATTTGAATAATTTCTCAACAATTCCAATTAAGAGAGAAATCACAGCTCTTTTGCTTAGAACTGTATCCCAGTCACTTGCATTGTGCCTAGAACACAGTAGGGATTCGATGAATACTTGAGTATTCATGCACCACTCTTCCCAGCATTGGAGGTTCCAGGTCCCTTACGTATTGTCCCCACCCCACCCAAGAACATCGCCATTTGCCAAGGCAACCACTTTAGCGCCTGCTAATCTTTAGGTATACACCAGCCCCTTTTTGGATCATCATGAGATCCCCAACTCTAGACACAGTCAGTCTACCTGAGGCCCTTTTTCCATGTCCGGATATTAGTAGCATCCCCCTTCCAACCACCTAAGGGTTGGGAGCCTCCATGGACCCTTCTTGTTGCTGCCACTCTGGCACTGGCCCGGCAGTCCCCTAGGTGTTTTGTCTTCATCACAGTATTAAGCAGGAAATATTATTGTCGGTGTTCTAGGATATCTTGTGCTCTTTTTGTGTAAAATGAGAATAATAGTATCTACTGCAAAGGGTTGATGGAGAATTAAATGAGGTATTCTGCATCGACAATACACTGCCCAGTCAATAAATATTTAGAATTTTTATTACTACTAATAACTGCAAAAATCCCACTGGTGCTTACTTCGGCAGCACATATACTAAAATTGGAACGATACACAGAAGATTAGCATGGCCTCTGTGCAAGGATGACCCACAAATTTGTAAAGCGTTCCATATTTTTAATAAAAAAAAAATCCCACTGGACCCCGCAAAATGTTTTAGAGCTGCAGTTTGTACTTACTGAATGAGATGATGGGAAGCTAATATGGATTCGATAATAATTTTAAATGAGCTCACGCTTTATTGGTTGTGACAGCAGTAAATTCAATAGTAGATCTAGAAGTGGAAAATAATGCTTATTTCCATTTTCAGAAAATGTGTGACATGTCTAAGGATTTAAGGGTCTTTTGCAACAATTCCGTGCCCTATTTCTCCCACACTGGGTTCTCAGGCTGTAAGCTGAAAGTACACACTTCGGAAAATGTGACACATACAGTCTCTCCTCTCTTATTTTCATTTTCCTTTAAGTATCTCTGTCAAACAAGCTGGAATACTAGTCCTTTCTCTAGAAGTTGCTGCTGTTCAGTCATATGAAGGTCAGGACTTTCAGCCCATCTACTTTGGGCCAGAAAACTTGGAAGAGGTCAAAGCTGAGCCTTAGTAAGCATGGGAGTAGGGGAAGGGAATCTCACTGTGGTTTCAGTCCCACCGGAGAGGTTGTGGACAAACTAGAGAGGAAAGCAACTCATGCATTTATTTTTTTTCACTCAACAAATCTCTATTGAACACCCTACCATGTGCCAGAAACTGAATTTAACACTAAGGGCTTCCTAGCAGTGTGACCTGAGGCAAGTTCATTAATTTTCCCATCCTCAGGTTGTTGCCTGTAAAATGGAGATGACAATAGGGTTGAGATAGGTATTAACTAAGATAATATGCGCAGGGAGTGACACAGAGTCCGTGTGTGATGCAGTGAGTATTCACTGCTGCTGCTGTTGTTCACGTGGAACAAGGTGGATGCAGCGTTGCCATCATGACATTTTGAGTCAAATGGGACACAGAGAAGAGTACGCAGGAAATTACAATAGCAATTGATAGGAGGAGTAGAGGAGCATAGAGAGGGACACCTAATTCAGACTTCCTAGAGAAAAGGACATTTAAGACTCAAACTGAGACATTAAGGGTGAGTAGTAGTGTTAAAGAAAAAATTATTCTGGTGCTTGTTAAAGATGATAAGGAAGACTTCCTTCAAGACGATCTATTGCAATGCCTTTTGGCAGAAGGGGAGAGAGCTCAGGCTCAAGTCTGAATACCAAGGGAGTGGAGATTTACAGCCAAGGAGCAAGGCGGGGGTCGGTGGATAGAAAATTACTAAGAAGGTAGGATAATTCTTGCTAAACTGACCAAAGAGGATTCTTGATGAGGGCAGGCCAAGAGGATCCGATACCGGGGAATTGTGGGAGGGGGATGAGGAAAGTGATCAGATAAATATTGAGGATGAGGGATTCTAGCTAAATTGACTTCAGAGGATTCTTGCTAAAACTGGACTCTATAAGGATAGAGACCAAAGCCCACAGTCAAGTCTAGTTGAACAGAGGGCTCAGAGGAGGCTGACTAAAATTTGGTCAAAGAGAGAACCTTTGTCGGTAGTTACCCAAGTGGAGAGGGTCTGGGTAGAAGTACTATCTCATGGGAAAGTCTCAAGGCAAATAGAAGCACCTTCTGCCCTCTCCCACAAAGAACAGCCCATTTCCAGAGAGGGATTAACCTTTGCTGCACCCTGGAATCACCCAGGGATCTTTAAAATATACTGATGCCTAGATCCCACCCCCAGAGGTTCTGAACTAACTGGTATGGTAAGCAGCCTGAGCTCTGGGTTGGTTTTTTGTTTGATTTCCAGATTTATTGAGATATAATTGATATATAATGTTGCTTAAGGTGTGATGATTTGATATGTCTATATATTGTGAAATGTTCACTGCAATAAGGTTACCTAACACATCCTTCACCTCACATAATTACCATTTTGTTATTGCTGTTATACAACACAGTATTGTTAACTATAGTCACCATGCTGTACATTAGATCCCCAGATGTCTTATAACTGGACATTTGTATCCTTCTACCAACATCTCCTCATTTCACCTATCCCTCAGCTCCTGGCAACCACCCATCTGCTCTCTGTTTCTGTGAGTTGACCTTTTTAGATTCCACATATAAGGGACACCATACAGTATTTGTCTTTCGCTGTCTGACTTACTTAGCATAATGCACTTAAGTTTCACCCATGTTGTCACAAATGTCAGGATTGCCCTTTTTTAAAGCTGAATAATATTCCATTGTGTGTGTGTATATATTTTATATATATATATATATATATATATATATATATATATACCATATTTTCTTCATCCATTGATCCATCAATTGTCATTTAGGTTATTTCCATGTTTGGATATTGTGAATAATACTGCAATGAACCTGGGGTGTAGATATCTCTATGAGATAGTGATTTCATTTCCTTTGGATAAATATGCAGAAGTGAGATTGCTAGATCATATGGTGGTTCTATTTTCAGTCTTTTGAGGAGCCTCCCTACTGTTTTCCATAGTGGCTGGCCCAATTTACACTCCCACTAACAGTGCACTAGGGTTCCCTTTTCTGCACATCCTTGTCTTTTTGATAGCAGCAATTCTAAACAGGTGTGAGGTGATATCTCATTGTGGTTTTTATTTGCATTTCCCTGATGATTATTGATGTTGAGCACTTTTTTGTGTACTTACTGTCCATTTGTATGTCTTCTTTGGAAAAAAATGTCTATTTAGGTCTTTTGATGATTTTAAAATCAGATCATTTGTTTTTTGGTTTTGAGGTCTTTCGGGGGTTTTTTTTGCTATTAAGCTGTATGAGTTTCTTCCATATTTTGGATATTAACCCCTTATCTGATATATGACTTGCAAATATTTTCTCCCAGTCCATGGGTTGTCTTTTCATTTTGTTGATTGTTTCTTTTGCTGTGCATAAGCTTTTTAGTTTGATGTAGTCAGTCCCACTTGTTTATTTTTGTTGCTTGTGTTTTTGATATCATATTTTAAAAAAATCATCACCAAAATCAATGCCAAAGAACTTTTCCCCTATGTTTCTTCTAGGAGTTTTATGATTTCAGGTCTTATGTTTAAGTCCTTAATCCATTAGAGTTAATTTTGTAAGTGGTGTAAGATAGGGATCTAATTTCATTCTTTTGCATGTGAGTATCAAGTTCTCCAAACACCATTTATTGAAGACATTATATATTCTCTACTGAGTATTCTTGGCTCCTTGTCAAAAATTAGTTGACCATGTATTCATGCGTTTATTTCTGTCACTTAATACTGTTTCATTGGTCTATGTGTTTGTATGCCAGTACTACACTGTTTAGATTATTATAGCTTCATAATACAGTTTGAAATCAGGGAGTGTGATGCCTCCAGTTTTGTACATTCTCAAGATAGCTTTGTGAGAATTATCTCTGGGAGGCAAGGATGGTTCAACACACACAAATCAATAAATGTGACACACCACATTAATAGAATGCAAGATAAAAATTATATGATCATTTCAATAGGTGCAGAAAAAGTATTTGACAAAATTCAGCATCCTTTCATGATAAAAACTCAACAAACTGCATGTAGAAGAAACATACTGCAACATAATAAAGGCCATATGTGACAAACCCACAACTAACATCACACTTAATGATGAAATTTGAAAGCTTTCAGTCTAAGATCAAGAACAAGACAAGAATGTCCACTTTTACCACTCATTCATCATAGTACTGGAAATCCTAGCCAGAGCAAACAGGAAAGGAAAAAGGAATTAAAGGCATTCAATTGGGAAAGAAGAAGTAAAATTGTCTCTGTTTGCAGATGAGGTGATCTTGTATATAGAAAATTTTAAAGACCCCACCAAAAAAATTTTTAAATCTACAAAAATGAATAAAGTGTCAGGACTCAAAATCAAAATATAAAAATCAGTTGTGTTTCTGTACACCAGGAATGATAAAGATATAAAGAAAACTATCCCATTTATAACAGTATTGAAAACAATAAAATAGGAATAAAGTTAACCAAAGAAGTAAAAGATCCAAACACCAAAACTATGACATTGATGAAAGTAATTGAAGAAGACAAAAATACATGGAACGGTATCTTGTGGATCAGAAGAGTTAATGTTATTCAAATGTCTATATTACCCATATTACCCATAGAATCATTGCAATCCCTATCTAAACTCCAGTGGCATTTTTCACAGAAATAGAAAAAACAATTCTAAAATTTGGAAGCACAAAAAACCCTGAATAGCTCTGAGGTTTTTAAAAGCTCCCCTTGTGATCCCATCATGCAATCAGAACTGTGAACCACTAAGTCTTTTTACAGCCAGGTAGGGCCTTTGCCCCTAGTATATCAAGCTCTTATCAACTTGACTCTCATTACCTCCAGAGGTACAGAATACAGTCATTTCTCTGCATTCATAGGTTCCACATCCTCGGTTTCAACCAAGCGCAAATTGAAAATATTCAGTGGGAAAAATTCCCGTGAGTTCCAAAAACCAAAAGTTGAATTTGCACACGATGGCAACTATTTATATAGCATTTAAATTGCATTAGGTATTGTAAATAATCTAGAGGTGATTTAAAGTATATGGGGGGGTTGTCCGTAGCTTATATGCAAATACTATGCCATTTTATATAAAGGACTTGAGTATCCATTTGGATTTTGGTATCTGCGGCATGGGTGGGGGATGGGGGGCGATTTCTGGAACCAATTGCCCCGCAGATACCAATGGACTACTATATTATCTCCTGTGAGGTCAATAAACAGTCCCTCCTTCTACCTTATTTAACGATTGCCTTTGGCTTTCAAATTTAGGACCGCAACAGCGTTTATTATAAAGTTACCATTTGACCTCTCAACTCTTCTTATTTGCAGTTTTCAATTATGTAAAATTCAACAATATCAAATTTTATTAATACTGTACCACTGAAGTCATATGTTTTCAGTCCACTGAAAATGATTGTTTAAGATAAGACCCACTTTCGGAACATAATGCTATTTTCTCACTGCCATCTAAGTCCGGGGTCAGCAAACTTTTTCTGGAAAGAACCAGATGGTAAATATATTAGAATTTGTGGGCCATACAACTATCCAGCTCTACCCATAGACAATCCATAAATGATTGGGTGCGGTTGTGGTCCAATAAAACTGTTTATGAAAGCAGGCAGCTGGCCTAGAGGTCTTGGTCTGTTGACCTTCCCATCTAAGTGCCCACTTTTCACTCCACGTGTTCTTCACTCAAACAATGGGACAAAATGTTTCCGCACCTTCAAAGATAAAATGATCTCACTGTCTCATTTGCATTTGTTATCTTCATTTACTCATGAAATACTTGTTTACATAAATCTATAAGTTGACTAATCTAGAAAGCAGTGTTTCCATCATCGTCTGTAATACGATAACTTTCTTTAATATTTAGAGCTGTTTCCTGCAGCGACCAGAAAAACTGCAGACGGAAGACCCTAAATATTATAAAAGAATTCAATGTTTTTTTGAAACTGAAATGAGGAAACCACAGAGAGATCACTGACCTTGATAGGCCTCAGAGAACAGTGGTTAAAAATGTGAACTTCTGCTAAACCACCCAGGCCAGTCCTGGTTCCACCACTTAGTAGCTTGTGAGCTTGGGTGAGTTCTTAACCATTCAGTGCCTCATTTCTTCACCTATAAAACGGAGATATTAAAGTTCTTACTTCATAAGGTTATAGTGGAGACTATCAGATGACCTGCATAATATGAATAGAACAGTATATACGTTAAGCACTCAACAAATGTAGCTGCTACTTTTGTTCTTTTCACTGCTGCCTATATGGAGGGCGACCTTACCTTGGGCTTACTTTACTTTGTCTCTGCCAAGAAATATGCTCTGAAGATCAAGAGGACCTTCTTGTCATGCTACAAGCCCTTCAGCTGCAGCATAGATGTGTTGGTCTCACCGTGGAAAGTCAAGATGGTCCTCAACCAAACGAAAGTGAATTTGTGATCACTCTGCCTTGACCTTGAGAACATTTCTTAAGCTTCAGCTATATGCCTTGAGGTAGCTTTCATCTACACTGGGACTCTTCCAAGGTGGTTAAATGAAACATTAAGAGGGTAACATGCATGTTAGCGCTAGCCCATGTTTAGTATTTGGTGGATATTCTGTGTGTGGAACTCAGGAGAGCACATCTTTAAACATGTGCTGGGAAATCAATTCAGTCTAAGTTTGCTGGAGCAAATGAGCTACTGCCCCCAAACTACCAGCTTGCTGTGATAGCTGACTGCTCTTTTGAGGTCATCGTCCATTGTCTCAGTGGTGAGGATGAAAAAATAAGGTCAGGACCTACTCTGAAGTGTCTTCAGAGAAAAAGGGTTACTGGGCTATCAGATAAAGATTTGTTTGTTTTTGTTGTTATTGTTGTTGATTGCACTTCATTTCTACTCCTATTTGTTATCTCTACTGAGATGTGTTTTGTGGCTGGAGTTAAGGCTTATCGTATATGCATTTGGTATCTTTTAACTAAAGACCCAGAAATCCTCTTTCTGTATACTCTCCAATTTTCCAGCAATCACCATGCTTTGTAGACTTGAGTCAGGTTAGAACACGATACAGAGACAGTGATGTCTAAGAGAAAGGGCATTCCATCTTTGCTGGATAGACAGCCCTTCAATCAGGTCCTATGTGTGAAAGTGCTTTGAACTATTAAGCAGGGAGCAACAATTATGCGTGAAGTACTTACACTGCTTCTGGAATGTTCTCGGACAGTACTGTCCAGTAGAACTTTCCATAATAATAGAAATGTTATATAACCGTGCTGCCCAATACAGTAGCCAGAAGCCCCATGTAGCTACTGAGCAGTTGAAATGTAGCTAGTGTGACTAAGGAACTAAAGTTTAATTGTATTTAGTTTAATTCGTTTAAATTTAATTGGCCACAGTGCAGTTATAAGGCATGTTGCATGCGTTAAAACAAAACAACCTGTAAGGCAAGTCGTATGTGCCTGCCCCCCTTTACAAAAGAGGGGGAAATCTCAGAGAAGTTAAGGAACTTTCCAAGAGTCACAGAGCTAGCAAATGGCAGGTGGTCAGACAGGATTTATACCTCCCAATTTTCTCTGATGTCATGCCCAGGGGTTCTTCTTCCACATCAAACTATATAGCACTGTGCTATACTATATTATATTCTATATTACTATTATTCCTTTGAAATCTATCATTGCAACTAAATATTGTAATATGCAGATAGAATAAACTCTAACCCATTCTCTCCAACAGAACAAGATTAGCTAACTTGACTTGTACCGAAGGAGAGAATTCACAATTGTCTATGGATAACTCAAGAGCCCCTTTGCTCTGAAGACACTTCAGAGTAGGTCTCGACCTTGTTTTTTCATCCTCACCACTGAGACAATGGACGATGACCTCAAAAGAGCAGTCAGCTATCACAGCAAGCTGGTAGTTTGGGGGCAGTAGCTCATTTCTTCCAGCAAACTTAGACTGAATTGATTTCCCAACACATGTTTATAGATGTGCTCTCCTGAGTTCCACACACAGAGAGCCATTTCCTTTTTGAACAGCTTGTCTGGTTACATCTTGTAGTAATTTATCTGCGTGCTCCCTGCCAACTGGTTTGTAGGGAAAACATGTTTGATGCATAACAATAGATCATTTGGGGATAAATCAAACTCTTAATGAAGTCCTGCTTCTCTTCAGCCAGGCATTTTGCTCAGAAGTCTCTCTTGGGCTCTGGTGACTTGAGGAAAGGGAATGTGGGTGCCCCAACCTTCGAGACAAGTAGGCGCACAGAAAGTGATTTTCTCCAAGACAAGACTAACGACACAGCATCCCTGGGGTCCCTTCTCATGGAGTCCAACTGAAACCACTGAAGTTGGATTGGAGACTAGAGCCTGGAGACAGTTCAGATTAGACCTATGTTTGGAAGAAATGAGAGATCTATTTTGCCCAAAGCCTCACACTTTCCTTGGAGGGACGCCATGGCCGCCCACACACCCTTGTCTTTCCCAGTTCCTGTAAGGAAAAAGAAAGTTACAAGGAGATAGAAAGTAGAAAGAAAAAGGGAAAAGTGGGGAAAGAGAGAAGAATGAACTGAACAGAAAATCGAAAAGAAAAAAGAAGAAAGAGAAAGGAAGAAATAGTAGGAAGACACTGAGCAGGAAGGATGAGAGAAAGAAGAAAATAAATATCTCGAAAGTTTCCATTAAAAACCAAATGTATCATAAACATTGTTAATAGTTATTTCTAGCTGAGTCCCTGCCATGTGCCAGACTAGGTGCTCCTAAACACTGCTAAGGACCCAGAGAGACTTAGAAAGCTTGAGAAAGCAGTAGTTACTGTCTCCAAAGCCCTTATCCTTAGCATCTACACTACAGATGCCACTAAGAAGCCGTACGATCTGTCTTACAGCTATTTTGCTCTGGATATCCAGAAGTGGAGGAATCAGAGGCTGAACTGTGGAGGGAAAAGGCACGATGGGAGAGGCAGAGTAGCTGATATAAAATGTTTAATCATATCATTCTGTCCTCGTCTGAGGACATGCATCACCCATAGACATGCTTAAATGCCAAGTAAAACACGTCTCGCGTTTTGAGTCTGAACTCATGAACTCCCCCCGGGAGCCCTGCAGGGGCTGGTATATGCTTTTCATGGAGTTGGGGGTGCATTTAAAGCTAAATTCTGTGATTGTTTTCTAAGGAGAAAAATGATCTGCATTGGTGCTTTTCTTTAGTGAATGAGGAACTCTTTCATCAAGTCAACCCCTTTCCCCAGTCTTCTCTGGCCCCCACTGCCTCCAGGATCAAGTCCAAACCCTTCGTCCAGAAATCCAAGGCCTTCCACGGGCTGGCTCCAGACGGCCTTATCAACAGTGTTTTTCCACCATTCTCCACTCTGAACTATCAACTCCAGTAAAGCTGGTCTGCTCCCTCTTTCCTCCTCCCAGACACACACACACTGGCCCTGAGAGGACAAAGGACGGCTTCTTCAGCTTCCTCTGCCTTTGCCCCCATGATTCCTTCCACCTGGAGTGCTCTTTGCTGCCTCTCACTCTCTTCTAACCCCTATGTAAACGTCAAAGCCCCACCGAAGTCTCTTTAGGACAGGTTCTCTGACCATCCACACCCACCATGATCTCTTCCTCCTCTGCCCCTTCATGATATTCAGTTTTGGCGCCAGCTACAGGTTGTCATTCAATGATGCCTCAAGTCCCTGGGAAGGAGATTATTCCCTCTGTCCTGCTATGCTCCCAGCTCTCTTGTATTCCTTTTCTTTCCTTGTATTCACGTCCATCAACATGGTCCTGCTGTCGGTGCCTCCTTGGAAATTGGTCTGCATCTGCCATCTCTCCTTCTCATTTGCCAGGAAGCCAGATTACCAAACTGCCCCCAACCCCAGTTAGAGAGAACCGCTTCCTCCCCTCTCTTCCCTCCCTTCTCCTTCCTATGAGGATCAGCAAGTATTTACTATAGTGTTTATTTCATTCTGTTTTGCTATAGAAATTCATGTACGTTTTCTGTCTTCTCCACTGGATCATGAGCTCCTTGATTGTAGGGATGCGGTCATGTTTGTTTCCCTCTCAGAGCCTACCACAGTGGGCAATGTACAAATGACACTCTATAAATGCTTATGAAATGTATTTTTATCATCACTGAATTTCTCAACTGTACCTTAAATATAGGCACATATGCTGAATGAAGGCTTGGAGAGCCTATTTTTTGCGCACAACCATTTCTGCAGAAACAAGAAAGATCTGAAATATTTAGGGTAGGGGTCTTCTCTCCCCTGTGCGTAGGCTTCATTTTCACATGGGCTATTCTCTCACGGTGGAATGGTTCCCTTAAGGAAATTCATGGTATTATTTTCCTAAGAAGGGTGGATATAAGACAAGTGGGGTAAATTTCTCCTAACTCATGGACATCTGAGGAGTAGAAACCGAAGACATCAGCGCTCACCAGAACTAGAACTGAGCGTGGCCTCAAGGGGCAAATCTGTGTTCTCAAACTCTCAGGGCCACCTGGTGTCTTATCACGGCCTCTTTTGGTGCACAATTTATTCTCCTCTCTCAATGCGTTTTCTCCACCATGAAGCTCAGCTCACACAGGGCTTTGTCTTGCTGCGATGCTAAATGCATTTGGTAATCTTCAGTTTTCTCCCCCACTAGCTGGCAACAGTTGCTCAGTTTTCTAATTCCAGCATTCTGAGCGAAGAATGCAATTACCCTTGCTTACTTTTCCTTGCCAGGCCAAAAGTCCTGGCAAGCTTCAGGACGGGCCAACTTTGATTCAAGTACCATCCCTGGTGAAGTCAGCCACAGGTGAGGTGTGGAGGGCCAGAGGGAGAGGTAACATCAGAGAAAATATGGCTGCCTAAGCCCGTCCTGTCAACAGCCCTGCGGGTAGGTACAAACCCCCTTGCATTGGACTTGTCTCTGAAGACAGACACTGTCACAGCAGGGTAGAAGACATAAATTCCTGCAGACAAGCAATATAAATGAGCAAAGCAATCTGGTAGAGCGATGGGAGATGGCGGCTCCAGCATTGTTAACATGGGGAAATGGGGCCAGAGTTTTCCCTTTTTAAAGAGAAGCCATAAGTATGGATTTTAGTGTGAAGTTCCTAAGTTTTAAAGGTCATCGAAACTTATCTGTTCAAGCCAAACCAAACTTATCTGTGGGTGATATTAGCCCTGCCGGCTGTCAGTTTGCAGGTCCTACTTTAAAAACTGGTGTCCAAGGGCAGATCTTCTGAAAGGAAGGTAAATGACTTATGAGCAACTGGCCCGTTATTATAATTCATTTCCTTTCACTCTAGTTATTTGCATATTAACCCCCCATTATGTGTCTACTGACGGACTTATTAAAATAAGTCACTTGCTTTGTATTGTTTTGAGATTAACACTTGCTTTTGCATCATTTCAGAACACTTCCAACTTCTTGCCCAAGTTCCCATGATACCACCTTCAACTAGGAGAAGACAAGGCTCCAGGAGGATTTAAGTTTGAGGTTTCATAAAACGTCAGTTTGGGGATATGATCCCTTGTTAATGACCTTCTCCTCAGGTTTCTCAAAGACCACCCAGGCCTCTGGCTTGAAGATAAAGCCAGGACTAAGGGCCAGCTGGGTAATCAGAAAAAGCAAACCTCATGCCTTGGGAGCTGTAGAAGGTAGCGTTTGCAAGGTTGGTCACAGAAGCCAGAACAATGGGCATGTCTGTGTGCTTGGGGAGGTGCGGAGAGATGGAAACTGGAAACGTGATTACTGAGTTGACTAAGTTGTTTGCAGGATTATCATGCTTTACTGAAAATTCTCTGGGAAGCCCAATGGTTATGGCAAATTTCCAGAGGCAATGAGTCTTGGCTATTCCTTCCAATCAAGAACAAAACTAGTCCACAGGGTGATTGATGCTTAAATATCTCTCCAAGAGAAAGATGGATGTGGTCCATATGATATTTTCTTCAGAAATACCTGGTTTGGGAAGAATCAATGTCAAACATTATTTTTATACCATAAGATTGGGAAAACAAAGTCCCTGAGGGCCCGTTCAATGTTATATCCCAGAGATGAGCCTTGAGAAATATAGTCAATGCAAACATTGCCTAGAGCATAACTGTGCTGTGGTCTCCCCCTTCTTTTTAAAACCTGTGTGTGTGTGTGTGTGTGTGCCCCTGTGTGTTTTCTTAAAACACAGTATTTTATAGAAAAGAACACATATTTGTTAAGTGTACCTCTGAACATATTATCACAAAATGAACATATCCATATAACCACTACCCAGACTAAGAGATAAAATACTATCAGCACTTCAGAAGCTCCCTTACTAAGCCCCCTCCCAGACATTAGCCCCCTCCAGCTCACCATAGATAGTCACGTCTCGATTTCTAATGCCATAGATTAGTTTTGCCTGTTTTTAAGTTCAAATAACAGGAACCACATTGTACATATTTTTCTGTGTGTATTTATTGCAATGGTTGATTCATTTCCTTGCTTTATAGCATTCAATCATATGACTATAATGCAATCTTTCCATTTTACTATTGATTAAAATCTGATTTATTTCCAGCTTGGGACCATTGAAAATAATGCTGCTATGAAATTCTCAGTCAGACTTCAGGTACCCATATGGATGAATTTCTGTTTGGCCTATATCTAGAAGTGAAATTGTTGACTCATAGGATAGATGTATTTCAACATGGGTAGATACCATTAAATAATTGTCTCAAATGGTTATACCAATTTACACCAATGTGTAAGAATTCCTTTTGTTTTTCCCTCTCATTCTTTAAAGACAAACTCCATCTCCTACTTCCCCTTCAAGCCTTTCTTGATAACACCACCCCTCATTTATTGCCTGCTTCTGCAACTTCTCTAGCACTTAACAGCATTTTCCAAAATGTTCTAATATTGAGTCACTGGGAATACTTGTTAAAATTAAAAATTCCTGGACCCCACCTTGGTAAAGGGCCTGGGGAAGCTGCATGGTTCCTAATTACCCCAGCTGATCATCAGGGGAATTTGAGGAACAGCGAATATCATAGAATTTAAGAGAAATCGATAAAAGTGGTCCCAAGTTATGTTCACTCTAGGTAGGAATAATACCGAAATATGACCCATCGCCTGCTTCTTCAGCTTCACTAAATATTCTCTTCCTGCCATCCCCTCACCGACTTCTAGCCCCAAGAATTCCAGAAGATGTATATCCTAGAGCCTTCACCTGTTAAACAACCAGCTGGACAGCTACGTGACCTTGCTACTCAAAGTGTGGTCCCTGTACCAGCAGCAGCAGCATCACTGGGAACCTGTTAGAAATACAGAACTTCAGGCCCACCACAGACCCACAGACCAGTATCTGAAGTTTATTAAGACCCCCAAGTGATTTGTATCCACATAAAAATTTGAGAAGCAGTGCTTTGTTATGTGTGTGAGGGGAATTGTACCAGATGGTCTGGGGGACCCCAGGACTTAAGCAATATAGAAAGGGCATGAGCTTTGGAACCAGTCAGTCTTCAATGAGTCTCAGCTAATAGGGAAGTTACCTAATTTCCACCTCATCTAAGGTCACCTGTAAAGTGGAGCTAATATATCCCTACCACACTGAGATGTTATGGGGATTAACAAAGTGATCTAAGTAAAGTACCTGCTTCATAGTTAGGGCTCCCCCATTGATGACAATTTGCTTTGTACAGTGTCTGGTACACTAAAAAGTACTCAAAATGCTATCACTACTGTTGGTCTTGGTGGAGGTGGTCCAGATAATATTATATTATTATTATTATTATTAACCTCAAGGAACTTACAATCTAGGAGAAGGAAACACAGTAAATCCATAAAAAGTTTAAGGAAGATGAAAGATTATAACTGCAAAGGGATCTTTCTCCAAGTCAGAGGTCATACAAGAAGGACTGTAAGCATGTAAGTATTAAATATATTTCGGGGCAGAGCAACTAACATATCTAAGCATTTAGCTTATGCCAGGCATAGATTTAATATTATCTCATCCCATACACCCAACTGCAAATGAGATAGATACTATTCAAATTGCTCCCATTTTATAAAGGAAGACAATTGAGCCCCACAAGGTTAGCTAACTTGCCCAAAGTCACCTTAATATTAAGTGGTGGAGCCCAAACTTGCTCCACTGACTCTAGAGCACACACTCTTTTTTTTTTTTGATAGGTAAGAAGTGCATTTATTTAGAGAGAAACACACTCCATAGACAGAGCGTGGACCACCTCAGAAGGCAAGAGCGGCCCCAGGGTATGGGGTTGTCAGTTTTTATAGGGGTGGGTAATTTCATAGGCTAATGAGTGGGAGGAGTATTCCAGCTATTTCAGGAAGGGGCGGGAATTTCCAGGAATTGGGCCACCGGCCACCTTTTGATCCTTCTGCTTGGCCTTGAAACTGTCATGGCGCCTGTGGGCGTGTCATTTAGCTTGCTGATGTGTATACGGAGGCTCAAGGTCTAGTGGAAGTGTCCGCCACCTTGGACCCATTTAGTTCTAGTCGGTTTATGTCATGTCCTTGGGCTATGTCATTCTTTCAAAGGTTGTGTCCTGCCCCCTTCCCTCCTGTTTCATTCCCCCCTCGGAGGTTTTATCCCATATTCTCATGGGAAGCAGAAGGGCGATGGTCCGTCTTCTGTAACTGCTGCAAGGCTGGGTAGGGGTGTCGACCCTGCCTGTCAGGGAGTAAAAATCTCTGGATGCGGAGCACATACTCTTAATGGTGGTGATGCTGAACAATTTTCTTCAAGTTACTTAAGAGTCTATGGAAGCAAGGGAAACAACTGTGGCTGGAGTGAGTTGAGGGGCTTCACAGAAGAGACTATGATTCACCTGGAGCTATACAGACTCATTAGAATTGGACAGAGAGGTATTTGAGAAAAAGATATGCTTATAATACCGGCAACACTTCGGACGCAAAATTATGTCTCAGTTCACAAAGTGTGTTCACAACCACTCATTCAGGGCTACTAAGATGGAATATAAATTGTCCCTGCCTTGATAATCTTAAAGGCTATAGCTTCTAATTTAATCCTGCAACTACCATATAAAGTTATCTCTGTTTTTCAGAAGAAGGAAAAGAGAAGTTCAGTGGCTTGCATGAGACAAGGGGAATGGAAGGTGCTGACGCTGGAAATTGAATTCAGGTCTTCAGAATCTAAGTTTAAGGCAACGATCATTTGTTCCTTTAGGAAGATCTAGAGGCTAGAGTGACCAATCTTTATGGTTTGCTTGGAATAGAAGAGTTTCCCAGGATGCAGGACCTACAGGAAATTCCCAGGTAGACCGGGATGAGCTGGCCACCTCAATAGAGACCTAAACACAACATCCATGCTTGTTGTAAGATGCACCTTTGGTTGAACCAAAGGGTTTTTTGTGCTAAGGTAGGGTGTGCTGTTCTCACCAATCAGAGATCCAATACCGCACACTTCACCTGCTCTCTACTTAGTCTGCACCAACATAATGGCCAAAGGCACAGGCTTTCTCTGAGCACTGACTGTAGTTCAAAATTTTCTCTCTACTTGCGTCTTCCCTCCGAATTTGCTACGCTGTGTGTCTAGGGCATGTGATGTGCCAACACAGTGATGAACAGAACAGGTAAGATTCTTGCTTTCACAGGATTTACTTTCTTAGCAGGGCTTTAAAAATGGCCGGGGGCAATTGTGTGGGGGAGGTTGGGTGGAAGAGATTCTGGAAGAGCAAGAGATCATTCAAATCACATCAGAAAGACTTTCTGGCAACCAGAAATTAATCCTGGTTCTAATATTGGGGGTGACCTTGCATAAAAAGACATCGTCTTTGTATTGCTTCATGGTCTGACTACCGACTGTTCCAATAGAGAAAGTAGCCAGCAGACTGACCTTTGCTTTCACAACAGATCATAGGAAATGTGAGGTGCACGTAGTATCTTAACAATGTTGGAAAGGGGCCACTTCTACAGGATGTTTCCTGGGAGCAAATTCTTTTCCCAGTAGCCTGCACTGTACAACCCATGCATATGGGCATGCCAGCTCTTGTTGGATATGTTTCCAGGAGGGAAATGGTAGGCAAAATGAGTCTAAATGCTAGATGGGGTAGGTAGGTGGTGGTCCAGGCAGGGGACAGTGATGAGAACTTCTCCGCAGGGAGGTCATGCTGCCTTGGTTCCTCTGGCCCTCCCAGGAGTTTGGGGGCTTAAAAATATGTCTTCCAATGTCTTAATGGACAAGGATTGAATGATCAAATTCACGTGCCACTGGCAGCAGCATAAGCGAACGTCCAGAGGACTTATCCCAGAAAACAGGGAGGATCCATTTCAAGTTCTAAGACCAACTGAAGCTTGGCATTCCCTGACAAATGTATTCCAGCTGGTTTCAATCCACACGAGACACCAGCATGTGTGTGCACGCATGTTTATATATCTACTTATTAAAGAAAATGCACTTGGTAAGCGGGAGACCTCCATTCGTCTTCCTTTTGCTTGAATGGCTGTCTCCTGGAGAGGAAGATCCATTAAATGTCAGGAGTAGATTATGACTCTGGGCAGTCCAAGGAGATGAGGTAGGTAGCTGGCTTTTGCACAAGGGAATTTAGAAGATTATCAGAACACCTAATTAGAAGATATTTTGTTAAGCTCTTCCTGCCCACTTTCCTGTAGATAATGGTCAAGCTGTGGGGCCGTGCGTGCTCTGTTCCTTGAGGGAAGCAGGCAGCATCCTTGGCCTGATGCACCCTTCAAGTTAGCGACTCGAAGTAAACAACTGATTTCACTAATCTCGGAGACCTTTCTCTGGTGTCTAATAAGTACAGACTTCCTCTCAGCATTTGCCTTTTCTCCGTGGCTCCCTTATGAAATGTGATGCTAGCTGTAGAGTTGGAAGGACAAAGGAACTGAGTAAGTGTAATTTATTATCCAGGATTGTTTTCAACCTTTTTCCAATTATACACATTTTTCTTTTGGCTTTGGCAGACCTGGGTTTATGAGGCTGTTCTTCTGGTCACTAATGGGCTGAAAAAATGGGCCCCAAGTATTCCTTAAGGGATGTGTTACTGGCCTTTAGTAACTTGTCTATGACATTAGCTCTGTTGAATACAGTTAATTAAATGAGAAAACTAATACTGACCCCTGCTTCTCCCCCACTGTCTGCCCTCCTGCCCTCCACGTACACCAAGGCTTAATATGGGATCATTTCATTTAGGGACCAGGAAGCTGTCAGAACAACAGAGACGGAAGCCCAGACTGGGTTGGGTGCGCTCATTGGAATTTGTTTATTTTTTCTCACCCACTGGGGAGAAATGATGGGCTTAGGAAAGACAGAAGGCCTGCAGTTTAAAATCATGGGGGCAAAATACAATGGGCTGGGTGACAGGGACTCTGGTTTATGGTCCTGGGCTGGAGGCTGATTTGATGTGTGACCTTGAATGAGTCATTCATCTCACTGTATTTCAAGTTCCTCATCTGTAACGGGGGGAGTCATGAGACACCACCACCACCCCCTTGTCTAATGGATCGGTTGTGAACCTGAGGCTCATTTCTTTATCCCGCTCACTTACCTGTGGGCATTCTCCAGGATTCAGGATTTGTGCCCCATTGTTTTCACGTCATCCCTCAGTGATCTTACCCTTTGGCAGAGCGTTAGGTCTGGCATTTTTGCAGGTGACCACAAAATCTGTATCAGCAACTTCAACTTCTCTCCCCAGATGCGATCTTAGTTAGCCAAAATGTTCACCGGAAATTTTGAGGTGGACGATTTGCTTTATAAGATATACTTCTCTATTCAAAACTCACCCAGGCCACACTTCAATCTTTATATAGGAACCACAGGCACTGCCTAAACAGGGTGTGGGCTTCGAGTGCTAATTCAGTACTTCTAACTCTGTGACTTGGGTAAGTCACTCATACACACCAAGCTTGAAATGGAGATGGTCAGTTTCCTGTAAATGGAAACGTCTTGGCAGACTACCTGTTACATCACAGACACTCAATACATAATATCATTCGTCCTATCCTTGAGCTCATTTGGAATTTATACAATGCCTTCAACTCAGATTATCTTTTATGTCTATTACACGAAGTTTTCAAATACAGAGCAAAGTATACAAACAGCTGACTGTCCAGTAACATTCTAGACACTGAGCCTTGTTTTCCCGTTGAATTCCATTATTAATTTGGAGATAAGTCCTGTTGGAGGCAAGAATAACTTTTAAGTTATCCCAGATTGGTAAGGATATATGCAACATATATGTAAGAATTCGGCAGTTTCTGAAGCACAAGAAGAACCATGAAATGTTTGTGATACAATGTTAGTATTAACATTCAAAAATTCATCATTCACACAAAAATATATGGAAACTGAAAATACCATGTCTAAATTGTGGAAAACAATGCAATACAGAAGTTTCCTTCTTATCAGATTTGAGAAATTTTCTTACTGATTTTAAGGTACTTTAGCACTGGTGGTCTCCTAGCTAATCAAGGACATCCCTTATGTCCTTTCTTTTTAAAGCTTCCTCAGACCTTTGAAAGTAATGGCCTCCCTTCAGAGACTACATTTATACATTTGGCCACAAAGTATAGTAAAAACAAACAAACAAACTACCCCCCCACCCCGCCCCAAGGAGGGAGGTCAAACAAATAAAAATGCAGAGACAAATGGAATTGATCTGGAAGGCCTGGGACTCAAGTATGTTAAGTAAAATTTCTAATTCTCACCTGTCCTTCCTAGAGCCAGTGCTGAGAACAGGTCGGGGCCCTGTCTGTCTTTGTTACTGTTGTTGTCATTTTGTTGTGGTTTCAGAACTTTTCTATTTGTGGAAACTCAGTGCTTCAACGTTGACAGTAAAGTGAAGGTGAACATATTTCTTTCAAAATAGACTCTGCTCTCTATTGTAAAGTTGTAATAGAAATATAATACCGAGATTAGTGAGATTCATCAGGGATAGTGGTATCATAAACTTTGCAATCTCTCTATGGGAGATAGAGAAGACATACATTATTTCTTTTTATACAGCTAGGAAAACAATGAGAGACCAGTTACATTATTTGCTCACAACAAAAATGAACATTTTGATGCCTTCTTAAGTGGTGATTTACCGCTAGGATCAACCTGAAAGCCACGATTTTCCTATGAGCTAGAAAAACACATGGGACACACACACACACACACAAACACACACACACTTGCACATATATCCCTAACTTAGATATGATGCTTAAAGGAAGAATTAATGGAATGAAACAACTTCAGCTTATGGTAGATGTCTTGCTTCCCTACGAGATGAAAGAACTTTTAACACTGGAAAGTTCTAACTTTAGATCTTTTAAGCTCCAGTGGGCATGAGAGCCATTCAGCATACTATAAGTAAACTACAGCCTCTACATCAGGAAAAAGAGACTAATATTTCCAGACTCTTCTGTAAAGATTCTCTAGCGCCTAGCTTAATTTTGATCATCTGTCTCTATTAACAACAAAATGTATCCATGGAAATTTATGGTAGAAATCTAGTTCTCTGTCTTTTATGTGGTTACCATTGCCAGTACTTTCTTACATTCTGGAAAAGGATGTTCAGAGAATGGCTGGATATTGTACGAGTGATGCAAGCATTAGAAAAGTGATTGGGTTTGATGAACTTGGATGTTCTTATTCACCCTAAGATGCTGGGATTCTGTGTTTTCTTCTTTATTCAGTTGTGATGACATTATTCATGTTTCCACGTTCTAGAATGTCATTCTTTTAGTACACGGGAAGTGGGAAATGAGTGCGTTTGTGTATGAGTTAGTGTATGTGTAAAAATCATTCAGGAGAAAAATAACCAATTTTTACATTCATTAGAAAATAACTGATTAATAAACCAGTTTATTTTGGTTTAAAACATTCAACTCTACAGGACACTGTGCAAACCTAACTCTGTCAGCACCACCCAGAAACCTAGGTGTACCATACGAGGTGACCAGAGTCATTTTACAATTGGAAAAGTGAAAACTAGAAGAAGCCCGAGTCAAAATGTTACACAAGGACTCAGGTCTCTGGCATTTGTGTTCTACAATTTTCTCAGTAAACTCCCATTTTTTCATGTTGTACTACACCTGATTTTGTTGACAGATCACTAAAGACCGAAGTCCCAAACTGCATGGGACGGTCATCATGATGGCATGGGGGAACCCAGGACAAGATAGCTGTTCGCTGTAATACCGAGAAGGGTAAGTCGTCTTGAGTAGATTTCAGTGTTATTTATATTTTGTCCACAAGATGGTAGCGTACACTTTCCATTTAATGTAAAGCTGGCCCGTGATCCTAATTTCCCGTAAAGTAGAGAACGGTTTGTGTTGAACTGAGGTCAGCCACTCTGGATATCCTTCAGTATTTTTTTTTTTATTGTGATGAATTGTTGATTTGGAGTATATTTAGCTCTGCTATAGCAAGGTGGAGATTCATCCGAAATAAAGAAAACCCCGAAATGTATCGCATTCCAGCTTCTTAGAGGAAATTTGAGAAGTGGGAATACTTTAGACATCTAAAAACCACACACCAAGGATCAGATACTGACATTTTCAAAAATACTACCTTAGTACGTCATGCAAAAGACATCCAGGATGTCAAGTTCAATTAATCTTGGGTGAAATTTTGCACAGTATCGAAGTTCCTTCCATGAAACTAGTTCAAGAGGGCTATAGGTGGTTTCCCCTCAAATCCAGGGGGAAAGATAGACCTTAGATGCTATGAAGTTTCCATGAGCTGAATAAGAGGGCAGCATCAGCAAGTTGGCCAGCTCTTCTGCTATGTACCTCCCTCCCTCATCCAGCCTCCATGCCAGAGGGACAAGACATGGATGGGAAAAACGTTTGGCCCCGTCTGCTTCCATTGACCAGAGGGCATCCTTTGAGGTTCATGTCTTGGGCTCACATCATCTTTTTGTTTTTGGACTCTTTCTAAAATGAGGAGCTCAAGTTGGATTTCCTTTCATCTTACTGTATTATTTTCAAATTAAATTAGGTCTAATGCTCTGTATCAGAACCGCAAAAGCAAGACTCCAGGGCATCTAAGCGACTTCCCATTCTGTTGTCCAGAACAGCTGAGTACCCCATCTAAGAAGGAAAGAGGGAAATAAGCCAGGAACAGAATTTGGGACAAGATAATAGCAGAGGGGCAGGGGGGAAACCCTGCTGCCCCAACTCAGCAGTTGTCTTTCCAGTGAGCTCCATAACCAAGTTAAGATTTCAGCCCTCCATGGTCTAGCCTCATCCTAGCTACCCATTCCATACTCCCTACTCCCCAACAGGCATCCTCTGATCTAACCTAGAGAGCTCACCTCACTTTCCCTATGGTTTCTTTCATATTCTTTTTGGCTTCAGTAACTTTGACCTGAATCAGAAAATTCATAGCTCCAGCTTGCAAAGAAGAATGTTCTCTAAGAAGCAATGCAAATAGTGGGTGTGGTGAAATTTTTTTCCAGGAGATAAAAGAATATGGAGAAATGATTAAGAGAGAGAGAGAGAGAGAGAGAGAGAGAAAGAGAAAGAGAGAGAGAGAGAGAGAAAGGAGAGTCCTTTAAGATACAGAAAACACAACTTTCAAGACTAACCATGATTATGATTGGGTAACTCATCGGCTCTCCAAAAATCTGTAGTATTTTCCCTTCTAGGCTAACACATTTTATCATGACATCTGCCTAATTATATGGCAAAGTCAATGTAACCTAATGAGGTTTTCTGTTCCCCATAATCTTGATAGGTTTTTTTTTAATTGTAAATAATACCTTAAATTTTATGTGCTGGACTGAATATTAACAAGAGGAGTTCATCTCGACAATGCCACACCCTGAAACTTCCAGAAGCCCTATGCCTGCTCCTGTGGAGGATTGTAAGGATCTCTTAATGCCAGGGTGGAGCTGGGATGCTGCACAAATGTGTGAGAGGATGGAAAAAACATGGCGAGAGAGGGGAGACAAAGGGCTGGCTTCCAGTGACCATCACTGACTCAGTGAATGGACTGGAAGGGAACACCATCCCCTGAATTCTCTGCATTTTTGTGTTTGAGTAGTCATAAGATTGTTTTCCTTCTAGAAGTGTCTACTGGTCTTTCTAGATGGTGTAAGGCAAACGGAAGGTAATAGTAACACAGCCCTCAGGGTAGAGTTAAGTGTTTTGAAACACTCGTCATCCCTTATGTCCACTTACTCACTCTATTATCTATTTATCATCTATCATTTATCCATCCATCTATCTATCTGGATTGTACTTTACATATTGTCCTATAGCCTACTCTTTTTATGTCGTAATATATCATAAACTTTTTTTCCAGGTGATTCAATAATTTTTCCTAAACTATGATCTTTAATAGATGCATTACATCCTATCACACGGAAGCACCAGTTTTCATTTGCTTAGTTTTTTAGCCATTCGTTATAGTTGGGCATCTAAGGTGTTTAGCAGCAAATCCGTTTGACTGAAGTGGCCTGAAGATGGAGTGAATGATAGATCTCAAAGACGTTGCCACCTCCTTGCCCAGGGAGAAGGGAAAACAGAGGCTGGACTGCACACATTGAGGAGGAACCTTAGCCCTGGATGGGTGAATAGGCCACACCTTCCAATCTGAGAGTCTCAGAATCCGGCTGCCTGAATGAGCGTCCAGTCATCCAGACTGGAGCACTGTGGGAGGAAAAAGCAGACAAGCAAGAGGGCTGTGAGCTATTGTTCAAACCTCCTAAAACTGTGGACTGTTTTCCATTGGAAAGGGGGTTTGGTTTTCTGCTCCAAAAGACAACATGTGCTTGGCCTCACAGTCACCTATAAAGGCAAGTATCAGTGGACCTGAGTTCACAGGAAGATTTATGTGTGGGAAACTGGTACAGCATGAGGCCCACACTTAAGATTTGCAGATGTTCTGCACATAATATCATTCCTCTGTGTGGTGAAAATGAAGAAAATGTTCCGTTCTTAGTTGAGAATCTAGGTGGAGTCACCCAGCAAGAGGCCCGGCCCGAAAAAGAGTCCATGGATGTAGGAGGTGGGCCAGTGCCTGGACGGAATCACTTGTGTGAGGGAATGGAAGCACCCTTCAGAAGGCTCTTTGTGCTACGTGTAAGATGGGACAGATTCTAAGTCTTATTACTATTATTATTAGATGCCCTAGTTTCCTCTTTCACTTCAAATTTTGTATTTTTCAATAAAATATAAATTTTCTTCCATAATTCTTGAGAGGAGGCATGCAAACAGGAAACCAGTAGGTTCCCATCTGTCTCTAATTCTCCCCCCTTCCCTCCACCATGCACCCCGCTGCTGTGGGAAAGAGAAGGAACAGAGAAAAGTTCAGGTGCACTTCAGTGACTCTTTGCACTCACTCAGGAACAAGGAGGGCTGGGGTAAAGTACCAAGAAGAATGAACCAGAATGTGTCTCCTGCCACCACCCCATCTTTTAAATCTGAGCTTCAATTCAAATCAGTATTTACTAGGCACCAATTCTATGTCAGGGACTGCTATGGAGTTAACTCTAACACAAGGAAGCCCTGTCCCCTCCCCCACCCACCAGAGGAGGGGCCAGTCCTAAGCTTGGTCCCTCTGCCCCTAACCCCGGCCCAACAGGGGTCAGTGGCCCAACAAAGGAAATACTTGAGAGGCTCTGAATTTTATAAACTCAAGGCCAGAGATAGAGGGATTGGGTAAAAAAGAGGAGAAGAGAGAAGGCGCACACTTCAATTCCACTCCAATATTTAAAGAAAGGCAAAGGATAGGTAACAATCCTTTAGTTAGTTAACCTCTTGGCCATTTCTCCCCAAGCAATTAATATGATACAATTCTTAATTTATTTTATAGTTTTTAGAATTTCAGATAATATCTATAGAATGAAAACTGGATGCCTAATTACAGAATAGAAGTTTAACTAAATAAGTTTACATTCAATCCATTTCCTATATTCTGTGGTTAGAATAGTCTTAACTTTGATTTGGGGATTCTCTACGAGCTGCTTTCCTAGAGCCCCACAGATGAGGTTTACTGGGAATTGGCTATAGTTCTGATTCTTGGAACAGACTTTCTTTTTTTTTTTTTTTGTGGTACGCAGGCCTCTCACTGTTTGTGGCCTCTCCCGTTGAGGAGCACAGGCTCCGGACGCGCAGGCTCAGCGGCCATGGCTCACGGGCCCGGCCGCTCCGCGGCATGTGGGATCTTCCCGGACCGGGGCACGAACCCGCGTCCCCTGCATCGGCAGGCGGACTCCCAACCACTGCGCCACCAGGGAAGCCCCAGACTTTTTTTTTTTGTAGGTTTGTAGACATGGCAGATACTGCTAGTTGTTGACTCAATGTTGATCCATTCTGCTATCTTACTGAGTCTTGATTTAGTTGGATGCAGAAATAGTCACAGCTAAAACTACATTTCCCAACCTACCTTGCAGAGGGGGTTGCCGTGTAATAGGATCTGGCCAATGAATTAATTATAGGCAGAAGTCACCAGTGGGGCTTCTCAGAAAGGCCCCTAAATGGGAAAGAATCAACCAGCAAGTGTTCCTTTTGCCTTTTGTCATCTTCCTGCCTCCACACAATGGCTGGAGTCCTGGCAGCCATCTTGAGAGGGTCACTTTAAGGATTGCAGAGGGGAAAGCTGGAAGGAACCTGTGTCCTTGAATGACATCATGGGCTGCCTTTCCAGCTCTGAACTGCCCATCTCTGAACTTCTTTTACATGTGAGAAAAATAAACCTTTTCTTATTTAGGCCATCACTAACTATTTGGATTTTCTGTTTTAGATAGCCAAACAAGTTCCTAACTAATCAGTGGGTAATTGTTTTTATTGTCAATCCTTGCTGGATTTTTTATTTATACTTTTTTTTTAATGTTCGCACTCTTGGAGTTTATTTTCATATTTGCTTACTTGGAGTTTAGTGGGCTTTTTGGAAGGAAGGGCTAAGGACTTTTTCTAGGCAAAGAAAGTTTTAATTAATTTTAGTTTGCTGTTCTCTGCCTTCCATATCCATCACCTTCACTTTAAAGCATAACTGGAATACAGTAATTTGCAGAGCTTCTGGCCAATGCCTAGCAGGAATTCACCTAGGACAACTCTCCTGGCCCACAGTGGAATGTGGCCTACCTCTACAGGGTGGTTCTCTGAAACTCTGAACTGCACAGCTCGAGTTGTTACCCGACCTGATGGTTACCTGTTGCCATCTCGTCTAAAGTGCTTTGCTCAAGGGAACTCTACTTCCAGAATGCAAAAGTGCAGTGGTAACCAGATGACTACCACCACTATCACCACCATCCCACAGGTTCCTACCCTGCTTTCTGGAAAAAACACTTTGCAAAATGATATTGAAAGATAGATCAGAGGCAAGATGGCATCTTGGACAGCTTGAGCTGCCATAGGAAATACTGTAGACTGGGTGGCTTAAATAGCAAAAGTTCATTCCTCATGGTTTTAGAGGCTGGAAAGTCTAAAATCAAGGTCCCAGCTATGTCTGGTGAGGGACCATGCCTGGCTCATACATGGCCATCTTCTCAGTATATCCTCACATGGTGGAGAGAAGAGAGAAGAAACTCTCTCATGTCCCTTCTTATAAGGGCACTAATTCCATCATAAGGGCCCCATCCTCATGACCTAATTACCACCCAAAGGCCAACCTCCAAATACCATCATATTATGGTTTTAACATATGAATTTGGGAGGAAACACAAATGTTCAGTCCAGAGCAGATAAGGAAAAAGACAACAATGGCCTCCTCAAAACATAGGACTTATCTGATTTAAACATGGCTACCTTGTTTTCTGATAAGTAAAGTTCTTGAATCACTGAACCAGAGGGCAGACAGTGGGGAAGAGATGAAATATTATCCCACCTTGTCCCATTTTAGTCCAGGATTTCTTAGTCTTAATTGGATGATGGATTGGTAGGCCACCGATTGATTTTTCTCAGTCCAACCCCACTGACCAGAAAATTGTCAAAGATTCTGGCACTAGGTTGCGTGTCACTAGGAATGTTCAATGTTGTGATTTTTTTTTCCTCCAGGCACAATACCATAAATTTTTATATTTTTTTCTTGGAAAAAACCATATCACATACTAATGCTGTGATTTTTAGATACATTGTATAAATTACCATTGTGTTTTTAAAGACAAGTTGGAAGAGACTCCACCAGGGGCTATAGAATCATAAACCCATATAAATAACCCCATAATAATCCACAAAGTGGCAGCCTTTTTTATTAACCATTAGTTAAACATTCATTGTAAAAATTATTTACAATTTTTGCTATCACAAAATAATCCTAAATATTATATTATTTTCTTAAGAAAGATTTCCAAGAGGAAGATTACTGGGTAGGAGTCAGGATTATGTTTAAGGCTCTTGAAACATATTAAAAACAAGTGATTAAACATCTTTAAAACTCGTCATCTGACTGACCCTAAAGTCTTCTGGATCTTTAACAAACTGTAGAGGAAGATGAAGTCTTTCTTGACTAGTTTATAATTCTCCTTTACTTTTTAATCTTTTTAGTAGCTTCATAAGATTTCTATGTATTATTCTTATTGTTTTACAGATAAGGAAACTGTTGTTCAGAAGGGCCATTTGTCCAAGAACACAGAATAAATAAGTAGCAAAGTAGAGGCAACTGAGTTAGAGCTGTCTTGGGAAGTCCTGTATCCTAGCCTCAAACCCAATGCTCTTCCACCCCTCCATGACAACTTCTCTAGCATGCTTATTTTGCACTTGGAGAGACTAGTACTCGGAAAGACACAAGAACATGTCAAAGGCCACACAGCTAGGTAATGAAGCAGATCCAGTTCTGCAACTCTTCATTAAGAAATTGATATTGTATCCAGGATCAATTTGTAACAGCAAACATAAATAATCTGAAGAACTAGTCAAATGCAGTTTAAATACAGCATGCTGAAACTTTGTGAATTGTTATGGCATAATTATGCTTATGATTCTATGGTCCCTAATAAAGTTTCTCCCAAATCCTCCCAGTGCACTTACTTTCCACTTAACCTTTCTTCTTCCAACAGAACCTGGTGGAGTTTGAATTTACCCAGAATTCAAGGAAGGGGCAATCAAGAAGGCAGATTTCAATGATAAAAGAATGATGAAAAGGAGAGCATCTTCCCTGTGCACCATGTGAGGGGCTATTGGCATAGCTTGCTCAGTGAAAAATCTGTTCTTGGAAACTGCCTTTCTACAAAAAGAATTTTCTTTCCCATCTTCTATCCAAAATTCATGTACTTGTCATTTTTAAATGACTATGGCGGGGAGTGGGGCAGTTTCTCAAGACATTTCTCCCCTTATCTTTGCACTCTCTTGTGTTGTCCACACTGTGCTTTGAAAAATGGGATTCCTTTTACAATGAATAGTTAGCAATTCCAGAAGAGTTTTCATAGCTTCCCAATTATAAAATTTAACTTTGCCATGAAAACATCTTTACAAAGACATAAATTAGGAAGTTAATGTCACAATGACCGGATCCACCCTTGCTACTCTCTCCCCATCTTTACATGGTTTAAGATAACAGTATCAGTTGAAAAAAGTGACTCATCCAGAAACATGCAGCTCTGATGAAGACTGCAACAAGGGGATTCTCACATCATAGTTAGGAGTTTAGGAGGGTTTTTTTCCTCTCTTTATCTAGGACCCACCCACCACTAGCCTAACTTACTCCTTCTGTCCATCCCCACACACACCAGATGCTACAGTCGCTTGGGCAACTTAATGAGTGATTCCTATACTTTCTGTTTACTTTCCCCGCCTCCTTCTATCACACTGAATCTTCATCTGAAATGTATTTTTCCTACCCACTGAGCAAATTCTTACACAGTGTGATGTTCATCTTAAATTTCATCTCCTCTTCAAAGCCTTTTAAAAGACTTTTCATAGAAAGAACTAATCATTTCCTTCTTTATGATCTCATTCTCATGGTTCACACAATTAGAGAAATGTCTTCACTGTACTGGGTGGTTTTCTTTCCCAACACTCACCCTCATTTGTAAACTCTTTGAGAGCAGGCAAAATGATGCAACTTTGCAGCCTAAGCATCTAGCACAGGGATCAGCAAACTTTTTCTGTAAAGGTCCAGATAGTAAGTATTTTAGGTTCTGTGGGCCATATGATCTCTGTTGCAACTACTCAGCTCTGCTGTTATAATGCAACAGTGGCCAACACATAAACAAATGTGTGTGGTGCATAATATTTTGTGGCAGCCTGGAGAATTGAACTAACCTATGTCCGTCCTTCTTTGGATTTGTAAGTTGTAAATCAGACTATCTTATCCAAAACAGAGTTGATTAAAAAATTAATTTGAAAATGATATTCTGCCAGGATTATAATTCTTGTTTTAGGGTACTTATAATAGTTTCCTAATGATGCTGTAATGACTAGTGCGAACTTACTGGCTTACAGAAACAAAAACTTTTTGTTGTATAGTTTTGTGAGAAGTCGAAAATCAGTCTCACTGGGCTAATGCCAAGGTATAGACAGAACTGGCTCTTACTGGAGCCTTTAGGGGAGAATCTATTTCCTCGCCTTCTCCAGCTTCTAGAAGCCCTCTGCATTCTTTGGCTCATGGCCCCTTCCTCCAACTTCAAAGCCAGAAACATAGCATCTCCAAATCTCTCTCTGATGCTCTGATCTCTGTATTTGTCATCACATCTTTCTCTGATTCTGACCCTCTTGCCTCTTTTTTTTTTTTTTTTTTTCGGTACGCGGGCCTCTCACTGTTGTGGCCTCTCCCGCTGCGGAGCACAGGCTCCGGACGCGCAGGCTCAGCAGCCATGGCTCACAGGCCCAGCCGCTCCGCGCATGTGGGATCCTCCCGGACCGGGGCACGAACCTGCATCCCCTGCATCGGCAGGCGGACTCTCAACCACTGCGCCACCGGGAAGCCCCTCTTGCCTCTTTTTTCTAAGAATTATATCATGATTACATTGGGCCCACCAGAATAATCCAAAATAATCTCTTCATCTCAACATCCTTAACTAAATCTCATCCCCAAAGTCCCTTTACAAAGTAAGGTAATGTATTCATAGGTTCTGAAGATTAGGACGTGCACATTTTTTTTTTGTTTTTGGCTGTGGTGGGTCTTCCTCGCTGCATGCAGGCTTTCTCTAGTTGTGGCAAGCGGGGGCTACTCTTCGTTGCGGTGCGCAGGTTTCTCATAGTGGTGGCTTCTCTTATTGTGGAGCACGGGGTCTAGAGCGCGGGGGCTTCAGTAGATGTGGCGCGTGGGCTCAGTAGTTGTGGCTCAAGGGCTCTAGACTGCAGGCTCAGCAGTTGTGGCATACGGGTTTAGTTGCTCTGCAGCATGTGGGATCTTCCCGGACCAGGGCTCGAACCCGTGTCCCCTGCATTGGCAGGCAGATTCTTAACCACTGTGCCACCAGGGAAGTCCACATGCACATCTTTAAGAGAACATTATTTAGCCAAGCACAGCAATACTAATTACTAAGAAGAGCGCATCTTTGCTAATGTATCACTTGAAGTACCATTTCTGCTGTCAATTGATTCCTACAGAAGGTGTTGCTCTTCTCTCCAAAAGCCGACTGCCAGCTTTAGCTATTAAGGAGAGAGACTGTGTGATGCTCCAGTTCTGTCTCACCCAGGTACACCCTGAATCTGAGTCCTCTTTGATGACCATGTTTACTTTCAGGACCTGATATTTTCCATGGGGATGCTGGGCTGGGATGTACATTTTAGACCTTATCTGGCAGAAACAGTACCTTTCTCTTTGGAGTTGGAGCCAGAAGCAGATTCCGTTTTGTGAAAAATATAAATACCATCATATTTTACATGAAAACACAATTAAATACCTCCTTTCCCCCATTAACAATGTTGTTAAAGCCAATAAGGAGCATACTTCTTCCTCTGCCTAAATTCTGAGCCAATTAAGAAATTAGACTAGTAAGCAAGGAAGAAGAGAAATCAAAATATCACCTTTATCATTATACTTGAGAATTTAGTCTGAAACACTAAGCAAATAGGCTTCCTAAAATTAACTCCAGAATTAGACTGATTTACCCACCCCGTACAAGCAGTATGGATATTACAGGTCTCTCCATGTGGGGCTTGCCCAGAGAAAACTTAGGGCAGCGGGGGCACAGAGCAAAACAATGGTTCCTGCAGGCAGCTCACACCCAAGAGGGCGTAGCTGAACTATACATACCCACTTCCTCTCCCAAACTCACCAATCAGATGAGTTACTCCACTTCCATGGGGAGAAGAAAGAAATGGGACAAGATCCAGGAGTGTCCCACTAGTGGAGCTCCGTCCAAGGGCAAGAAAACTTCAGCAAGGTTGGAAGAAACTTCCACCACCATCAGTTCCCTACTCAGCTCAAACAGGTGGCCATAGCTAAGAGGAAGCCTAAGACTGTTACCGTTGAATCAAGTGGCTGGTAACAGCATTGCTAGGAATTCCTCAAACACAGAATTCTATTTATTTTTAATTGTTTATTTTTTAAAAAGCTCAGACAGGATAAGAAATGTCAGTTATTTATAAATTCACTCATAGGATTGAACCAAATTACAAAAACATGCTCCTGCTTTAACTTGTACATAAAATTACTTAAGAGTAAGCATGGCTCTCTTAGAACAGTTTGCTTTAAAAGGGATCAGTGTTATGTAAAAATATACAAAATTGAGAATTGGAATAAAACATAAAGAGCAGTCAAATCACACATTTTTACCCAGTCTCCCTGACCCCAGTCTCTTTCTTTATTGATATTCTTACCAGATTAATTTACCTGAAACATACTCTGACCACATCACCCACTCATACGACTTTCTACAGAGTGAAATGCGAATTGCAATTCAAGGTCTCACTATCTCCAACCTTATTCCTTACTACTTTTCTTTACATACCCTTTGCTTCAATACACAGTCAGCCAGTTCATGTCCCTTTACAACTTGTCACACTGTTCTTTTGAAGGCCGCCCCCTGCACCCACGTCCCATGTGTCCCAACCCTACATCCACCCTAATACCCAATTCAAATGTCACAGCCCCCCAGCTGAAAAGAATCTTTCGCTCCCCCCAGCTGTCATTTAAGTCCTCTCTAGGCCCTGGACTCTAAGTCTTCTGAGGGCAGGAACTGCACCTTGTTGATATCTTTGTCCTTCACAGGATGAACTCTGGGGTCTAGACTTCCTCTAAAAGAGAGTCTAATTAGAGCGCACCACCATCACTATACCAACACACACACACAAATGCACACGGCGTACAATTCCTCCCTAGCCCTGCAGATCCTTCCCTGTCAGGACCACTGTGTACAGTCATGATAGCTGAGTGTTGTCCGTGGCAGGCGTGTGCTGGCCCTGAAGTTATAATGTTCCCTACACCTCCCCATTCTCACACCCCTGCCAGGATCCCTTTCGTGTGAGCATATCTTACCACTCGGTTCCTGTAGCCAGTACCAGAAGAACTGCTACTGGAAATGACATCCAGTGCCAACACCATGATTTCTTTTCAAGGGAACTTACCTGGCTTTGTGAAGAAAGGGTCAGAATATATCGTAATAACAATAATGCTGGGAGCCCCCATGGCCAAGAGATCAGATTCGGAACATGTGGCCTGTTTCTGAGCTGGATGGTTCTCTTGAAACACAGCTTGCTTATTCAACAGAACTTTGTTCCCCGAATAGGTGTCACGCTCAGCCCAGGCTCTCCAGATGAAACCAGGTCCCTGAGCACTTTCATTACCACTTGCGTAGCCAACTGAGAAGAGTAAACAAAATGAGGCATCCTGACGGGGTACGGGTGTCACTTCATATCCAGACGGCATCAACAGTTAGTGCCCCATCTGACCCCTGTGCCGGAATCTGGAACACATCCACCCATGCAGACAAGCTACACAGAACCTAGGACGGCAATATTACTCAGCATCACAGATTCCAAGTGTGGCAGCTTACAGACTTGGGTTTGAATTAGGATCCACTGCTCAAAGGGAAAGTAACTTTCACTCACTCACCTCCACCGTTTGGGGAAGTGCAATCATGTGATGGCGGGGACTGAGACAACTTTCCTTTGTACCCACCTAAGAGGACCATGGTTACAAACGCTAATTCTGGAGCTGGACAGGCCCCAGGCCAATCCCAGTCCTGCCACTTAACTACTTCTCTAGATTTTCTCATCAGTTTTCTCATCTATAGAATGAGACCACTTATGAGAGCACTGAATTCAAAGGGTTTTTGTGGTGAGGGTTAAATGTGATCATGTTGGTAAAGTACTTTACACAGAGTAAATCCTCAATAATAGCTACTGTTAAGGAGGAAGAAATGACATTCAATTAAATAAACTGTCTTTCCTAAACGCAACAAATTAGGACCTACACTGATTTTCTATTTTACCCTTTTCAACGAGCTATTTTTAACTTAAAATGTAAACAGTCCCTGTCTTTTCTACGATTCCTTTTCAGTTCATATGGTTTGAGGACCTACTATGGGCCTGGCCAGGTAACACTTTTAACACACAGAGTATCTTTCAGTCCTTACTGAGGCTTTGTGTCTATGAGGAAGATAGTATTATCCCCACCTCATAGTTGGGGAAACTGAGGCTCAGGGAGGCTAGGTGATCTCCCCCAGACCTCTGTGCTGTACACATGGAGATAGGAAACAAGGGTCAGAGGCTGCAAGTGGTTGCTGCAGCAGCAATAAGAACCAGAGCATGGTTAAGAACCTTTGATGATGACTCTACCCATCAGTAAAAACAAAATGGCCTAGGTTCTTATCAACCAGATTTCCCACTCCTTCCCAAAAGATGAGGAGACACATGAATAAGTAAGTGCAGAAAGCAACGGATCAGTTCAGCCAAGATTCATTATTTGTGTAGAAACCCATTGGAGGGGTAAGGGGATGTGGATAAGGGAATCATCCTAATGATTCATGTTCCAAAGCTGATCTCATGCCTGCATATCTGCCTGTTCTAGGAATACATCCTCAACAGATATACCACTTCATGACTACAATTTATACAGCTGTCAGTGTAGCTGTCAAAAAAAATAAAGCCTCCTCTTGATAAATCCACCCCATGGGAATGCCATCAGATCCTTGAAGAAACCTCGAAAGAGAAAGAAGGGGAAAATGACTTAGAAAAACACACACACGATAGTGTTTTCATCCCCTTGGATTCACCAGATGGGAGCCCTGTTATCTTAAAAATGTGGGATCTTGATTTCTGACTACAAATTATGAGACTTTCAGTATGGTGTTTGAAAGTATGGACTATTTGTCGGAGAGATCTGGTTTTGAATTCTGACTCTGCTGCTTAGTTGTGCAGAATCATTCTTTTTGGCTGGCTGATATTTGAATTCCCTTCCAAAGTTTGGAAAAAGCCCTTCCATATATGAGTCTTCATGGGAGGTAATGTCCACTTCCCAGTATAGAAGACAGATTCCATCTCTCCAACCTCCCTTAAAACTGCACTGTGAGCAGGAGGTCTAGGATTTGTGTTTTCTTCAGTTTCTTTCATCAATGTCTTATAGTTTTCAGTGTATAGATCTTTCGCCTCTTTGGTTAACTTTATTCCTAAGCGTTTTATTGTTTTTGATGTTATTGTAAGTGGATCATTTTCTTTATTTCTTTTTCAGATAATTTTGTTGTTAGTGTACAAAAACACAACTGATTTTTGTATTTTGAATCCCAAAACTGTACTGAATTACTTTATTCTAATAGTTTTTAGTAGAGTCTGTAGGATTTTCTATGTATAAGATCATGTCATCTACCAAAAAAGACAATTATATTTCTTCCTTTCCCAATGGGAGGGTTTTTATTTCTTTTTCTTGCCTGATTGCTTTGGCTAGGACTACCAGTACTATGTTATACAGGAGTGGTGAGAGTGGGCACCCTTGTCCTATTCTTGATCTTAGAAGAAAAGCTTTCAACCATTCACCATTGAGAAGGATGTTAGCCGTGGGCTTGTCATATTTGACTTTGATTATGTTGAGGTATGTTCCTTCTATACCCAAGTTGCTGAGAGTTTTTCATCATAAAAGGATGTTGAATTTTATAGAATGTTTTTTATTCCTCTATTGAGTTGCTCATATGACTTTTGTCTTTCATTCTTTTAATGTGGTGTATCGCACTTATTGATCTGTGTATGTTGAAACATGCTTGCATCCCAGAGATGAATCCCATTTGATCATGGTGTATGAGCTTTTTAATGTGCTGTTGAATTCTGTTTATTGTATTTTTTGAGAATTTTTGCATCTATATTCATCATACATATTGGCCTATAGTTTTCTTTTCTTATATTTTTCTTATCTGGCTTTGGGATGAAGGTAATGAGATTAGAATTACCCTCTTCTATTCATTTTTTGTGAAGATTTTGAGAAGGATTGCATTAATTCTTTAAATGTTTGACAGAATTCACCAATGAAACCATCTGGCCCTGGGTTTCTTTTGGGGGGTTTTGTGATTACTGATTCAATCTCCTTACTTGTTATGGTCTGCTCAGATTTTCTATTTCTTCATGATTCAGTCTTTGTTTGTTGTATATTTGTAGGAATTTATCCATTTCTTCTAGATTTTCCAGTTTGTTGGCATATCATCAGGGGAATGAACATCAATGAGATATCACTTCACACCTGTTAGAATGGCTACTAACAAAAAGACAGATTAAAAAGGCTGGTGGGGGCTTCCCTGGTGGCGCAGCGGTTGAGAGTCCGCCTGCCGATGCAGGGGGCACGGGTTCGTGCCCCGGTCCGGGAGGATCCCACGTGCCGCGGAGCGGCTGGGCCTGTGAGCCATGGCCGCTGAGCCTGCGCGTCCGGAGCCTGCGCTCCACGACGGGAGAGGCCGCAGCAGTGAGAGGCCCGCATACCGCAAAAAAAAAAAAAAAAAAAAAAAAGGCTGGTGAAGATGTGGAGAAAAGGGAACCCTTGTACAGTGTTGGTGAGAATGTAAATTGGTACAGCCACTATGGGAAACAGTACAAAGATTCTTCCAAAACTTAAAAATAGAACCACCATATGATCCAGCAATTCCACTTCTGACTATGCATCTGAAGGAAATGAAATCACTATCTCAAAGAGATATCTGCACCCCCATGTTTACTGCAGCACTATTTACAATAGCCAACACATGGAAACAACCTAAGTTCCCATCAGCAGATGAATGGATAAAGAATATGTGGTATGTATACACAATGGGATATTATTCAGCCATAAAAAAGAAGAAAATCCTGCCATTTGCAACAAGATGAATGGACCTTGAAGGCACTATTCTAAGTGAAATAAATCAGACAGAGAAAGACAAATACTGTATACTCTCACTTATATTTGGAATCTAAAAAAACCCAAACTTATAGAAACAAAAAAGATTGGTGGTTGCCAGGGCGAGGGTGGGATTAGGGGAGGGAAATTGATGAAGGCGGTCATTGGGTACACTCTTCCAGTTTTAAGCTGAATAATTTTTAGGGATGTAATGTATAGCATGGTGACTATAATTAACAATTACTTTATTATATATTTGAAAGTTGCTAAGAGAGTAGATCTTAAAAGTTCTCACCACCCACCCCCCAACCACACACACACACAAATTGTAACTACGTGAGTTGATGGATGTGTTAACTAACCTTATTGTGGTAATCATTTCTCAATATACAGTCAGCCCTCTGTATCTGTAGGTTCCACACCCATGGATTCAACCAACCCCAGATTGGGGATTGGGAATATGGAGGGCTTGACTGCACTACACTATTTTATATAAGGACTTAAGCATTGATGAATTTTGCTATCTGTGGGAGCTCCCAGAACCAATACCCTGTGGATAATGAGGCATGACTGTATACATATATATCAAATCATTACCTTGTACATCTTAAACTTACACAATGTTATATGTCAATTATATCTCAGCCATGCTGTAAAAAAATTAAATTAAATAAATAATATTTTAAAAATAGTAATATGGACAAGTTGTTATTTGCCTAGTGTCGTATGGAGTGACCCTTGTATTTTATAATTTTGGGGTAAAGAAATTCAAAAACTTATTTTACCCCTACTATGTTCCAGTAATATGCCTCTTACCAGTAATTTATAAATATATACATTTTTTTCATTTTCCATTCATTTTTATAAAGTGTCCAGATTTACACACACATTTTCAAATAAAATAGTAAAAATAGTGTATCAACTTAAAATGTCTTCTTTCTGCTGCAAGCCACAGAAAACAGTGTCTTCAACACATAAGCATGTGCTTTTTTCACATACCAAGAAGCAGGAGGAATTTTGTCTAGGGTGATGTAGTTGCCCAACAATGCTGTCATAGATTTAACTTCTTTCTATCCTTCTGCTGCACTACCCTTAAAGTTACAGTATCATTGTTGTTGCCTGATGATCACAAGGTGGCTGCTGCACCAACAGGAATAAAGTCCATCTGCAATTCAGCTGGTAAGTAGAAGCTTTCTGGGTACAATTCTTTGAAATAGCTTTCCCTGAAGTCCCATTCAGTGACTTCCATTTAGAGCTCATTGAGTCACACACGCATACCTAATCAAAGCTCTGGAGCTAGGAGAAAGAGAGTTGCAGAAAGAGGGAGAAAACTTACACCAAAGAAGGCTGAGGACCATGTATGAGGATTGATAATAATAATAATATAATATAGCTAGCAGTAACAAATATTTATCTGGGACTTGCTATACACCAGGCACTGTTCGAGACACATATATACGGTAATTACTTCATTTAATATTTGCAACAACCTTATGAGGGAGGTACTATTATTTTTCCCATTTACCTATGAGGAAACCACGGCACAAAGAAATTATTCAATTTGAAGAAGAGCCCATGGTGAATAAGTGCTCAAGGTGCAATTGAAATAGATGGAACCAAAATTCCAACCCAGGTTTCGTAAGAAATAAGAAAGGGACGTTTTGCTTCTTTTATCTTCTCTTTATAATAAGGTTTTCCACTGAAAGTCAACAAATGTGAGTCTGAGACTTAAATTTCCATAGTCACATGACCAAAAATATCAGAACAAGAATACCAGTCAGTCCATTATTTAGCAAAGAGCCCATCTGATTTGGCACTGGTTATCCTAAATGGTGGTCCTGAGGGGTGAAATTTGCCTTGACTATGAAATTACTACTGCTACTAATATTAGTAATGTCCTCTCTATAGGCCTTTTATACCAACAGGTATGAGGACATTTTAGAGAACAGCAGATACAGTGAAAGAAAGGACCACTTTAATGAACGTGGCCTGGAATGGAGGCATCATCTCTTCATTACCAGAAGAAACAAACCCCAAGCCACAGGGAGCCATAACTCCCATGAAATACCACCAGCAACAAGATGTCCAGATACAAGCTCACATCACATAGGTTTAAAGCAATGTTTTAACCTTTTTTTCATTATTGATCCCTATGGAGCTTGTATAAACATTTTTCCTAATTGCCACTACTATGACATTTAAATACCACCATATACTATATATCTGTCTATATAGTGTGACCCTTAGAAAAGCTAAAAGTTGTAAATGTTTTCACCCTCCAAGGACCAATTTTTACATCTCTGGGTAATATTGCCCTTGTTTAAAGTAATTGACTTATGACTTTAAAAGTCACTCTGAGAAATGAAACTGCCTCATGGCCTCACCAAAATTCTAATAAGGGGTAAGATCCCCCAAAACACTTCAGTTAAAACCTCACCACTCTCAGTGTAGTAGTCATTACTGCTACCAATACTTTTGGAGCACACAGTAAGACTGCTAGCATACCCCCGTGTGGTTTGGGAAGTGCTGTGTCTAGTTCTGCCCATTGAGTTGTAAGTGAAAGGATCACATACATCTTCCGGGTCAGAATATTCTTTTGCAATTTAGAAACATACAACTCTCTTTTCCTCTACATTCAAGATGAAAGCTGCTTTGTCAACCTTGGTTCCATAGAGAGGAGGTGTGGAGTGGAGCAAAGCTCCCAGCTGACCTGAATGTATGAGAAATAAACCATTAAGATTTGAAGGTTGCTCGTTATTGCAGCACAACCCAGTCCACCCTGACTGATACATTGGGTCATTCATTTACTCATTTAAATGAATGAGAATCCACTCTATGCCAGACACTGTCCTAGGCATTCTTAATATAGCAATAAAATAGACAAGTCCTTGCCTTCCTGGAACTTATATTCTAATGGAAGAATCTAGTGAGATCTAATTCAGCAACTCTTTAGCCCAGAAAAGAAGGGATATACTGTAGAAGAAAATTACCCTCTCTCCTTGAAGACAAGGCTAAAAATAGAAAATTCCATCCTGTAATATACTCTTAACAATCTTCTCTCAAATGAAGCCAAGTCCAGAGGGCATTGGTCCCTCTGCTCCTTCCCCAGGATACCAAAGGGATGTTAAAATCATATTTTAATTTTGAATTTTTAAGTTAAATGATTTGGAAAGGTTACAGATGGAAATGCCTGGAGAAAGGGCAGGATTTAGGAAAGTGTGAAGGTGTGGAGGGGTCTTCTAGACTGCAGAAGATAAAAGGCACAGAGATGTGAAAGTGTAGATTCTTCTCCCTCAAACCAAATGGACCGCAGAAGCACCAAGTTATAGGATGAACTAATTCGCCAAAACATTAACTTGAGCTCCCGAAAAAGGTATTTCATTTCGCCTAAGACCCTATATTACTCACAGAGAGATGTTCATTTCCCACAGGCTGAAGCCCATTCTTCCTTGAGAGGAATCCTGAGCAGATACACAAATAATTAAACTGAACTAGACCGTTTTAACCCCCACGGCAGTTCAAACACCCCAGCCATCAAAGCGGGCCAGCCAAAACCAGCTGCTTAAGATCATCCTTTGAGGTTCAATGAACTAGGGCTTTGTTAGACCAGGAGTGAGAACGGATTTCAAAGACAAGGGCCCTCCTTGGGAAATGATTTCCTGATGACCTCTTCGAATTACATGCTTTTTCTCATAATACAGTTAGCCTCCTAATCCTTATTCCCTCCACTGTGAATCTCTCCTAAGCCCCTCAGCCAGGCTAGAAGAGAAAGAGGGGAGGAATGGCCATGTCTCCCCAACCCATGACAAAATTTCTCAAATTAACCTTGTACTCCATAACATAAAATGAGCAAGAGACAAGTTTTCCTGCTTCTGACTCTGTGAGCTGTAGGTAACTTGAGTCTGTGTCTTTATTCAATGGTTTAATTTCAAAAACAAAAAGATGCTAAATTTTAAGCCTTGCAATTATATCACTTTCAGATGCCAGCATCACTGTCACTTTAATAGCTCCCTCTACAACAATTTTTGAAGATTTTTAATACTTTGGTAATTCTGTTTGGATTTTTTAGCTAAAAACAAACACATGTTTGAGTTTTAACATCAGGTGTTGCTTTTTTCTTTTCTGTAAAGTTAAAATAATTATAATTTTTAAAAGGATACATACCATAAATTCAGCTGCCCAGCTTTGACCTAAGACTATTATTATTGCTCAGAAATTTATCAAAGGGCTTTCTATCTAAGGAGTTAATATTACAATACTGGAAGAAAAGGGAATCAGAGGAAATGAATATGAATTCAGTTCCTAGAAGCAACACAAACCCTGGAACTCAATATCAGTTATGTTGAGAGTGTTCACAATAATCTGTTGTTTAAAAAAACAACATCTTGCCTGGAAAACAGGACTGGGGGTGAGAATTCTGTTTTCGGACATTAGCTTGTTGGATGACCCCAGGAAAGTAACTCTGTGCACTGTCTGCCAGGCATCGTAGGAAGCATTTCTCATGAATTAACTCACCTAATCTTCATGTCATCACCTTTGTGGCAAGTATTATTATCATCCCCATTCATGAGATAAGGGAATCTGATGCACAGAGAAGTTAAATAAATTACCTAAGTTCACAATTTTCAAAGAAGGTCCTTGCCCGTAACTTTTTCACCATTGGATGTTCTTGAAAGTCTCATATAGGTTCACTGTCAGAAGCTTCCAAAATCTTTAGTTCTGAAGCCACACCCTACTGCTTTGTTTTCTAAAATTATGTATAATTCTACCAGTGACAGTGTTTTATGATATTTTTCTTTTAAAAATATTTTCTTTTGAAGACTGCAATCAAAACCTTAAACGAAATCTTTGGCTTGGGTTAAAATTTTAAAGGAGAAGATGAAAGATGAGGCAGAGAGAAAACTCCAACGATTATTTCTTTGTATTTTTAATTTTCTTGTTTTTTTTTTTGGCTTGATCATTATTTCTTGAGCATCTCAAGGGAGCCACTTTTAGCTCTATGTGAGGTCTTACTGATTTTTCTCAGGGGGACTGGGGCATCATCAGTTCACTGAAAAAAGCCTGAAGCAATAGAAACCAACAAGAATACATCATATAAGCATCTATTCATTCCTTTGTATTCTTGTTTTTGTTTTGAAATAGCCCCATTAAACCATGAATGATCTAGGCCCCAACACATCTCACTTTCATTTTAAATCGTGCAAACCAAAAAGGCATTACAGCATGGTGGCTCAGCTCAAGGATTCTGGAAGCAAATGCCTGGTCTAAAAAAACCTGTCTCTGCTACTTGTTCAGAGTGTGGGAGTGTCATTTCACCTCTCTATGCCTCAGTGAACTCATGAGTAAAATGACGACATCAGTACTGTTCTTCCAACGTCGTTTCGAGGTTAGCATGCCACGGGACGCTTGTTAATCACACAATAAATACGCGATGCCTATTATTCTAATTATTTTATAATTATGAGAACCCAATTACGAGCTCTAATCATAAACTTCTACCTTTTCTGAAGCAAACCTTTTCTTTCCTTAACTCTAAACAAAGGAAAATTAGTTACCCCAGAACTATTTTTAAGCATTTTCTATAAACCAGGCACCGTTCTAAGTGCTTGACAAGTATTAACTCAGGTAATCTTCCTTCCAACCTCACCAAGTAGGTACTGTTATCACACTCATTTTACAGGAGAGAAAGCTGAGGCACAAGGAGGTTAAGAAATCTACCCAAGGCCACTAAGGTAGTAAGTGATAGAGCTGGGGTTCAAATCCAGGCCACTGGTCCCACGGCCCCCAGTCCTACCCCACTCTGCTCTGCTGGGCTCTGAACTCTCACCGGCTGCTTTGCTCCTCCCCTCCCATCCCGCCCCCACTCAGGATCTTTGCATAAGCTGCTCCGTAGGCCTGGAACACAACTGCGCTGACCTGGAATACCTATTCACTTGGATAATTTTACCCCTCCCCTCCCCTCCTGGAGGACTGGGCTGGCTCTTCCGTCACCTCCTCCTTTCCGCCAGGTGCTCAGCGGGGCATTCATGCCTCCCCTAAGGCTCATCGCTGGAGTCCAGCAATCACTCTTCATTATCATTATCACTGCTGTGTTCTTTGTGAGAGTCCCCTGCAGGGCCGTGATCTCCGCAGGCGCAAGAGCTGAGCTTCAGTTTTCTTGGTGCCTACAACCGTAATACCTGGGAGCACCTTAGCTTATACATAATATTATATAATATACTGCATCATAGTATATATAATATTGTTTTATATATTATGTAATATTTATACATAATATATAATTATAATTATTATAATATATAATATTTTTATGTGTAATGCATATATATGCAACTCTTACAGGGTTGCTCTGAGAATTAAAAGTTCTTTCACGGAAAGTGTTTAGATCAGTCTTGCCCCATAGTGAGTGCTCGGAAGTCCAACTCCTATTATGGTTAACTGTTACGAACCTTATATTCTGAAGGCAGGGTGGGGAGGGGACAGACAGATCCTGTCCCCAACTACAATACGATGGCATAAAGAGATATTTGGTCAAACAATTCGAAGTCATTTTTGTAGGTCAAAACTGTTTAGAAAAAAGGAATGGTTAAAGAGAGGAAATTTTGTTTGACACAAATTAAAATGTTCAGAGAACATAGAGAAGGGAGTAATTAATTTTGCTTGGAGAAGTAAAGCAGAGCTTTACAAAGAAGCTAGAACTTGATGGAGCCCTGAAGGCTGAGTAGACAGTCACTAAACAGAAAAAGGGAGAGATGAGAAAGCGTGACGGATAGACTCTTATGGTCAGAGCTCAGAATCCACTGGGGGGATGCCCAAATAAAGGCCAGAAGAAACCAAATTACAGATCTTATTTGAAGCTCATTCACAATATAATAAAAGATATTAGTGGTTTTTGAAGAGTTCAGAAGACATTATGACATAAGGAAGAGAGCACTCATGAATCTTGGTGCCAGCTAGACCTGGTTTGAATCCCAACTTCACTATTTACTAAGTGAACTTGGTCAGATGACAACTTCCATGAGCCTCATTTTTCCTTGTCTGTAAAATGGGTTCAATAGGACTTCACCTTTCAGGAGTGTTGTAAAGATTAGAGATGCTGTAGATATAGTCATCCCTTGGTATCTGGGATTCCAGGAGCACCCTCACCCCACCCACAGACACCAAAATCCACTGGATGCTCAAGTCCATTATACTCCACCCTCCATATCCACAGTTCTGCATCAGCAGATACAGAGGGCTGACTTTATATAAAGCACTTCATGAATTACCTGACACATTAATGGTTTTCAATTAAGAGTGGCTCATATTATTATTAATGTCTTGGAGGACTCAATGCTTCATAGGAACAAATTCACTGGCAACCTGCAAGGATTAGTAGCACAAATTATAGTACGTTCAGGCAGCTAAAGGTTAATTACTATGATTTCCCAACCAGAGACTTTAAAAGGCCAAGAACTAATGTATTGAGAAGATGCATAATCCAAAAAAATCAACGAATATTTGAGTAGCAATTTTCTGTATGTGAAGCACTTTCCTATGGATTAATTCATCTGCTCATCTCAATAGCCTTATGAGAGAAATTTCTATTATTATCTCCATTTGAGGGGAAATAAACTTCAGAAAATACCCCATGATAGCAAGTGGCAGAGTTGGGAGGCTCAATATAATTGAAAATGTAGACCGTGTCTTTGTCTATTCCTTAGAAGACTGAACACAGAATTTGTTTGAAGGTTTAGGAAGTTGTAACCTGATGGTCTCAGTTAAGAATGATAATGCAGGAGATTATACAATCATAAAATTTTGTGTGGGGTCCATCAACAATCATCTCTCTTAGTCTTCTCACTTTACAAAAAAGAAAATTGAGAAAAGAGCAATTAAATGACTCTCCTGTAGTCACTTGGAAAATTCATAGCTGTGCTTCTATTTAGAGATGGCAGATTTAACATATGCTTTACATTACAAACCCACTAAAAAGACAATAAAGGGATTGATTTTAAAGACATTAACCCATAAGGACAAAAAGAATGAGAAGGAAAACAACAGTAACAACATTTTGGAAGATAGAAAGCAGATGGTTGAGTGGTAACTGGCTTAGCAGATCCATGAAGCTGAAATTTAAGTTTACAGTGGGGGAAGCCCAGAAGCAACCTGATTTGCACTGCAAAATCCAAGAAAGGCTCAGAAAGTGGCGGCAAGCAGTACCTCTGAAAGTGGCATGCAGCTGAAGCTGATATAGGATTTGCTAATAGTGTATTTTAGAAGTGGTCTGTTCACCCCCCTGGGAGAAGACTGAAGACAGACTCTCTAGTGAGGCTGTATCAGAAAGATTGTAGACAGAGGGATGGCAGGCATTACTGAGAGAAGAGATATCCTACTGAGAACAAGGAGATTCATTAAAGTACACATTCTGAATGGTGAGAAGCTCAACTTCTTGTCTCAATTTACCTCCCAGAAAACACTGACAGCCATGCTTTTATCCCCTAGACTGAAGGTTGAATGATTCTGGTCTGGGGACTCTGACCGGCTCAACATTAAGACTTAAAGATACTGATGGCCAGGTATCCTCTAACGAAATGGCCCAGCTAGAGCAGTTTAGTGACACCTAGGAGTCAGCAAGTCTTATCCATGTGCACAGATCTTTCTTCAGCTGCTTTATGCTCCTCTCTTAAGCTGGCCAGATTTAGCAAATAAAAAACTGTGATATTTGGCACATACTTATACTAAAAATGTATTCATTGTTTACCAAAAATTCAAATTAAACTGAGTGTTCTGTATCTTATCTGGCAACCTTGTCCTTTCTGAGATAAGAACGGACAGCCAAGAATCACCAAACATTTGAGGAAAGCCTCAACACAAAGACAATGACTAAAACATACAAATGGGGGAAGAGGAGCATAAAGACCAGAAAATGCAAAGAAAAGAAAAATTTCAAGAATTGTGCCATTTGTTTTCTCAGCAAGTTAAGAAAGGATGTTGTACCTTTGAAACAAGATTAGTTTGTTTTAAAAAGAAATAGTAAAAAACATCAAAGAGCTACTGTTAATTAAAACTATGATAGCAGATATGAAAAATTCAATAGAAGAGTTTGAAGGGAAAGCAGAGTTACAGAAAAAGAAAACATGGGCAATGGAGGAAAAAGAAGTGATGAAAGAAATAATTCAAGAAAATTCCCCAGAACTGAAGAGTATGAATTTTCAGGCAGAAAAGACCCTCTGAGCACAAAGGATGACAAATTGCCCCCAGTAACGTAAAAGTATAAGAAAGAAAAGGAAGGAAGGAAGGAAGAGAGGGGTTGAGCTAAGAGATATGTTTCTTTTAGTACCAGGAGGTCAGAATGAAAGGTAAAATGCTTGATAAATATTAAACAACTTGTTTACAGTTGCTCTAGTCTAGAATTAATACAAGAGTTTAATAAACCTATCAAGCTTTAAGAAATGAGGTTTTATAATAACAATGATATACATGAATAGGCACAATGTAATGAATAGAACTCTAGATCAGGGGTCAGAGGTACACATTCTAGCCCTGTGTCTGCCCCTGTGTGACTTTAGACACATCGTTTCATGAGGGTTTTATAATAACCCTTTTATCATGAGGGTTTAGAATTTCTATAATTCTATTTAATTAAGCAGTCATGAAATATATGATATTAACATAGTTGAGTATACAATTAAAAGAATTTTAAAAATCCATATCCCAATAGTACTTCTTAAATATACAACCTCCTCTTTCTCAAACTGCATTTCCAATCCTCTTTGTCTTAGATAGTACATATTATTTTATTTTTATATAATGACAAATTCACATTTCCATAATACTCCACAGGTTTCATTCATTCATTCATTCATTCATTCCCCAAATTCCCATTGATGTGAGGTATATAGTAATGAATTCTACAGGCATGGTACGTGCCCTCTTAGAGCTAGTGGGGAAGATAGTCAATAAAAATTTTTTTTGAACAAACAAATAAATACCTTTCTATGTGGGATAAATGCTATGAAGGAAAATAAGATTCTATAAAAGAAAATAGTAAAGGGAACCACTTTTAGAGTTAGTGGTTAGCAAAGGAATTTTGGAAAAAGTGGCTTTTAAAGTAAGAAAAATAAGAAAATAAGAGTTTAGGCAGGCGAAGGGCATGAGAAAGAGCTTATCAGGTAGAGGAGAAAATATATGAAGGCCTTGAGGGGGAAATCCTGCTTTCAGGGAAATGATGGTTGGCCAGCACAGAGGTGTGAGATTCTCCAGAGGAAGAATGGTGTGGGATGAGGCTGACAAGGAGGCAGAGACTAGATTATTAAGGGTCTTTGAATCCATGAAAAGAGGTTGGATTTTATTTTAAGGGCAATAGGAAGGCACTAAATTATTTTAAGCATTGGAGTGACCTAATCTAATTTACAACTTATGATCACTCTTGCTGTTATTTTATCTTTTTGGATCTTTGATACCATGCTTTGAGATAAGCAGTGCAGATATTTACTGCATTGAGAAAAAGAAGCACAAAGACATTGAGTGGCTGCCTTGTGGACAGATCCAATGGTTAGTTAATATGGGGCAGACCCAGAGCAAGACCTTGGGTTTTCCAACACTACTTACTTAGTATATTGCCTGACACATAATACGAACTCAATAAATATTTGTTAAATGAATGTACATCACACCAGGACATTCTAGCTACTGAGACCCATGGGTCTTTTCTAAAGAAAAATGTGTTAAGTCAGCCGCCAGGGGGAGTGTATACTTCCCACATGTAATAGAAACATTGACCTTGGCAAAGACAACTGGCAGGAAAAAAAAAAATCTTTAACTGAACAAAGTGCTTTCTCCGGTTTATACCAAAAAAGATTTCATGGAATAGAATTGGCAACATCACAACAGACCCTTTGTTATGTGTTTGAGCCGGCCATCTGTCCATGAGAATCAGCTATGGACAGCCTCCTGACTTAGAGTTCTCCTGATTTTGTTTAAAAGAAAAAAATGGTTCTTCCAAAGTAAAGTGTAATGAAATGGAAGTAGCAATATTTCCTGACACGATCCGAACTGTACATGCCGAACAAAAGACTTCTTATTTTTTTACCCAACCCTGCTGTTTTGAATTTCCTTGTACTTGTTTCAAAATAAAGTTTGGGAAGAAGAAAACTTTCCCTGCGGCACAGAAGTGGTCCAAGATGGCTAGAGGAGTCTACCTGTTGAAGAGGGCTCCAATCGCCCCAAGTGAGATAGAACTGCTTGTTTCCATTCTGCAGCCAGGGGAATTTGTACTACATATAAATGCATCTGGAAACAACACACACACACACACACGCATGCACACAAATACGTGGTTTAAAATTGGCTTTAAAAGACTTGGATCCCGAGACTTCTCTGGTGGCACAGTGTTTAAGAATCCACCTGCCAATGCAGGGGACATGGGATCGAGCCCTGGTCCAGGAAGATCCCACATGCTGCCCGTGAGCCACAACTACGAAGCCCACGTGCCTGGAGCCCGTGCTCCGCAACAAGAGAGAGTAGTCCCCACTCGCTACAGCTACAGAAAGCCTGCACCCAGCAAAGAAGACCCAACGCAGCCAAAAATAAATAAAAACATAAATGAAAAGACTTGCATTCCAACTGCCAACCACATTTCCCCCCGCCAACCACATTTCCCCCCATTTAACAGAGATGTAATTTTGTCAACAACCAATTTTTTGACAAAATTTTCTTGTGGTTCTCAGCCAATACATGAACCTGGATACAGATACACATGTTGTCAACTTTCACCTGAGTTGAGGGATTAAGGAAAGTTTCCAAAAGAGTCCCTTAAAAGTAAATCTGCCATCTATAATCCGAACTGATTCGTCATTCCCTATGTGTTAAGATCAGGATTTAATCCTGTGGGAGAAACAAGCAAGGGATTGATATGCACACAATAGCCAACTCTTTTTTTGTTAGTATTAAGGATATTTTCCCTACATATATATATATATTTTAAACATAAAGAACCAATATCCAGGTAGATGACTGAGTTTTATTTTTTTCTTCTGGATGTACAGGGTCATAAAAAAAACATACAAAGACCAGTAAGGGATCTCCTTAAGGTTTTGTCATGAGGTATAGACCCTTCTGTTATTTGTCTTTCCTTAAATCCTCTTACAGGCAGAATGAAGGGGATAAGAATGGGTGTTGGAAAAGAGTCTAGGGGACTTTGTGCTCCGGACCTTGGATGTCTCATTATTACAAAGCTTTGGGCATTTTTTTTTTTTAAATAAGAAGTACCAATTCCATAACATCATGGCCTAGAAGCTTCTGGGTACATTACAATTGGATTTTTATATTTTCTTTTTCCACTAACTTATTTAAATAGGCATTCACGATCACTCTAAAAATGTTAGTGAGAGTAGAAGAGGAGAGCATAAATGAGTTTGTGGTGAGAATGTTTATGTGTGGTGACTAGTTTCTAGTGCTTTCCCGTTATTAATTAAAATAAAAAGTAAATGGAAGAAACAAAAACTTTTCAAAGCAGAAGAAATGGATTTTAAAGTTTCCTAAAATTATAGTGATTTTTTAAAAATTCAACATTGCACAAATATATATCAGAGATGACTATGTAGAAGACACTGGCCCAGATGCTGTGCAAGGTTCTAAAAAGCTCTATGATATACTATTTCCCCCTACAGCTCTTAGGAACTGGAGAAGAGAGAAGCAGAGAGGTCAAGCCCTCAAAATAGGCAATATTAAGCGGACAGTGGTGCGGAACACAAGGAAGCTCAGACTAAGTTTTGTAGGGATTCAGAGAAGAGACAGCTCCTGCTGCATTGAGTGAACGTGTTCTTGAGGGTTTTGGGCAAAAGAAAGAATATAAACAAAGGGACAGAGATTGGAAATCACTCTGGACATAACTAGGAAATCCTGTCATCTCACTTGTCTAGAAAATACGTTAATTATAGGACAATACTATTAAGCTTGGAAACATCTTTAGGACCCAACATATGGAAAGTTGTGTATGGCGTTTAGAAGACTCCCAATTTAATTGAGCAGAGAGGTGAAACCATGAAAGACTTTCCTCAGAAACAGGCTTCAGGAAGATTGATTTGACGGAGGTGCATGAGACAAATACACAAGAAGGACACAAAATCTAGGAGACAACCACCTACCAGGTTATTGCAGCAGTCCAGACAGGAAGAGAACATGTAAACTGGGGTGATAACATGTGCAAGGAAAAGGAGGGGGCGGAGCTAAGAGAAAATTCAGAAAACAGCCAAACATAAAAAGTGAATTAAATAAATGGGGTGAGACACAGCAAAGGAGTCAAATAGTTTCCGTTTGCATGACTAATGTAATATTTATAGCACTTACAAGAATAAAGAAGCCAGAAGGCTGACTAGGTTTCAAGGAGAAAAGAGTGATTTTGGTACTGAAAATTCTGTGCTGAGATGCCAGCAGTGCATATACAAGGAGAAGTCCAGCAGATTGTTGGAATTATGGGTCTGGAATCCAGGAAGCAAGGGAGTTCTGGAGGAAAGTTCTGTAGAGGGAGGGAGTGGTCACTGAGGCCATGGCAGTGGATGACACTATTGAGAGAGAGAAAAGGAGGGGAGAGAAGGGGACAAGAGAAAGAAAGGGAGCAGAGGGAAAGAATCTTGAGAATGTCTTTTTTTTTTTTTTTCTCAGCCAAGGAGGAGCCATTTAGGAAACTTGAGAAAAACTATTCTTTGTTGCAGGAGGAGACCTATTACTATCACAGTGTACAGGAATGATTTCAAGAAGAAGGGAATGTCAACAGGGTCATATGCCTTGAGTGGGGAAAGGTGAAGGTAAGATTGAAAAAGGAAGAAAAAGCTGGCTTGATGATTTGAGTCGAAGGTGAAATAGGTATTTCGCCAACTATTAAGATTGTTTCAATGATGTCATTTGGGCAGCAGTCAGATCGCAAGTGTGTATGGAAGAGAGGGGAAGAGAAAGAGAGCCAGCCGGGGGAGACACTAACTCAACAGTTCCAGTGAGCAACGAAAGGAGGGGATTGGTGTGCTAGTGCACGAACATTAAGAGGGTATTTGTGTTGATTTTACATGCCCAGGTGGGTGCGTTCCATTTGGCAAGGAGGGCAAAGGAAAGGATGAGAGTGGGTAAGAACAGAGACAGAAGGACACATCTTTGAGACAGAGAGGAGTGGTGAGTGAGGGAGATGGATCTTCTCAATGAAGTGGGTGAGAGTCAGGTGCCATGGTGGGTCTGATGGTTTGAGAATCACAAAGAAGCATTCACGCAACCCCTTGGGTGGGGGTCAGGGGACGCAGGATTGTTTCTCTCTGGGCTCCTAGACCCTTGGGACCCTGTGAGTCCTCACTTTCAGGCCTGAGACTGCGCTCCACCAGGCTTCAAAGCCACAGAGTTGGAGCTCTCAGCTTGGTAATTCCAAGCATTAAGACCATGCCACCCGAGACTGCAGTGAGAGGCTTTTCCAAGCCCCTCCTGCAAGAAAAGGGACGCCAAGCAGCAAGGCAAAGAAGTATCACTAAAAAAAACAGGATTGGACCCCAGCCACCTTTCTACCACTGGCTGCGCTAACATGTCAGAATCAGGGAAATGCCTGACCTCGTTTCTTGGGAAGAGTGAGGTGTGTATCAAAATACATAAATCCTAAAAAGCTCATTGTGAAGGGCAGAGCCCTCATCATTTGTATTTTGATCACTTTTAAATATTTTTAAAGTGAGCGCTTCCAGGGGTAAGGTAAATAGTCCCATTTTGTGGGACGCTTGATTAAATTCCAAACATATCAATGTTCCGGGGTATGCCTGGTGATTCTGATACCTTTGGGCAGGTTTGCCAAGAAAGTGCAAATGTGAGAGGAGCCGCAGTGAAACAAGGAAACTATTCTCCCAGTGGCAGGTTTCAGGGCTGTGCAAGCGAGAGCCGTCAGACTTTTGTCTCCCCAGTGAAGAGGAGATTAGAATGGAATAAATTAGCGATGTGGGCAAGAGTCGTTACTACATAACAATAACACTTTGTGCTCCATTCAAGGAATGCCGAGCCCTTTGACAAGACTCTTGCTTTCTCTTTGGACATCGAGGAGGCACTGCCTAAGCGCCTCCCAGGTCCAGAGACAAGTGTGTCTCCCCACCCACTTACAATATCCTCACTCTCTGCTCCTTCTTAACCAACTTCTTGTCTTACTTTCCTTTATGCCCACCTCTGCCCACTCCTCATCACTAAGAAACTTGCCCAGAAGAAAACAAAATGGTACTGAGCATCCCCTTTATAGTAGCAACCCAGGCATTCACTTATTGAGATCATTACGGGATCATCACAAAAACTGTATAGACAAGGAATAGTCAAGCGATGGTCACAGATATTTAACGATTGGTTTGGCACAGCTACCTGCTAACCAGAAATGATATGGAACCTGCACTGGAGTGTGGAACTTTCATCAACTGGAACAGAAGTATTTCAGCGTTTAGACAACCAGTACTGTTGAATCTTAGTCCTGACTTATCTCCATATTATAGATAAAAATGGGACCACAGAGCTTTTAAATACTTCACCCAAAGCCATGCATTGATTATAGGATTGGGACCCAGTGACTCAACTGCAAGCTTTTTTCCATCCACCTTGCTGGCTCCCTGCCTTCTGTCCTTTGTCATTTTGCGCTTAGAGATGAGAATATGTAGTGTTCTAGAGAGGACATGCAAGGGCACTAGAAGACTCTCTCCCAGGAAATCTCTAAAGCTGCGTTTATTAACTCTCTGCTGGTGCCATGAAAAGTCTTCTCAGTAGTGGCAGAGTGGGAGGGGAGAGAGTGAGGAAAAATTGACTGAAAAGAAAGCCTAGGGCTTCCCTGGTGGCGCAGTGGTTGAGAGTCCGTCTGCCGATGCAGGGGACACGGCTTCGTGCCCCGGTCCGGGAAGATCCCACATGCCGCGGAGCGGCTGGGCCCGTGAGCCATGGTCGCTGAGCCTGCGCGTCCAGAGCCTGTGCTCCGCAACGGGAGAGGCCACAACAGTGAGAGGTCCGCGTACTGCTAAAAAAAAAAAAAAAAAAGAAAGCCTATATTTTCTCTTTTCCCCACAGAGAGGCAAGAACCCTGTTTATTTTGTTCCTCAGGATACCCTCAGAGCCCAGCATGTGGTTGATGCCCAATACAATTTAGTTGAATGAATGAATGAATAATAATTTCTTCCATTTCTGTAACACTTTATATCCATGTAAAGCATCGTTACACTGGCTCTCATTGGACCCTCAAGGAGTGCAGCAAGATTATAGGGCAAACATTGTTTTTTCTGTTTACAGGTGAAGAAGCTAAGACACAGAGAGCTAAGGTGGTTTGCCTGCATCACAAAACCAACCATGGTGGAGCCAGGATTGGGGCCCTGCCAACTCCTAGTCTGGGACTCTTTCTCCCACATTGCAGTGTCTCCTAAATATGAATAAAATTTAACATAATCGAAAACAAAACAACACAATTTGCGACCTACCACATACTTGGTGATACAGTGAAAGAGCATTGGCAAACAAGAGACCTGAGTCTCCTTTGTTCTCTTGCTTTTCCCACACTCACCTCAATTCACTAGATCACCAGATCCAAGGAAGTTCCTCGCTCTTTCCAGGCCTTAGCCACATCATCTGCATATAGCACCTAGCTTTATATTTTTTCATTTTTAAATGAATTCCCCTGGGGAATTCTTTTTGTGACCTATACCAACTGGCACAGGTCTCCCTTCCTTACTAAGTTCAAATATGACATTTCATAGACAGAAAAGAATGTCAGTCAGTCTAACTATGGACAATGCCTACTCACCAACTCCCTCTCCAAGGCCTCCAGAAGGCAAGGGAACTAGATGACTTTGGACCATGGTCATATTTTTTACCTCTTTTTACCTATTACAAGTTCCCCAGTGTCGTTTCTGGACCAGCAGCATCAGTATCACCTGGAACCTTTTATAAATGACAAAATCTTTAGTCCTAGACTTACTAGAATCAGAGTCTCTAGGGGAGGTGTCCAGGGATCTGTGTTTTAAAAGACCTCCAGGTGATTCTGATGCATGTAAAAATGTGATGGCTAACATCCTATTATATCCTATCATTTTCCTACCTGAGCCAGGGAGTCACTTTGTGTTCCCGTTGGGTCCTCCGGGACCCTCTGCTCACTCAATTCTCTAATTCTTCTTCTCTCCACATGAAAGCCTATAGTACAGTCTTGTTAAGGGCAATGTTAATTTACTTCCCTGGAGTAAGGGCTGGACTAGATAATCTACTGAGATTTTTTCAAGTCAAGAAGCTCTGATTCTTCAGGGGAGTCACAACTAAGCAGATGGCCTTAAAGGAGAGGAGTATGATGTTAGTTTTGGGTTTGTCACACATGGCCTTTATTATGTTGAGTTACTTTCCTTCTATACTTACTTTATTGAGAGTTTTTATCATAAATGGGTGTTGAATCTTGTCAAATAGTTTTTCTGCATCTACTGAGATGATCATATGGTTTTTAAACTTTATCTTGATGATGTGGTGTATCACATTGATTTGCAGATGTTGAACAATCCTTGCACCATTGCAGCCTTATTTATAATAGCCAAGGTATGGAAACAACCTAAGTGCCCATCAGTGGATGAATGGATAAAGAATATGGGGTATATGTATACAATGGAATACTACTCATACATAATAAAAGAGGAAATCTTGCCATTGTGACAACATGGATGAACCTTGAGGGTATTATGCTAAATAAGTCAGGTGGAGAAAAACAAATGCCAGGTGATTTCACTCATATGTAGAATATGGAAAAACAAGCAAGCATCAAATAAACGAGCAAACCAAACCAAATGAAAACAAACATGTAGATACAGAGAACAGAGTAGCGGTTATCAGAGGGGAGGGGACCAGTAGGAGGGCAAAATGAATAAAGGGGATCAACTGTATGGCGATGAATGGAAACTAAATTTTAGTGGCGAGCATGCTGTCGTATATACATAAGTAGAAATATAATGTTGTACATGTGAAACATACAATATTTTAAACCAGTAATATCTCAATAAAAAATTAAATTTAAAAAAGAAGAAGACAGGAGAGGACTTCTGCCTAGTGAGCTTCCTTTGCTGCAAGCTCCAAGGCTGGAGTGAAGTGAGGACATAGGCCAGTTGCCAACTCTTAGTTATGGCCCCAGGAGATCTTTGATGTTCTCCCCTTGCAGTCTGGGGTCCCTGTTTTCAAGAATTTATCAGAATGACCCAGACTTAGCAAACTTGCTCTATGTACCTTGGACAAAATATCTGCTGAGTCAATTCTGTGAGGAGCCTTGGATTGTCAGCCTAAAAACTTGTTTATAGTTGACTTCCTCTGGCAGAGTGCTGTCAGATGCAAAAAAAAATAGCGTCACCCGTTTGGCATATGCTGGATTATTCTCAGAATTTGCATTAGGTATGTAGTCAAGCAAGAGCAGGTAGCAAATATAAAAAGAAAGAATCTAGTCCCTGCCCCACACGTCCCTCACCATCCCCCTCCCTTCAGTCCCAAATTCCCATCCCTGAAAAGGCAAACTGAGGCCTCAACAGGAGGATGATTTCTCTGCATCTGGATATTCTAACAGTTAAGAGAGAACCTAATCTCTGTTCAGTTGCTGGGTCCTGATATGCTTTCCCTATTTAAGCTTCTGCAATCTACTGCTCATGAATCCATTTTGCCAACCACAAACTTCAGTTAGCTCCTAAACTTTTGGGCTTTACTTTCCTCCCTCTTCTAAGTTCTTTGAGTTATGAAAGCACAATGAGTGAATGGAGAGAGGGTTGAGTAGGATAAGACAAAAATGTTACAATCTCCATTGAAGACAGCAAGCGAAGGTCCTGGAATTGGAGTCATAAGCCTTGGGTCTACAGCCAGGGCTTTGCCACTGGTGAGCTGGGAGACTGAGGCAGGTTACTGCCCCAGTGTGGGTCACTGCAAAACAAGGGGCTTGAGCAAAATAAACCTCTAGGCTGTTTTCCAACTGTTTGATACTGTGAGTAGAAAGACAGGACATAGTTATATCTTATTTGGGAGTTTTATTGCCCTTGTCTGAAAACCCAGGTTTGGGGACAGCAAGTAGACTTCACCTTGTTCACCAATCTGATCTATTGGTACTGACTGCCTGGAATGTGGGAAAGGGTGTCATAATTGACTATAGGTTCTTCCGTGGGCATGACAGGGACACATGGGAGGGTCAGGTCATTACATTCCCAGTGCCTTGTTTGTTTCTTTCCTGGCTCTTTCACAACTAGCCATCATTTGATGTATATGTCTGTTTAGTTGTATCTTGGCTGCCTAAAATACAAATACCATCAGAGCCCAGTACCTAGTACAGAGCCTGTTACCTGACAGGTGCTCACTAATATTTTTTGAATAAATGAATGGGTATAAATAGCTTAAGGGCATATCTAGAGCAATAGCATAACAGCAGGAGAGGACTACATTAACACTGGACTCATGTAGAGAGAATAGCCCCATTCTATGTGTTCTCCAAAGGTCCTTGCTAACTCTGATTTTTATTTTCTCTGAGACTGAATGTCTGCCTTCAACTTGAGAGCGGAGAGGATAGTCATGATGGGAGGAGAAATTTTCCTGGGATTCAGTGAACACTTCTTTTGGATATTCCTCCTTTTTTGAATGTTTTCACTGAGAGTTTGAATAGGAGGCAATCAGCTTGAGAAAAGATTCAAAATGGAGTCTAACTACCCCTTATTGCTCTGATTTTCCAACCACAGGTGAATTTTCCTTGCGTCTTGAAGACCTCATTCTGTTCCCCTTCACTCTTCGTTTGTGTTGGAGGGTGCACAGTATTATAGTTGGGTATTAGGCTTTTCAGAAGACTGAGAGAGAAGGAGGCTTTCTTGGTAAGCTTGGCTCTGTGGCTTGGCAGTCGCACAATAAAATAACTTTATCCCCAAACCAGATGTTCAAGTTGTTTTAATAATATCTTATGATCCCTCCTCTAAATAAAACAAAAACTCACTCTATCAGAATGTCCCCTGGGATTAGAAGGTGGCTCTCTGCTATCTGGTTTTACCCATCAGAGGGCAGCACCAAGACAAATTTGGAATAAATCCCTGGCAAAACTCGAACTGGGTTTGGGATGATGCGCTCTGGATTCTGTGTAAAATACCTGAGAACATCAAGAGAAGTCCCTAAATCCCTCATAAAGTTTCTAGGTAGACACCGGTCTCTACTTATTACCAGGAATAGTGTTGGGACATTGAGTAAATCCTCATGAAGTGGGACTGATTTGCATTTTTCTTACACAATCAGTTCACCTGGAATCTAAATGTGAGCTTTTCCAGTGTACGTGAAGTTGGATTCCATGATTGTTGTAGTCTCTTTAACTCAACCACTCTAAAACTTTTGTAGGAATAACTTATTGACTTGTCCAGACTTTCCAAATTTGCATTCAATTGGCCTGCTATCATCAGTAGTGGCTACTGACTCAGAGGCATAGAGAGTCAAAGGATGACCCACTTGACCCTTTGGTAGGATTATGGGTTTTTCTCTGAGACCCAGGGACATTTACCTTTTTTTTTTTTTTAATATTTATTTATTTGGTTGTGCTGGTTGTGGCAGGTGGGCTCCTTTAGTTGTAGCTCGAGGGCTCCTTAGTTGTGGCTCACTGGCTCCTTAGTTGCAGCACATGGGCTTCTTAGTGGCGGCAGGTGGGCTCCTTAGTTGTGGCATGAGTCTTAGTTGTGGCATGCATGTGGGACCTAGTTCCCTGGGCAGGGATCAAACCTGGGCCCCCTGCATTGGGAGTGTGGAGTCTTAACCACTGTGCCAGCAGGGAAGTCCCAGGGACCTTTATCTTTAAATTTTCACATAGCATTCTGTGCCTTTATCACATAGCAATATCCTGATTTTGTAATTAGACACTTCTGATTAACGTCTTGACCTCGCACAGTAGCCTTTTATGAACAGGAACCATGTATGTTTTACCACTTCAGCCCCTAGAAGAATACTTAACACAGATAGATTCTACCTCAATAAATATCTATTGAAAAATGAGTAAATCAGTGGATGAAATAATGAATGAATAAATATAGCTAGCAATAAGCATTCTTTTGGTAAGGCTCTTGAGAAGTTGGAATTAAATTGCGATTTTTTTTCTTAAACAAATATTTGTTGAATAACAGATGCTAGGCACTGAGAGATATGTTTCTGTCTTTAAGAAACTCACAGACTCTAGGGGAAACAGACAAGAAATTAGACTATTACAATTGATGCCACATGAAAAATAAGAGCAAAGGGTTTTGTGGAAATACCGAAAGCAACATCTGGCTAAGTCTGGAAGAGATCAAGGATGACTTTCCAGAGGGGGTGATGCCAAGTCTTGAAGAGTAGGTGAGGGAAAATCAGTTCAAGAAATGTCTCTAACAACAGATCTTCAACACAAGAGGTGAGGTGTTTTGATCCCTTCTCGTGCATAAACCTCCCGGGGTCAAGAGTCAAATAAGGGACACAGTTAGCAGAGAAGTTAAGAGCAGAATCTCTAGAGGCAGATGATCTGGGCAGGAATCCTGCTTCTACCCCACCCCTATGTTGTGTGACCTTGAGCAAGTTACTTAAACTCTTTGTGTCTCAGTTTCTTCCTTTTAGAATGAGAATAATAACAGTATCAGCCTCATAGGATTGCATGAGGAATCAATGAAATGAAACATGCAAAGCACTTAGAATAAACCTGGACACATGGAAAGACCAAATAAATATTGGTTGTTATGATGGTTGTCACTGCTGTTGAGTACTTCCTGGATGTGGCACATGTTGAGGGCATGGTTTAGGGACAGTGAAAGAGAGAGCAATGAATCAGGGAAGGACCACATTGATTTAAAATTAAAAAAACAAAAACTGTATCAGCTGTGTCTAAATAATGACCACTAATTTTCATCCACCCACCAATACTCCGTGGGGTAGTTCTGACGTCACTGATTGTCTGGAGAACAAAATAGAAAATCTATGGATCTCAACATATCACTTTCAAACCTGCCTCCTCAGTGCCTGGAACAGACTGGGAAATTAAATCATCATCATCATATTTATAAATAGGTGAAGACTCATCCACCTTTCCAAATTAAACATTGTTTGTCAAATCCATTTAATCAGCCTTTATTGAGAAACTTCCATATGCAGGAGAGTGAAAGGTGACTATGACATGATCCCTGTCTGCAGAACTCAGTCTTATGAGGCAGACGGATGTCTGCACAGAAAATTAAAGCATAATAAATGTGGTGAGTGCCAGAGGAGAAGTCTGCATGAAGGGCTACTGAAGCGTCGAGGAGAGGGTAAGATGTCCACCCGGGAGTCAAGAAAGTCTCCACTGAAGATAAGCACGAATCTGATGAGCAAACATGGGAAAGACAGGGTCTCTCGGATTCATTCTGCTGTACCCAGTAGGCTTAGGAAAGCACCTTGTCACAAGGATGCTCAATAAATAGCTATATTATTGGGCTTCCCTGGTGGCGCAGTGGTTGAGAGTCTGCCTGCCGATGCAGGGGACACGGGTTCATGCCCCGGTCCAGGAAGATCCCACATGCCACGGAGCGGCTGGGCCCGTGAGCCATGGCCACTGAGCCCGTGCGTCCAGAGCCTGTGCTCCGCAACGGGAGAGACCACAATGATGAGAGGCCCACGTACCACAAAAAACAAAACAAAAACAAAACAAAACAAACAAAAATAGCTATATTATTGAATGGATGACTAACGAGGACTGCCCATCCTTCTCTACCCCCTCTTCCCAGTGACAGCTTCCCACACGCTCTCTTCAACCCCAGGGGCACCCTCCATTTCATTACTCATCTCTTTTACTGCTTGGTCTTTTGCAAACCTCTCAAAAGCCTCCTCTAGTATTGCTCAACAAACGCAGGTGTCCTGGGAGAACCACAGAGCATCTAAATCATGAAGAAAACCTGACACAAATGAGCATCTCCCACTAATTTTTCACTGGAGAATGTGAAGTGCCTAATCAGGGGAGGACAGTGTATGCTGTGTGGTCACTGTAATAACCATGCCACATCCCACCTGACCTTTCCCCTGAACCTCCACTGCGGAGAATAGTGTCAGGTCTGCTGAGTTTCACGACTATGCACACAGACACAAAACACACACTCCCCCCCGTGCCAAGAGGGCTGAACCCAGCACGCCCTGTGTCTCCTTACCACCTCATCAGAAAGAAAGGAGACCCTGAAGGAATCTAGGAAAATGGGACCTCTAAACCATCCCACAGCTGCAAGCAATGTAATGCTTCACTCAGGGCCAGATGCTGCATCCTGGCCAATCCATCCTTCCACTCTGCATCAGCCCCACCCCCTCTCCATCCTTTCTGCACCCAGATTTCATTCTCAGTGCTAGACAGCCAACAGTCTAAAAGGTCTTCCAAGCAAAATCACATTTCCTTCTCTTTTCATCCCTGCAGCATGGTGTATCCAAACCACGTGGCAACTTCACTCCTCATAAATCAATTGTTTAATTGACAGAAGAGGGGATTTGCTTAGAGGCTCCCAAAACTCAAAATTTCATATGACCCATCTTTCCCAAATGCCCAGAAGACCTTGATAGTCTATTGTTTTCCAGGGACTTTGCAACTTCCAAGGTCTGGAGAAGGGTCAAGTGCCTGCCCTCCAATTTTCTCCCCATTTCTCTGGTCTGAGAAGAGTATCATCTGGGATTTGTGGCCAAGGATAATCTGTGTGGCCTCTTTGCATGAGGATGAGATGGAATGTTTGGATGAATAGTTTTTTTCTTATCCATAGATTGCCCACAATGCTATGCAGAGAACTTTCCAAGTTTTGGAGTAAAACAAAACAAAACACAAAAAAACTTTCAAATATTTGAGGAAAGTGCTGGGGAAATAGCAAATGGTAAGATTACAGAGAAAAAGAAATGGAGAAAAGAAAAGAGTTGAAGCGGAGGGAAAAAAAGGAGGACAGGACAATAATGAGAGGAGGCTTACATCCAGAAGCTTCTGCCTTTGAGTAGATCTTCCATTTAAATGCAATTCTAAGTTCAGAGAGGAGGTAGCCAAAATTTGTGCACTGATTTCTGTAGAATCTTTTAGAATATTGTGGAGTGATTGGTCACTGGAAAAGTGAAAGATGCCATGTTTCAGGCAGAGCTGTGCTATTTTATAATCAGAAAATGTGGGTTGTTGTTTCAGTTCTGCTGGTAAAGCCAGTGATCTCAGGCACATCCTCACCAGGCTGGCCTCAGCTGTACCTCTTGTATCCAGGTCAAGTTCAACCAAATCTCACCACCTCCTCTGTGATCACTGTGGTCCTCCTCACCATAATCTTCCTCCTGGGAGATTGCAGCAGCATCAGAAAGGACTGGAAAGATCATCAGCCCAGGATCCCCAATCTTGAGCACATATTAGAATCACCTGGGCAGCTTTTAAACATACCAAGCCCTGGACGCCACCCCAGATCTGATGCATGGTTAAATGGGCATCTCTGGAGGGTGGCCCTGGGCACTGTATTTTTAAAAAGCCCTCCAGATGATTCTAATGAGCTTGCCAGGGTTGAGAATCACTATTCTAGCCCAGTCTCTGGGAAACCACTTATTCATGTATTCAAAAGATATTCCCGAGTGCCTACAGGGTATCAGGACCTGTACTGGGTATTTAACAGTGAACATGACAATGTCCTAAGCCCTTTCACACTCAGCTGGAGAGGAGGAAGACAATATATCAACAAATAAATAAACCACATAGTTTCAGATAGTGATATATGCTGTACAGAATATAAGACAAGGTGATATAATAGAAAGTAACTGGAAGGGTACCTGAGTGGTCAAGTAAGACTGCTCTAGACTGGACTGTGGACTGAATGAGAAAAGAATCCTGTCAGATGATCTAGGGAAAGAGCATTCCCAGGCTGAGGAGAGCAAGTGCAAAGGCCCTGGGGTACATGGCCAAGAGACTAAAAGACCAGTACTGTTGGACTAAAGTACCTCAATGAAACAGGGAAGGTGACACCTGCTCCAGAACTATCACATTGTTATGTTGCAAAGATGTGTGAGGTGTCAGAAGCATTTGGAAAAGAAAAGTCCCACAAAAATACCAGGGGTGTGCTGTTTCATTGCTGTTACACCATTCTAATGTAACTCAGTGGTCCAGATACCAGATGACAGCCCCATGACATCCTACTGACTTAGCTGTGGAACCCAATCACTACACCACGATACAATTGCAGAATCCAGGCCTGGACTTCCCTGGTAAGTACTGGACAGATTTTGCATGGATGTAGCTATAGTCTAGAAACCTGAGATCAAATGCTGAGGCAGATTTCCATTTATTGGACTCTACTCTCCTGACTCAAGAGACAAAGTTCAAAGTAAAAGTTGAAAGTCCTTCAAATGAACCGAAGGAAGATGAGTTACCATGCTGCCTAACTGGGTGATGACCTCCCCAGATGGCCTCCTCTCAGGGCAAACTGACAGCTTGTCTTTTGCAACATGTCGCACCTTCACCCAGCAATGGGAATAGAGAAATTCCTATCATATGATCACTTTCTACTATTCCCGAGAAAGGTACTTTGGAAAAGGGAGGTTAATTTTTTGGCTAAAATTTGTTTCATTAATGTTTTTAATCATCTTTAATTACACAAGTAATACATGCTTGCATTTTCCTTATTACCAAACTATAATATTATAGAGAAATAAAAAGTGTCTTTGAACACTACCCTGGTCCCCAAAAGTAGCTACTACTGGTGGTTTCTATGCATTTGTGTACCTACGTATGTGCCATGTCATGGAAAATGTGCAGAATTTCTTTTCTTTTTATATAAATGTCATCACAGTGAATGTCTCCAAGGGGGCCTGTGCAAGGATGCTAACTGCAAACATTGTAAAGTAAAGCTGCCTGTATGGCTATCTGCAGAGGAGTAGTTTAATCCATGGTGGTACGTTCAAATTATGGGATTCTATGCAGCTTTCTAGAAGAATGATGCAGCTCTAAATGCACAATTAAAGCTTCGAGAGGTGTTGCTGAATTTCCTTAACTTTTTTGGGACTTGCTTTGGCAGTCATGTCTCGGGACTCAAGGAGGTGTGGTCAGTTGAGGCAGCTGGGGACGGAATAGGAACAGGCTGTAAAAGAGGTGAGGTGGGGAGATGCAGTGAGACAGAGGGTTCAGTTTGGCAAGCCAAGCGTCGCATCCAAGGGTAAACAGCAACCTTGTCGTGGTTCAGGCATATTAGTAGCAATCAGGGAATAGCAAGGGAAGATACGTTCCAGGAGGTGGATGAAGCCCAGAAATACAGAATTCAAAGTAGATGCTACACTGACACGCTCAGCAATGGGCAGCCCTGTTAGTGGTAGCTGGGTTCCAAGGTTAGGCTGGAATTCAAGGTCAAGGCTGCCAGTCCTCAGAGGGAGGGAAGGAAGAGCAAGACAGGGCCACTATCCGTTGTTCCATGTATGTATGTGTGTGTATATGTATTTATCATCAAACATCGCCTATGTGTTAAGCGCTGTTCTAGGTGCTTATTATTAAGACAGGCACAGTTCCTGCCATGTTATAAACGCGTAAAAAATATATTTTCAGAGAGTGATAAATAAATAAGGACTTAGAGAGGGTCAAGGGCAGACTATATGAGATAGGGTTCAGAACAGGCCTTTCTGAGGAAGAGACATTGTGACAGAGACCGGGATGAAGTGAGGGATAGAGCCAGATAAACAAATCTAAGAAGAAATAGAGAATGCTTAAAAATAGGGATACGCCAATGCAATTGGAAGGAAATGGTTTACTTCAATCCACCTTGTTTTATTTATTCATGCATCTGTCAAGTATTTGTCAAGGGTCCACCATGCAAAACACTCTGCCAGGACTCGGGGATACAATCATAGACTAGGTAGATATGGCCCTGCCCTCATAGAGCTTGTAGTCTATGGAAGAGAAAGAAGTTAACAGGCATAAGAAACACCATGTGCAAAAGCCAGAAGTATGAAAGAACTTGAGTATTTGAGGAACTGAAAGAAGACCTCCGTGGTTGGGGTCTGGTGGTGTGTCGGGCGTCTGGGAGAGTGACGCTGGAGATCAGGGAGGTTGGTGGGAGTAACGTCTTGCAAGATCTTATAAGTTAGGACAAGGAGTTTGCATACATTCCAAACATAATGAAAAGACATTGAAGGCTTCAAGCAGGAGATGGGGAGAGGGGATGACATGACACAGTTTCTATCTTAAGACTACCTCTCCTGTTAAATACAGAGAGTGGATTGCAGAGAGGCAATATGGCAGCAGAGATATGAACTGTTGGATTAGTCTCAACCACAGCGATGGTGGTGGAGACAAAAAGAAGATGGCATATTTCAGAGATATCTTAGAGATGGACTCCAAAGCCTTGATGACAGGTTGGATTAAAGGATGAAAGAGAGAGAAGACAGGTTGACTCTGAGAAGAGTGCCTGACAGAGGATGGGTGGTTGCTTGTTCCATATCTGAGATAGGCATGACTGGGGGACTCCACTGACTTACACACATCTCTTCTGTTTCTCTGAATTACACCTACACCCCTTTAAATAGTGCCTTTTGCAATAGCTACCCATTAGCATCCTACGATCACTTCAGATACTTCTAAAATTAATTTTATTCTTAGGTACATTTACATGGTTCAAAAAATTTAAATGATATGTCTCATAGAATAAGGTATACATGGAGAAGTCTAGCTCCAGCCCTGTCTCCAGCTACTGTTATCAACCCATCTCATCATTTTTAGATATCCACTTATATCAGCTTTTGTTGTGCAACAAGCTTAGTGGCTTAAAATAACAATTTAGCTTGTGATTCTGTTGTGAGCTGGGTAGTTCTTCTGGTCTGGGTGATCTTGGTGGAACTCTTCTGAGTACACTCCACGTTTCTGGAGTCAGTTGGCTGGAAGGTGGTGATCTAGACTGGCGTGGTGGTTTTGCTGTATTCATTTAGCTGAATTGCTAGCACATGTCTTAGGATTCCCTTCCATGTATAATTCTGGATTCGAGTAGAAAACACAGGATACCTGCATGATATCTGGGGGGTAGAAGTGAGGCAGCAGCCATTATGCTTGGAATATTGGTGCAGGGCCTGAGGCACCAATGTAACCTGTATGTTTTGTCATTGATCCACAGGCTCCCCCTTTCACCATGGGGCAGCAGCAAGACCCACAACTTCTACCGCTCCCATGGATCCCCTCCTGCTTCTTTGAGTCCTGGGCCAGGCACAACTACAGCTCCATAACAAAGGGATTAGATGGAATGAAAGACAGACACAGTTTCCAGTTCGGCCTCCATCTCCCTTGCTTTGTGTTCACTTGTTCTTTTTAATGATCTACCCTGCTGACCTTGGGTGACTTTCAGGAATAGCATAAAATGCAGAAGTATCAGCCTTCTATAGACTTCTTTACCAGCTCTTCCTTGTGGTCTCTGGCTAATGACTTTCAGTTATGCAAGGTCTAATCCCTACAGTAAGTCCCTTATTCCATACCACTCTGCAGTTGATATGCTGCTGGCTAGGTTAGGGGTTGGGAAGTGAGGTAGGCAGCTGGCCATGTGTCTCTCATCATCCATCAGGCTAGCCCGGGCTTCTTCACATGGCTCGCACAGGATTGCATGAGCAGCCAGAGAAGGCAGCTCCCAAATCCTGCTTGCTTCATATGGGTGAAAGCAAATTATGTGGCCATGCCCGGAGACAGTGTGGAAGGCTCTACCCAAAGAGAGTGGATAAAGAGAAGTGTGAGAAGATTAGGCTGTTACTGCAAACAATATGTCATACAGCTTTTGTTGATTTCTTCTGTATCCCTCCGGCATTTCTTCATGGGAACACAGCAAACATGAACACGTATTTCACTTCCCCACTTTTCTCATGCAAACGACAGTATACCATATATATGCTCTACATACGCTCAGAACTTTGCCTTTTTAACTTAACAACATATCTTAGCAGTATCTCGTTTTCCATTCTTTTATAAAACTGCATAGTATTTCTTTGCCTGACTCTGTTGTAGTTTGCTTAATCAGTACATCATATGTGGACACTTTTGTTATTTCAACAATGCTGTAAAGAATCAACTTATACCTCTGCCAGTTTATTCATGCTGTTGCCTTTTGAATTTCCTCCATGGATTGTTTTATAGAGCTGAGATTTCTCCCTTGTCCTATAGTTGTCGTGTTGGTGTCATAGTCTGGGTATCTGATTTCTCTCTTGATGCTGGACGTTGGGAAGGACACCTATGCACTACCCTTAGTGCAGTCACTCTCAAACTTTAATCTACAAAACAGTCACCTGAAAGGCTAAATAAATAGCTAGTGGGAAGCAGCTGCATAGCACAGGGAGATCAGCTCTGTGCTTTGTGACCACCTAGAGGGGTGGGTTAGGGACAGTGGGAAGGGAGGCGCAAGAGGGAGGGTCTATGGGGATATATGTATACGTATAGCTGATTCACGTTGTTATACAGCAGAAACTAACACAACATTGTAAAGCAATTATACTCCAATAAAGATGTAAAAAAATTCATATTACCAGGTGCCAGTCCCCAGATCCTCTGAGAAGCCGTTCTAGAGTGAAGCTTGGTATCTGTATTTTAAACAAGCACCTCAGATACTTATGAAGCAGCTGATCTGCCACACACAGAGAAGTGGGTTTTTAAGTATTGGTTACCCGGAATTATAGAAGGCAAACATACCAAGGGTTCAGAAAAGGAAGATACATTCTCTGGGGGAAAAATCCCACAATTTAAGGCAAATATTCCTTTGTTGATTCATTCATCCTGCCTCTCTTGATAATGCCTATCCCCCACTGTGTATTATGGGGTGGGAGTTGTTATAGTGATGGGATAAAGGTGCAGAATTAGAAGGTGATTGTGAAAGATTGTCTAATTTGGAAAGAAGCCCAAGCTAAGTACAAGAGGGCTCTGAGATGCCAATAGGTAGTTTGAGTTCAACAGAGTCTTCTTGGGCTTCCCTGGTGGCGCAGTGGTTGAGAGTCCGCCTGCCGATGCAGGGGACGCGGGTTCGTGCCCCGGTGCGGGAAGATCCCACATGCCGCGGAGCGGCTGGACCCGTGAGCCATGGCCGCTGAGCCTGCGCGTCCGGAGCCTGTGCTCCGCAACGGGAGAGGCCACAGCAGTGGGAGGCCCGCGTACCGCAAAAAAACAAAAAACAGAAAAAAGCCAATAGAGTCTTCTTATACCCAAGCCAGACTGGGCTGTCTCTTTCCTGTGTTTCCCCACCTCCTCCAGGAAAACAACACTACTGGCTGAGCAGAGTAGATCCCAGTAGTGCCTGACAGCAAGGTACTAAGCAGAAAGCCCAATACAAAGTGCAGAGGGAGAAACGAGATTGCAGAATAAAGGAAGGGCTCTGTTATTCAATCGAGGGCTTCAGGATAGAGTTGGACAGGCTTCTTGCAACTACCCGCATTACCTGGGTCTCTGTTTCATACTTAGTCCATTATCCATTAAGTAATAATTATCAAAGAATAATTCCTTCCTTGTGCATTCTTATAGAGCAGTGCTCCCTGCCTCTGAAACACATCTCCCATCTTTTTAGTGTGGTCAATTGATTCTTCTGTCTCTGCCTGGCCGGCTGAAAGCTCAATGAAGGCAGGAATATGTCTGAATTTTGCTTCTACTGCTTACCAGGCTGACTCAGTGGTGTTCCAACAATAAGGCAAAAACCAGAGGTTTTATCTAGATAGGAATGTGTCACACAGAGCCTGGGTAGGAGAGGGGTAACCAGGTTTGAACCATACAGAACCAGAAACTAGTCTGCTGAAAACTTTTCTAATCATCACACACATAAGACTGTAAGCAGAAGATTCGGTTCTCATAGATTCTTAGAACAAACTTGAGAATGCAGTCTATATAATTATAAATGCCATGTGCATTTATAATTTTTCTTTTTTTAAAATGGGAAAACAAAGGAACTCGAATTTATCATTACACCTATTTCTTGCAGGGCACAAACCTGTATTGGTACTATAAGTAAAGTTGATCAATACAAACATTTTTCTATTCTCTTTTCAGAAAATAATATTATTGAAACATTGTCATATGAAGAAACTATCAAAGAATATTCAATCAAAATTTAGTTAGAAAAAATGTTATATCAATGTGCCAGGGAGCTAACAAAAATTTTATTTTGTGATAAATGTGTTGTCAGCTTTTAAAAATCTTCAGTTTGTTGTAATTTCTTTTCCTATAAGCACAGTTTTATATTTTTCTTAATGAGGATCCCCTAAACCAGGATCTGCCTGTGGTCATGACCCATGAACTTTCTGTACACACTTAGGTAATAAACAGTTGTACAATTACTTTAAATTGAGAACATAGTCTCAGTTTAGAAAGGTTAATAAGAATCTAAGATATCACTAAAAAATTCTAAATTGATTTAGGGTTGCTTCTTTTTTCCTTCTCTGGGTATATTTCAGAAATATATATTGGATATATTTGGAAAACTGCAGTCAGAAAGGGGAAGGTTGGTTGATTTCTTCTTCTATATTTTTCTACCTCGTGCTTCTCTTCTCCACCGCCTCCCTAGCTGGCCATCAGTTTTTGACCCCTCCAAGGTCAGAAAGGACTGGGGAAGAAAAGTCTTAATGGAACCACATGGGGTGGTTTCCTATTCTTTATGCCTGGCAGATTCTACCTCTATGCAGGTATTTCAGTAGGTTCACAAGATGTTCTACACTGGGTCCCTCTCCCTGAAGATCCCTGGATCCTGGGAGATGTGAATATACATTTCTTTTGAGTGGTTGCTCTTAACTCCTCACTCACCAAGGTGCTCACCTCCAGATTCTTGCTGCTGGGATACCTCTGTACCTCAAGGATCAGAAACAACCCATCTCTCTTTCTCTCAGTTGGTCCACATTTGGTCCTTAGGAAATCCTCTTGTAGCCTTTGCTCCAACATGCCCTGGGAGTACAGGCCAGTCCCATCACAGAGTTCTCTCCTGACTCCAGTGCCAAAACTCTGGACAGCCCTCATCGTCTTACAGATTCCCCAGGAAGGGGTCAGACTCTGCTCCCAGCTATGTAGTGCTTTCCTCAAAGTTTCCTCTCTCTAGAGGTGACAGAATAGTAGATCACCTGCACCCCTCCTTTTTTATAGTCTTGACCTGTCTGAGAGGTCAAAAAACCATCAACCAGTTCCTCAGGATCATCATTTCCTTTGTGAACATGCCATTGAAGACTTGGTATCTCCTTTTGGAATTTTCCATCGACTGAATTTTGGGACCTGGTCATAACTTCAATTTTAACATCCTGTTACAGTCTTAATTGCCTTTGCTTCTTCCTTTTGTGGTGTGCAGCTCCTTTGTTCCTTGGACCACTAAATTGACTAGTGATAAAGAAAGGCATGATCTTTTTAAAAAATTAGACGCAGTGTGTTCAAATTAGCTCACTCTTCCTCTCACATTTGCTCATTTTAATTCCTTTGGAAGGAATCAAATTGCACTGAAATACTTTTGGCCAATGCATTAGCTTATTTGAATACAAAATTATTTAATTAGTTAATTCCTTTAACATCGAGTATGTATGGAGTGTTTCTTTTGTGCAAAGCACTCTGTTAGACACACAAAAATCAACACACAATAGAGGTCATGTGAAGGGAGGTTGTATAAATTATTCTACAACTACTTCCCATTGCATCAACCATCTCTGTCTCTCTTTTTTTTTTTTGCTTAAATGCTTCCCAAAACCCAGAGAAGCTAAAGCCAGACTGGTAGGAATATGTTGCTATTGACACATCAATGCCTCCCTTCAATGTAGGATTAAACCCTGAGTAGACTGGAACTGAGAATTTGTCTCCCTCATGTTCCCAAAAGAGAGTTACCCTCTTAGCAGCTCTTGTTCATGTCAGAGGTGCTGGATTCCAACATGGTACATCCAATGTGAATTTTCATCTCTCCCTGGCACCTGAATCTTTTCCTTGATTTCCCACCTGAACTCTCATTTTGAAATTGGCTGTTTTTGAAATTAGGGCTCTTAGGCTGCATGATTTGATGGAATTCTTCACAGGTCCAAATGCTAATGCAAGTTGGTGACTGATTCCCAAGTCTTAGGAACAGGACTTTTTCTATCTTGGGGTTGGGTTTGGCAAGGATCCTTTTCAAGAACCCTGAAAGAAGACAGAATCCTTTTCTTGAAGTGTTAACTTCCTCAATCAAGACAGGCTCTGTTGAGAGTTGGATGTCTCCCCACTGCTCTTTGCTTTAGTTGAGGGGGAAGGGGGAGCGCGGGTAAATTGCTTTCCTGGTACCCGGGAGAATAAGGAGTGACCTTAGATGTCTTTTTCCAGAGACTTCTGGGAAGAAGTTGCAGCTGCCATTTTAGTTTTCTTACAGACAGTATCTTGTGTCTTTTTTTTAAAATGGCTTCAAGGAGTAAAATCAAATATATCTTCTTTGTGACTATGCCAGGTTCTGCATTTTGCTAAGCACTAAGGGTTTTCTTGGGTCTTAAAACAAGTGTCAGGGGTTTTAATTCTATAAAAAAGAAAGAACTGAATGTTCTGAAGGCAGACCACATGGTCACCACTTAAAAGTACAAGTTCATAGCAAATGGCTGAAACTTTCTAGTAATGCTGAAATGATTTTGTATAAGTGTACTGTTTCCAAATATTTTTCAGGATTCATTTGGGAATGATTAAGCTAATGTTACATCTTTTCAGTGTTACGAAAAAGATGACTTTCAATCAGAGAGAGATTTCAGCAAATCAGTAAGGAAATAAAACCGACCTGGTCCTCTTCTCCCCCTGGTATGTGGAGGGAATGGGCTTTTATTATTAGGGCACCTCAGGACACTCTGGATGTCTGCTCTGTATCCAAAAGAATGAAGAACATGCACCCTCTGGAACTCTCTGGGGAGTTTAGAACTGACTTTTAGTTAAAGCACAGTATTGCTATCATGCCCATGACAACCTTGGAACTCTCAGAAGGCATGCCACCAATTTGCTCTGCAGTCCCATCAAGGATATGCTTCATTGCATTATACAAATATACAAATGAAATGAAAAGGACTGGTCAGAACCATCTGGGAATAGCTCAAGAGAGGAATCTGCAAGTCGTCGACAGCCAACAGCTGAATGGGTGTTGTGAGGACAGTGTGCCTATTGGGGGGACCCCTGCATGCATTTGGACAAGCCCATGCTGACAGGGAGGTCTCCTGAATGTTCTGTGTACTGGCTACATTCCCATGAATGCTAGCCTGAAGTCACTGATACATGATGGAGAGAGACACAGCTCACCCAAGGTAAGATCCAAGAGAGTAAAAAGCAAAGCAGATGCAGATAAAAGATAATTTATAAATCTCTGGGTTGGTGCCCTCATTGGTTCAAGGAAGGAAGGAGGCAGGGTTGGAGAAGAAGGTCTAGGAGTTCTAGAAGACATTTAAAGACTAGTCTTATTGCCTATATTAATCCACTTCCAACTTAATACAGTCATATAAATCTTAAGGACATGCTACTTTACGGATTCACCTAAAGTGTGTGTGTGTGTGTGTGCGCGTGCGTGTGTGTGTGAAGAGATTTATTATAAGAAATTGGCTTACAAAGTTATGGAGGCAGGCAAATCCCGAGCTCTGCACGGTGAGCTGGCAAGCTAGAGACCCAGGAGAGCTGATGATCTGGTAGAGTTCTTGCATGAAGGCCGGCAGGTTCAAGACCCAGCAAAAGCCAGTGTTTCAGTTTGAATCCAAAGTCAGGAAGAAAGCTAATGCTTTAGTTTGAAGGTAATCAGTTAGAAAGACTTGTCTCTTACTTAAAGGAGAGTCAGCCTCTGTTTCTATTCAAGCCTTCAACTTATTGGATGAGACCCACCCATGTTAGAGAGGGCAACCTGCTTTACTCAGAGTACCAATTTAAATGTTAATCTCATTGAAAACATCCTCACAGAAACACCCAGAAGAATGTTTGACTGAATATCTGGGCACCCTCTGGCCCAGTCAAGTGAACACATAAAATTAACCATCACAACTCCACCCTTTGTCAACTTGGCATCCACACACATCTCCTTAAACCATACTTAATCTCCAAATGAAAACAATAACCAGATCATAATTCCACCTAATATGATATACCTGTCCTGCGTTCAACCTAAAATGCACTAACCCCTTCCCCAGGAAAGGAGATTAAAACCCTTGAGTGATGTTTATTCTTCCCCTTCATAGCTCATAACTAAAATACTATGATGTAAAATTAGCAACACTTAAACACTGTGATATAAAGTCAATGCATCTAATACCAATGATAAGGAGCTAAGAGAGGGAAGAAAACAAATACACACACACACATCATAATCATAACAAAATAAGGAGTAAATACTCATGACAATGACAGCCCTTACTTTTATAACAGGTCATGTGGTTGTAACTGGTATTTATAACTACCTTCATCCATTACCCATTCCATATTCCCTTTGCCGTTAGCAAGTATTTCAGCTGGGCATGGTTCTTCATCTAGTGGGGGTGATCTAAACTTATTACTGAAAAGTCTGCGGCATTACTAGTCCTACTTGGGTTGGGTTATAGTTTTCCACTGTCCTTAAACACAGGGCATGGTAATACTAAGAGACAGCCTAAAGGATCTCTTGTATTCCAAACATACTCTTCCTTACCTTCATTGTAGAGGTCCCCTTGGTAGTCACCAAATCAGCACCGTAACTCCCTTCTTTGCTTGTTGATTCTGAGGCATCAGGCAGCAGTCTTAAATTTCAGTTCAATGAATCTTTGTTGTGTCTCTAGGTGTAAGCACTCCTCTTTTTGGAGCCAAGACCTCTAGGCCAGCAGAGCATAAGGACATAGGAACAGGAAGCAAAAATTTTGCTAGTGAGTCATTAGGGGTACTAGGGAGTTGTGCCACTGCCATTTCCACGCCTGAATTGTTCCACCTGTGGATCCTGGCTCTCAGAGAAACAGCGTATACATTGGGTGCTGATTCAGAGCATGTATAGCCTTCTAGAGAACCATGCCATGGACCTGCAAGGTATTGCCACCTACCTGACACTTTAACTGAGTCTTCAAAAGACCATTCCACCATTCTATCAAGCCATTGGCTTTCAGGATGGTGGGGAACATGTAAGACCAGTGAGCGTGGGTCCATTGCTGCACTTCTTTTGCTGTAAAGTGAGCTCCTTGATCAGAAGCACTGCTCTGTGGAATAGCATGAGGGTGAAGGAGGCATTCTGTAAGTCCACAGATGGTAGTTTTAGCAGAAGCACTGCACATAGGGAAGGCAAATTTGTATTCAGAGTAAGCATCTATTCCTGTAAGAACGAAGTGCTGCCCCTTCCATAATAGAAAAAGGTCCAATGTAATCAACCTGCAGCTGATCAGACAGCTGGCTGCTCCCCCGGGGGAATGGTGCCACGGCGGGACTCAGTGTTCATCTCTGGCGCTGGCAGAGGGGCACTCGGCAGCAGCTGTAACCAGTCTGGCCTTCGGGAGTCCACGTTGCTGAGCCCATGCATACCCTCCATCCCTGTCACCATGGCCGCTTTGTTCCTGAGCTTATTGGGCGATGACAGGGGTGGCTGGAGAAAGAGACTGACTGGGATCCACAGAATGGGTAATCCTATCCACCTGATCATTAAAATCCTCTTCTGCTGGGGCCACCCTTTGGTGAGCATTCACCCAGGATACAAATTTCTTCATGTTTTGTTTTTTGCCCATTCAGAGAGGCCTATCTACATACCTCTTCCCCAAATTTCCTTGTCACTAATTTCCCAATCATATTCCATCCAGCCAAACCACTGGCCGCTGCCCATACATCAGTATATAATCGCCTGTCTGGCCATTTCTCCTTCCAAGCAGAGTGACCAGCCAGGTGCATTGCTCAGAGTTCTTTCCACCAGTAAGATTTCTCTTCACCACTGTCCTTCAGAGAGATTTCAGAAAGGGACTGTAGGACTGTAGCTGTCCACTTCTGGGTGGTGACTGCACACCGTGCAGAACCATCTGTAGGCCAGGCCCAAGTCTGTCAACTGATGGTAGAGCACTCCTCTGAGGCACAGGTGCAGGCTGGGAGAGAAACGATAGGACAGCAGGAGTGGGGACCGTGGGTATTTATGTAACTTACTTGTGTCTTCAGGGCCCGTTTGGGCCTGATCATCTATGTACCACTTCCACCTGATGATGAAGTGCTTCTGTGCATGCCCAACTTTATGCCTTGGTGGGTCAGATAACACTTAGTTCATGATGGGCAGCTCAGGTTATATGGTAACTTAGTGGCCCATGGTTGACTGTTCAGTCTCTACTAAGGTAGCAGGCCAAGAGCTGTTCCTCAGACGGAAAGTAGTTTTCTATCCACAGAGGATAGAAGGGCTTTGCTGTGATGCACTTGTAGAGAACTTCAGAGGACTCCAAACAGCAGGCATAACTACCACTGACACTTCAAGCACCATTGGATATGCTGGGTCAAATGGCCCAAGTGACCGAGTATCTTTCCAGCAGCCTGGACCTGTTGCAGAGCCTTCTCTTGTTTGGGGCCCCACTCAAAACTAGTAACTTTTCAGTTCACTCAACAATGGGCTGGAGTAACACACCCAAATGAGGAATATATTGCCTCCAAAATCTAAAAGGACCTACTAGGTAGGCATTGTGACTCTTTTTTGGTTGTGGGAGAGGCCAGATGCAGCAACTTATCTTTCGCCCTGACATGCTTCACACAACTGGATCCCTAGAAATTTCCCTGAGATAGAAAGTCCCTGAATTTTAGTCAGATTTATTTGCCATTCTCTGACATATAAATCTCTTACCCATAAGTCTGGAATGGTTGCTACTTGTTGCCCACCAAGTCCAATCAGCATAATGTCATCAATATAATGATATCTTGTGGAAGGAAAAGGCAATCAACATCCCTGCAAAGTCAATAATGCATCAGCTGGGGAGTTACTATACCCCTGAGGTGGGACGGTGAAGGTGTACTGCTGGTCTTGCCAGCTGAAAGCAGGATTCTGCTAAGCCTGTGGACAGGGGTGGACGAAAAGGCATTTGCAGATCAATAGCCACATACCAGGTACCAGGGGTTGTGTTACCTGCTCAAGCAATGACGACACGTCTGCTTCAGCAGCTGCCACTGGAATCACCACCTGCTTAAGCTTACAATATTCTCCACATTGACCAAGATCCATCTGTCTTCTGCAGAGGCAAAACAGGCAGGTTGGATGGGGATCACCACCCCTGCATCTTCTAACTGAATCCCATAATTTTGTTCCATCAAAAAGAATTTTTAGAAAACCTCTCACCTGTATCTTTACTCTTTCTCTATCTCTCCTAATTATTTTCCCTTCCCACAGGTACATTCTACCTTTAAGGAAAAACAACAACAACAACAACAACAACAACAAAAACCAACGAAAACTTCTCAAGCCTATGTATTTCTCTAAGTCCCGTTCTACTTTCTGCTTTCACTGTTGCCTATTGAATATCTAGAACAAGGAGTCTACACCTGCTGTCTTCATTTTATAACCTCCCATTTCCTGTGTAACCCATTGGAAGCTGTCCTGGGTCCCTGTGTTACCACCAAAATAATCCTGCTCCTGTTACCTTCGATTTCCTAGTTCTTAATCCAATGGTCTTTATCTTCACTTGGCACCGATGAGGGCTTCCGCATTCTTGAAATCTCTCCTCTTTGTTTATGGCATTCCTCTTTCCTGCTTCTCTCTTGCTTAAATCTTGGTGCTTCCTGGAGTTCTGTTCACCGGCCTCTTCTCTTGCCATTCTTCATGGTAATCCTGGTAATATCACCACCATACTGATCTCTGATGTCCAGTTAGCACCTCCACCCCAGAGCTCTCCTCAGCTCTGGACTTGAGTATTCAAGTGCTTCTTGAACATCTCCAACTAGATGTTCTATGGACACGTAAGAATAACTCCCTCATCTTCTTGCCAGCAAGCCACTTCTTTTCCTGTTGATCCAGATGCTCAAATCAATAACCTAGGAGAAACTCTTCACTCTGACTTTTCTTTTGCAGCTAAGTTATATAAATTTTACCTCTTAAAATATATATTAAGAACACCCTTTCACCATTCCACTGCACTGCTCTGCCTTACACACCTCTCCTTTCCCATTCACTAAGCCTCTACAATGACCTATGTCTTCCTGCCTCAGTCTTACCCTCTCAAATCTGTCCTCCAGAGAGACCTCTCTAAAATATATCTTGCCACTTTCCTACTTATATCTCTAGTGGCTCACCTCTTCCCAGAAATCCAGACTCTAGCAGGTCATAGAGAGTTACTCATGATCTGAGTTCTGACATTTTGCCCAATTATCCCTACACACACCAGCCACCTCCAACTATTTACAATCCCTGGAACACACCACGCTATCTTACCTCTGTGTCTCCTTTATGCACACTAGTTCCTCTGTCTGGAATTCCATCATTTATCCATTTGAAAACTCTGGAGCATTCCTCAAGCCTCAGCTCAAGAGTCACATCCTTAATGAAATCTTTCGTGACTCCCTCAAGCTAAGGTCTTCCTTCTTTCATGCTTCCATTTTTCTCATAGTTATTTGTACATCTGTAACCCCATGAGGGCTGCACAAGGCTCTCATTTATTGATTCAACAAAAATTCCTTGAGCTGGTCACTACTGTTCAAGGCACTGGGGACACAGCAATGAGCCAACCGTACAAAGCCCTGTCCTCGGAGTACTTGCATTCTAGTGGGCTGGGATGTTTTTACATTTCAACAACTTTTTGCTGAATGAATGGTCAGCTACTTCCACAATCTCACTTCGAAAGTCTGCCATTGGGAGATGCTCTTGGATCCCAGTAATTCATCTAAGTATTTCAATCTCCCTCAATCACAAGGAAAAAACCTCACAGAATCCTCAAGGAGGTTTTTAACTTGGAAGTCTCCTGGACTAGTCAGGAGTCCAGATATCTAATAACGTCACTGGATGTGATAAGAAGTGATGACCTTGGTGGCGAAATTAACCAAACTGTGAATGCACCAACAAGCAGTCAAAGCCAGTCTGCCTGAAAGAGACCTTCATGTCTCCAGAAAAGGTGAGATGAGGTGAGAGACAGGAAAGATGACCTAGATGATAAAAATGGCCAGTAGCAAAAAAAGCTAATAAATAAATGATAGGTGGGAAGCAAGGATGAGTGATACAAGGAGGGTCTGTTGGGTTACAAGGCTCATATCTTGGTCCAAATGAACATGGTTACTCAAATGGCCAAAGGAAGACTCTCAAAAATAATCTTGATCAAGTAGCTATTGTGTGTCTACTGTGAGGTCGCCCCACTGCAGGTGTGATGCTCTGAGGACAAGGATGAGATGTCCCTGCATTGCACCTGCCCAGCAGAAAGCTGTGGGCCTCGATTAGCAAAACTAAAGATCCCAATACAAAGCGATGGAGAACCTACACTCCACCTGGTGTGCGACACCTCTGCTCTCCCATGTCTTTGGAATATGAGGCAGGTATTATACTCATTCTACACATGAGGACACAAGTTCACAGAGATTAGGTGACTGTTTTAGGGTCACACCTCTAGCAAGTGGCAGAGCTTGGATTTAAACCCAGGTCAGCCTGATTCCTAACAAAATCCACATGCACAGTCTGGATGACTTGAAGGGTGGGGCATTTCCAGACTTGAGAGCATGGGGGTCTGTCTTCCCTGAGCAGCCATTTAAACCTCCTTGCTCAAAAGGGATCAGGTAACTGAATTTCTGCAGATTAATCCCTGGCCAGTCCCTTGTTTATTTAATTCACCTAATGTGCATTCAGTTGTGTTCTAAAGCATTGGAACACGCAAAGCCTTTTGAAAACAATTAGAAGAAAAAAGTTCTCCAGCCCACATTTACACTTGGCAGCCTGAGCTCTGGCCTGAGGCAGGATGTGAGAAAAAATTATAATTAGCATCCACTCAGGCATTAGAGTCTCAGGCCACAGTTTCTTACCCTGGTGTTAATCAATGCACATTTAGCCCTAGCCAATGTCCACAAGCCCAGGGCTCTCAGCTCCTTCCTCTTCTCCATCCACCCCCTGTCTCAGACACACAATGGAGCTAAAAAGAGCTTTCAGGTAGAGCACTGGTCCCATTAGCTCACTCCGTGGCAAGGGCAGGAGAGTGTTTGGGATGGCAGGTTTTCCAACCCCTGGGGAATACAGATCCAGACAGATACCCAGAAAGCAGCCAAGCATTCTTTGGTGGGGAGGGTTCCAGCAGGCGGCTTCTTAGTTTGGTAATTTTTCGTGTACCAAAGGGGCTCCTCTGGCTGCGCTGGGACTCCCCAGCTACAGCTGCACCGCCATCACCTCCAGTCTAGACGGACGAAGGAGACAGTCCCTCCCTCTGTGTGCTCCGGGAACGCGGTACCAGAGACAGGGAGAGGGCTTTGACTTCTTCGTCCCCTTTTTTAAATGCTTAAAATAAAGTGTATCAGATTACAAAGAAAGCCAGTTGTACTAAAATAATTATCAAATATTTGAAAAATCAAATTTATCGTGTAGTCATATTTGTGCTTCATACATGTGCTTAATAGTGAATTAAATAACAAGATCTCACTCCCCCCTTTTTATTTAAATCAGGATTAAATTTCAAGATGAAGAAAATTAATCTCAATAAACATAACTGCACCCAGCAATTAAAGTTTTAAGCGTTCCACCACTGTAATATGTATAATTTTGTTCTTTCATACTCATTCTTCACTTATTCATTTATTCTGCTAAAAAATGTGTACTGGGCAAGGTATTATGACCATTCCTGACCAGAGGTCAGAAAATGATGCCCTTTGGATAAACCAGGCCATGCCTACTCATTTACATTTGGTCAGTAACTGCTTCCACATTATATCCACAGTGTTAAATAATCGTGTCTGAGGCTACATGGCTTTCAAAGTCAAAAATATTTGCTATCTAGCCCTTTACAGAAAAAGTTTGCAGACTTCTGAACCAGACATAGGCCTTACCCTTAAGCATTCTTTCACAGTCCACAGGAGAAAAAAGATAAAAACAAAATTCAGTACAATGTTATAAATGCACCAACAAAAATATGTCTGAGATGTAGAAATTACTAAGAGAGGAATGAAGGGTGAGGAGTATGGAAGTTTTCCTAGAAGAGGAAACATTTGAGTTGGTTTTGAAAGTACAGAGGTTCGCCATGGGCACTGGCTTTCTGGGCAGAGAATATCACATGAGAAAAAGCAGGATGGCATAAGCAGCATTACGTTCTGGAAATGATAAACCCTTCACTATCACTGAAATATAGAGCTCTAGAAGGGAGTGACAGGAGACGACTGAAAAACAAGGCAGCATCAGATCCTACAAGACTTTATGTGTCATGTTAAGGAATTCAACTCTTCTTCCGTAGGTATCAGCAGTGTCGTCCAACAGAACTTTCTGGGATGATGGAAGTGTTCTATGGCTGTACAGCCAATAGGATACCCACCTGTCACAAGTGGTGATTGAACACTTGAAATGTGGCTATTATAACGAAGGTACTGAATTTTTAGTTTTCTATCATTTTAATTAATTTAAATTTAAATAGCCACATGTGGCTAGTGGCTACCGTACTGAACACCTCTAGGTGACGGAAATTGATTTTCACACACTGAGGTGGAGTGAAAGCCGTCATGGACCATATGTAAATGATTAGGCGTTGCCAGCCCTAGCCAGTGGCATCATTTTCTGACCTCTGGTCAGAAATGCTCATAATATCTTGCTCAAATGTTTTTGAGTAGAACGAATGAATAAATGAATGAGTGAGTATGGAAGGACAAAACTAGACATAGTTAGAAGGGTGAAATACAAACTTTACCACCACAAGAAATAATTCTGGATGCCATCATGTGTACTGAAATGACTTTTCATGAGCTTGAAACTTAATTCTGAATTATATCAAAGAGGAGGAAGGGATTTCCCTGGCGGTCCAGAGAAATGAACAGGGTTAGCAGCGGTTAATTCCCTCTTCCACATCTTTCTAAGGGTTACCTACTGTAGAAGTTCTTAATATATTATAGATACAAGCACTTTATCCAATACATGTGTATTGCTTATCTCTTCTCCCACTCTTTGACTTGCCTTTTCATTCTCTTAGCTATCTTTTAACGATAGAAATTCCTAATTTTAATGTCCAGTTTATCAATTTATCAGTCTTTTCCTTTGTGATTAGCACTTTTTGTGTCCTATTTAAAAAAATGTTCATCTTCTCCAATGTTGTAAAAGTATACTTCTATGCTATCTTTTAGAAATTTTATTACTTTACCCTTACCAATTAGATATATATTGCATCTAGAATTGATATTTGTGTACAGTGTGAAGTGGAAGAGTCAAGATTTATTTTTTCCATATGAATAGCCAATTGACCTAGTGACAGTTATTGAAAAGATTCTTTTCTGCACTGTATGCAGTATTACATTTGTCATATGTTGTGGCAGTGTACGTGTGCGTCTTTTTCTGAAACCTCCCATTTTGTTCCACTTTGCCTAGTTATCTGTCCGTGAATATAATATATCCCTCTATTTAGGTCTTCTCTAATTTCCCTTTAAAATATTTTATAATTTTCTCTATAGAGGTTTTGTACATCTTTTGCTGGATTTATTTCTAGAGATTTGATGTCATTTAACGCTATCCAAATGTCGTCTTTTAAAATTTTTCATTTTCCAGTTGGTTTGTATCTGCAATATAGAGATATAATTAGTTCTTATATATTGATCTTGTGTTCAATAACTTGCTGAATTCAACTTACTGATTTTAATCCCAGTAATTTTTAAAAGCAGGATTTTATGAATCAACTATACTTCAATAAAAAAAGGAAAACATTGAAAAAATTAAAGCAGGATTTTATCTTGTCCATAAGTTTCACAGCCACAATATATTGAGAAACGAAAAAACTTTCTCTGGGTAACTAAAATGTGAACAAATTCCTGATTTTAATTTTCTTCCTGTCATCATCAGCACAATGGCATGGCATTTGGATGAACCACAACTGGATTTCAAGGACTCGCCCAGCCTTAAATGTTCTCAATGCCACTTACTTAGTGTCAGTGATTGTGACACCTAGTGTAATAATAAAACAGCCCTAATCCAATCTTACTGTCACATCAAATTATTAATAAATATGTCAATGTCTGCAGGTATACTTATGCAAAGGGAAACCTACTTTGCTTAACCACAAAATTTAATGATCAATAAAGCAAAAAATAATTTTTTGTTGTTTTTATTTTGCTCTGTTTAGTTTCTTAAGGAATTTCCTCAGTGAAGGACATCATCAAACAAATGGCAACAACTACTGGTGACATTTTGCTGCCTAGCTCTATTAGACACTGTGGTTATAAGAGCAGACAGTTAAGATCAAAGAAGGCTTAGAATGAATCCATTCTAATAAACTCTTTTAAAAATTAATTTTTAATTTTTTTGTGGAGGTAACTGAGTTATAACATTGTATATTTCATGTGTATCTTATATTTCTACTTCTCTAGCCCCTACAGTGAGCTCACCACCAAAACTTCATTTTTCATCCATCACCATCACCCGCACACTTTTTTTATAGATGAGGAAATAAACCCAAATAGATAGTGAATTATTCAACGTTTCAGAGCTGGTTGATAGTAGAGCCAGAACTACAGTTCAGGTGCCTCCATTTCTAGCCCATTGCCTTTTCATTAAACCACAATGTCTCCCAGGCTCAAGAAGAAGATGCAAGTGAGAACCCAGGGAACGCCCATGTTTGGGAGGTGTGGACAGATTTCCATGATGTGGTGGGAGCAGGGCAAGAAGACTGACATTCACTAGCTATTTCCCACATGCCAGGCATTTTCCACACATTATTTTATTTAACCCTCTCTGAAATTTATAAGGCAGGCTTTACTATTCTCACTTCACAGGCGAAGCTATGAATCTCAGCTCTGTGAAGAGGTTTGCACGAGAACCCATGTCCAGGGAACCCCACTCTCATCTAGAACTGCTTAACTCCAACCCCTGAGCTTTTTTTTTTTACTGTTGAGAAGTGGAAATGCGGAAGTTTTACACTATAAAAAGTTTTATTTTTTAAATACTGTCAAGAATGACCGGAATTACAGCCAGGCATGCAATTGGCCAGCATCCCTTTTTCTAAAAATGATTCAGTCAGTTGGAGATTTTGAGAATTCTGGCTTTGAGTCTCACCCGCCTCCGACACTGGGCTACCCGTTCACCTGAGAATCCATGGCAGCGTCCCTGGGATGAGTGATAGGATTCGATTCCAAAACGGCCAAAGGCAACGGGATAGCAGCTACTTAGATGAGTGTGTTCTGCTTTGATTATCTATAACTTTATAGTTACCCCGTAAATCAGAGATTTAAAATTCAGCTTGCAAAATGATCCCCCAGACAAAATGATACCTTTACGAAACATACACACCCATCCACTTGCATTGCCATTTTCTCATTCTGTGTGAATTAAATCATAAGTTAATAAGTTAATAAAAGACTTGCTTCAATAATCTGGGACTATCTACAAAGTATGTGGATTAAAATCAGCTATAGGATTATGTTTGTAGAATACTGTACTCTACTGTACTTTGAGCACAGTACTACTTCATTCATTCATTCATTCATTCATACATTTATTACTTTAAGATATTTATTGAGCACTTATATAAATCAGGTCCACTACTAAGTGTTAAGGAGGCCCAGATGGATAAGACACATCTTTGTTTTGTAATAACTTGTAAATTACATGAAGACATGCAAGTAAACTTATCACTAATCGTGACTGAAGTATAGGTCCCAAGAGTGGCATGTACATAGAACAGGGAGATCAGCTCGGTGCTTTGTGACCACCTAGAGGGGTGGGACAGGGAAGGTGGAGGGAGATGCAAGAGGGAGGGGATATGGGGATATATGTATATGTATAGCTGATTCACTTTGTTATAAAGCAGAAACCAACACACCATTGTAAAGCAATTATACTCCAATAAAGATGTTAAAAAAAAAAAGTACAATGTGCAGTCTGACAACACATTCTACTTCCTCTCTTTAGTCTTGCAGGTACTTGTCGATAAAAAAAAAAAGAGAGAGAGAGGCATGTGCAAAGTGCTTCAGGAACACTGGGAAGGGATTGGTTCTACTTGCTGGTGGGGAGGGAGAGGCAGTGTCAGGAAAAGTTTCACTGAGGAAGTAACCTTTAAATTGGGCCTTGAAGGGAGAGAATGATTTCAGCCATCAACTCTTACCTGGAGACCTTCACCTGCCTTTTCAATGGCCTCCCTGACCTGCCCTTGTCACTCCACCCCATCCACATGGCAACCACGTGATCTTTGTAAAACAATTCAGACTGTGCCTTCTTTGCTCAAGTTCTCCAACAACTTCTAAGTGAAATGAGAGTGAAATCTAAATTCCTAGGTAAGACTTTATGATGAAGCTTTGGCTGCTTCTCTCCTCATTGCCCTCCAGCCCCTCCTCTCCCATCTCTCGTTACTACATTTCAGCTACTCTGGTTTTCTTTTATGTATGAGTCCTTTCTAGATGTCAGATTTATATCCGAGTAAATCTTTAGGCCTTCAAAATATTTATTATTGAAAAAGAATCTAAAACCATAAAATTAAAAGTCTAAGAATGCTTTCCTGCTTCTGGTCTCAGGACCTTTGCACTTGCTGTTCCTTCTACTTGAACTACTCTGCCCCAGAGCTCTGTAAAGCTGTGCCTTGCTCTGCATTAGAATCTCCATTACTGAGAGGTTTTCCCTAATCATTTTAGCTACAACACCCTCCCACCACTTGACCCCCCATACATTCAGACAAACGTCCCTTTACTTCATTACCCTCTTTTCTCTTCTTCATTACCTTAGTACCAGAATCGTGGTATTTATGTGTTTTTCTATGCCCACTCATCTTCATAAGTAGAATGTAAGCACCTTCGAGTTAGGAACTATGATTATTTTTCTATGTTTTTTTTATTTTTCCTCCAGGGTCTAGAATAGTGCTTAGTAAACAATAAATGATCAAGTGGAGAAGGGGGGAGCTTACAATAAGAGTTCTAAAAGATGCTACTCTTATTATCTAATGACATAATAAATTTGTTTTGTGGGTAGCAAAAGTTTTAGGGAGATAAGCACTAAAAATATGCAAACAGTTATGTAGCAACCTCTTGAGACGTTCTTGTTTGAGATGACATCAGTTCACCGGAATGGTTGAGGATAGAGGGAACACATTTTCCCCATGTGGGTCAGTAAAAATCACAAAGTAAATCTTGGCCTTTTGATTCTGTTTTCATTGAAATTCCTTGCTTTTAACAGCCAATTGCCCAGCTTTCCTGTAAAGCATTTTTGGACAGGGGAATGATGTATTTAGGGAACTGTCAAAATGAAAATTGATGTTGTCATAGGTTTTCAGCAGTCAATCCCTATGAAGCAATAAAAGCCATGTTCATGGCTTGGGTGTCAGAAACTCCAACCAATACTCTGCTGTGTGCCTTGTAAACCTTAAAAGGCCTTTTAATAGCTTTAAATATGAACTTTGTCTTATAATGCTTCTGTATGATCCCCAAAGAAATCATAAACATGGCGAGCTGACCCTCCATCTGCTAAGATTATCACGTATCTTTCCCCTAGTACTGGACTTTTTAAGGTTCCCAAAGCCATTTATTGTTCCATTATGGCCCTATCCATGGTAGCAGGGTCTGGTGATCTCCCACAATCTGGGCAGTAGATATCTTCAGACTTGGGGTAAAAGGGAACAGCCTTAACATGGATTTTTGGTTTGAAGAGATCGTCCCAATGTGTATTTCCTGTCCACAGCTTGGAGGTGGAAGGGAATTAACAGATAAAGCAGGTCATGAGGAGATTAAGTGAACTAAGCTATGGAAAGTGATCAGCCAAATCCTGATTATAGTAAGTGCTCAACAAATTATAGCAATTAGCTATAATTGCATCTATATCCTACCGCTTAATCCATGGTGTTAAAATCTGATTATGTGTCTTTCTCCCATCAGACAAGAGACTAGAGGTCAGGGGGTTGATTTCTGCAGCACCAGAAAGTAGCAAAGTGTCTGAAATGCATTAGTTATTCAATTTACGCTTCCTGACCTAGACAGGGCACTGGCTTCTGGGTCCCACACTATCATTGAGTAGCTATGAAACATTGGGTAACTTTGCTTAGCCTTAACCAGGTCTCCCTGTCCCCATTGGTAAGAGGAAGAGATTGGATTTTATGGTCTCTAAGGCCCTTTCCAATTCTAGCACTCCATGGCTCTACTAAAGCAGCATTATTAAGCTAGGAAAGATTATTAGGAACTGTTGGAGCCAAATTCCATTTCTCTTTGCCTGTTCTGACAAAGTCCTCTACAATGATGAGCTAATTTCCAAGCAATCCAAGTAATTGTTTTGCTGTTATTAAGATTCCATCCTAGACTTTCAGAGTTTATTCCAACCCAGAAAACATGGTGGAAGGTGGGGATGGATATGAACCAAATGTTACCCTGATCACTTTGCCCACTCAGCTTCCTAACAGCCTATGTATGGTTCATAGAGGCCCACGGTTTCAGTTAGCAAATAGTTATTTAATAGTTCGGTTAAACAACGGTTTAATTTTTTTAAATGGTTTAACTCAGTGCAGCAAATAACTGTTGCATGTCTACTGTGTGCCAGGTACTGGTTAGATTCTACAGATGCAGAGTAAATGAAAAAAATCAAAATGTATGTTGACGAAAGAACGCTATCTGCAAGACTGATACTTATTCACAGCCAAATTAAACATTTTCTTTTCCAGATAGACAGCTAGATGCAGAAATCCAAAGCCAAACCAGTTAATTCCTAAAATGAGTGAAATATGAGAAATACAGGTCTCCTACTATCGCCTATGATCACATGTGTAAATAATTAGCACAGTGACTAGAATTCAATAAGTGTTATTTTCCTTCTCCACCTTGTTCAAGTTGACACCTAGAAGTCATTCTGCATTCCTCTGCCACTCATCCCCAGGTTGTCAAGTCTGCCTTATTAATATTGCCGTATTTTAGCTACTTCCCTACCCTCCAACTTACAACAACCTTCAAGCTTCTACTGTCTCTCTCTTTGCACTAATCTTCTAAATTTTTTCCTACTGCCAGTCTTGCTTCCATTAATCTGCTTTTTATTACATTGAGGCTGTTGTGTTTTTTTTTTAAGTTCAGATTTGTACTGCTTCAACCAGAGTAAGTGAGGAAGGGACAGAGTCTATAAATATCTAGAGAAATGGCAATCAACAATTGGTAGTTGAATACGTTTAGGATGGAGGGGCGAAATTTATGGAGAAGAAGGAGTCAAGAATGACTTACACTTTACAACTTCACTAAATAGAGGGATGGTGGTGTCACCAAAAGGAAAGGAATGAAGGAGGAAGAGATTTGGTGGGGATGATGCTATAGGGAGTGCTACGGCTCACTGCACTGGATTCCCCCAGTTTCTGGAAGTGTGGCTGTGGACGGCTGCTCCTGAGTAAAGTGTTATTGTGATCTCTAAGAGGCAAGTTACATAATAATGTTCCTTTAAATTGCTTAGGATTACGGTATGACTTCATGGTCCAATCAAGTCCTGCAGTCTACAGTACGTCTCTGGTCAGAGTGCATGGCTTGTGCGTGAAATGACTAACACTTTGGAGGGGAAGTATAGTGTAGAAGCAATACATTAATCTTCAGCTTCAGTGCAATTAATATCTTTTTACTCAGTGAAGACTTGTTTTGTATGACCAGGCAGACAGATATTTTTAGATGACACAGAATAGAAAGTGGTAGAAACCAGAGAACTGGTAAAGATGAGATGGAAGAGGAGAGTCTACAATGATTGACAGGCTAAAAGAAATTACCACTGGCCTTCCTAATTTGATGATCATGGGACTTGTTAATTGTGCAACACTGATTAGAATTTGACCTTAGCTGGGTAGCAGTTCTCAGAAAATCCTGCAACAAAGTTAATAGTCAATAGTCAAAAGTACAAAGAAGTCACTGTGCTGTTGGCTCAGATTACAATTAAAAGTTGACTTGCTGGTTACCTTGGGTTAGCCATGTTGACCTTGGTTACACTGGATCTACATTATAAAAAAAAAGAATTAACAAAAGAATATAATTTACTTTTTTGTGAATGGCCAGAAAATTAATAACTATAGAGATTACCTGTTATCAATAAATTAATACTAATTTATTAATTCTAAGAGATTAATAACAGGTAGCCTCTGTAACTGGTTTGCTACTGGCCAGGCACTGTGCTAAGAGCTTGACATGTGTCTCATTTATTTCTGCCACAATTCTATGAGGTTAGTACTATTATTGGATCCATTTTCTTTTAGGTAAGGAATCAGAAGTTTAGAGAATTTTAGAAACTTTTCCACATTCATACTGGCTAATAATAGCAGAACTAGACTTTATACTCAGGTCTGTCTGATCCCAGAGCTGCTTCTTTAAATCACTAGGCCAGTGATTATTGGGATATCTTGGAAATTCCCTAAAACCCTCAATAGAGTTAACATGAACCCAATATTCTATTACCCAAAATTCTAGTGATTGTCACTACTGTGCATCTGTCTTTAGAGTTCAGCATTGAGTATCCATCAAGCCTCTTAAGGAATATAAAAGTACATTGTCTGCACCTTTAAAAATATCATAAATGTATCATGAAGGTTAATTGCACAAACAAGTGGAAAACAATACAAAAGAGTTGTGTGATCAAGAATTTAAGTAAGTCATAGTTGGCGTGATTAGTTCACACATTAACACCCTACTTTATTTCAAACACATAGACATGCTGGGCAAAATATAAGAAGAGAAAATCAGAGAGACATGGCTAAACTAAATATTTAAAAAAGAAAAGCATTTCAGCGAACTTGAACTGGAACAATAACACCAAATAATAAACAGACATACTGGACTCTGGGTCTAGAAACAGATAACAATGACCAGAAGTTTGGCACCTGTGGGCTAATGGGGAGAAAAAGGCTCTGTGTGAGAGAAGGAACTAAAATTAGCCTTCCACTCATAATAGTTGTTCCAAAAAATTGCCTGGCAACTGCTGTCTAGTGCACTAGGCTTATAGGATGTTTGGGTCCAAGGGAAGGAGGAGGGCATAGACATAACTTTACTACCAAAAATTTAAATAGCCATCCAAGCTTGGTGACAAGATAAGTGAAGACTGCAATAACACCGCAGCATAAAATCCCTGTCCACAGACCTACTTCTTTAAGTTGGGGGCTGGGGAACTGATTGAGGCCATTGATAAGGAGGGGTGAATACATAGAGAGAGAGAGAGAAATAAAACACCCCCCACTCAAAAGGAACCTACAAATCAATATTTCAAAATACTTAAAGAAATTGCTTGATGTACAAGACAGCTGTAGAAAATACTGTAGATTGACTTCCTTAACCTCTATTCCTAACCTCCCTTTAACTTTCCTTCCTCTACTGTAGAAGTTAGAAAAAGAAATACTATTCCAGCTTCCCTTGCAGGAATAGAAGGCATGTGACACAGTCCTGGAAAATGAGACGAAAGCAGAATTCCCTGGTGAGACATTTTTTTTCCCCAAGTGAAAAGAAAGCCTCACTGAGAGAAGGCCCTTTTGACTTTCACCCCTTTTCACATCTGGAATGTATTCATGATGCTTGGAAGCACACATCCATCTTGTGAAAATGAGCACAAAAGATTATGGAGCAGAAAGACCTCATAGACCCGGATCATGGGTGACATTTTTGAGTAACTGCACAGCCCTGAACTGCCTACCTTAAAACCTCTTGTTATATCAAATAAAAATTTCTGCTGACACATACAGACTCATACAGCCTCCCTCCCTATCAACATCCTGCACCAAAGTGGTACATTTTTTACAGTCAATGAACCCACATTGACACATCATTATCACCCATAATTTATATTAGAGTTTACTCTTGGTGTTGCACATTCTATGGGCTTTGAAAAATTTATAATGACATCTATCCGCCGTTATAGTATCATAGAGAATGGTTTCACTGCCCTGAAAATTCTCTGTGCTTCACCTATTCATTCCCCTTGCCCCCAGCCTCCAGCAATCCTTGATCTTTTTACTGTCTAACAAGTTTAGGCCTTTCCAGAATGTCATATAATTGGAATCATATTCAGCCTTTTCAGATTGGCTTCTTTCATTTAGTAATATTTCTTTAAGTTTCCTTCATGTCTTTTCTTAGCTTGAGAGAAAAGCTAGCAAAAGGCATTTCTTTTTTAGCACTGAATGATATTCCATTGTCTGGCGGTACCACAGTTTATGTATCCATTCACTTACTGAAGGACATCATGGTTACTTCCAAGTTTGGCAATTATGAATAAAGCTGCCACAAGCATTTGTGTGCAGGTTTTTTGTGTGGACATAACATTTCAACTCCTTTGGGTAAGTACAAAGGCCAGATCATATGGTCAGAGTATTTTTACTTTTGTAAGAAACGGCCACACTGTTTCCCAAAGTGGCAGTACCATTTTGCATTCCCACCAATGAACGAGAATTCGCATTGCTCCCCTTCCTTGCCAACGTCTGATGTTGTCAGTGTTCTGGATTTCAGCCATTCTAATAGTTATGCAGTGGTATCTCATCATTGTTTTAATTTGCATTTCCCTGATGATACATAGTGTGAAATGTTTTTATGTATTTATTTGCCATCATTACATCTTCTTTGGTGAGATGTCTGTTCAAGTCTTTTGCCCATTTTTAAATCAAGTTGTTTGTCTTCTTATTGTTAAGGTTTAAGAGTTCTTTGTACATTTTGGGTAACAGGTTTTTATCAGATATGTCTTTTTCAAATATTTTCTCCCAGTCTGTGGCTAGAATTCTCATTCTCTTGAAAAATAGAAATTTTTTAAATGGAAAATGTCATTGAAATTAAACACACACAGTAGACACAGCTGAACACAGTGCTAGCAAATTGGAAGACAGATCTGAGCAAATCACCTAAAGTTGGAAAACATGTAAGTGCTGTTAAACTACATGAAATAAAGAGTGAGAAACTCTGATAAATGTCTAACAAGAGCTCAATAAGGAGAGAACTGAGGAAATGGGCAAGAGGTGATCATCAAAGTAATAATGGCTAAAATTTTTCTAGAATTGAAGAAAGACATAAAATACTCATCTTAACACACTGTGGGAACCTACAGTGTCAAAGACAAAGAAAATATATTAAAAGACACAAAAGCCAAAAGATAGATTTTCTACAGATGAATGTGCTCTATAATTAGACCTAGAGAAAACTTTCCATCGGCACTAAATTTGTCAGAAAACAGTGAAATGTCTTTGAAGTGATGAGGAAAATGATCTGTGAGAGTACAACTCTATATTTAGCTCAATTATCTTTCAAGAGTATGGGTAAAATAAAGATATTTTTTACATGCAGAGACAGAAAATTTACTAGTCACATATCTTAACAGAAAGATTTATTGGCTCTAAAGCCTGTAATGCAGCAACGAGATATTAAATCTAGGAAGAAAAAGTGGGAAACAAGATACAACGGTAAGCAAAAAAATAAGTATTAACCACAAAACAATGATATGTTGCTTATTTTGGGGTGGGGGGAGAGGCAGGTGGGTAAGCAATGTTAAAAATCTAGTGGAAATATTTTTTTCCAAAGAAATAGCTAATTTTTCTAACATTGTTTATTAAAGAAATATGTTCTTGATAGAAATGAAATATCATCATATATCAAATTCATATGTACATGGTTTATGTTGGACTTCTTATTATCTTCCCAATGCTATTTATCTTTTGGCAAACCAGTACCATACTATTTTGATTATAGTAGCTGTATAATACATTTTAAAGTCTGTTTGAGGAATTTCACCCTTTTCTATTTTTTTTCCAAAACTGTCTCTTCCACTTTTATTATTTATGCTCTACACCAGGGGTCAGGACACTTTCTCTATAAGAAGGCAGATAGTAAATATTTTAGGCTTTGAGGTCATATAGTTTCTGTCACAACTACTCAACTTTACTGTTGTAGCATAAAAGAAGTTGTAAACAATATGTAAATGAGTGGATGTGGCTGTATTCCAATAGTGCTTTATGCACAAAACAGGCAGCAGGTTGGATTTGGCTGGTGGGCAGTAGTTTGCCTTGTTCTCAACTATTTCTTACTTTCAGTTTGTTTTCAATACTAACCTGGCTTTTCCAATATCCCTTCTGAGTTCTGCTTTCAGGGTTGGTTAATCGTCTAAGTATCTGCTTTCCATGTGATCTTGGCTAACTCACCACTGTAATACCATCATACTACTTTTGAAGTCTATGTATGGGGCTTACCTAGTTGAAGGCAGGGACAATCTCTCCCTTATCTTTATGACTCCAAGATCTAATAGAGTGTTTCATACAGAGTATTGGGTTGGCCAAAAGGCTTGGTTGTTTTTTTCCGTAAGATGGCTCTAGTAGCACTTAATTGTCTTTAACTTCATTCGAAACAATTTTGTTAGATTGTATGTGACAGCTGTCATATCAGCATGCATACAAAAAAAGCCTTATCAAAATTGGTGAATTTTTGTGTAGCTATTTTAATATTGAAGATGGAAGTAAAAAAGCAACATTTTCAACATGTTATGCTTTATTATTTCAAGGAAGGTAAAAATGCACCTGAAGTGCAGAAAAAAGATTTGTGCAGTGTATGGAGAAGGTGCTGTGATGGATCAAACATGTCAAAAGTGGTGCAAAGTTTCATGCTGTAGATTTCTCTCTGGACGATGCTCCACTGTCGGGCAGACCAGTTGAAGGTGATGGCGATCAAATAGAGATATTAATTGAGAACAATAAACGTTACACCATGTGGGAGATAGCCAACATACTCAAAATATCCAAATCAAGCGTTGAAAATCATTTGCACCAGCTTGGTTATGTTAATTGCTTTGATGTTTGGGTTCCACATAAGTTAAGCAAAAAAAAAAAAACTCTTCTTGACCATATTTCCACATGCGATTCTCTACTTAAACGTAATGAAAACGTTCCATTTGTGGAACGATTGTGACGGGCGATGAAAAGTGGATACTGTACAACAATGTGGAACAGAAGAGATCGTGGGGCAAGCTACGTGAACCACCACCAACCACGCCAAAGCCCCGTCTTCATCCAAAGAAGGTGATATTGTGTATATGGTGGGATTGGAAGGGAGTCCTCTATCATGAGCTCCTTCTGGAAAAAGAAATGATTGATTCCAAAAAGTACTGCTCCAGTTAGACAAACTGAAAGCAGCACTCGACAAAAAGCATCCAGAATTAGTCAACAGAAAAAGCATAATCTTCCATCAGGATAACACAAGACCACATGTTTCTTTGATGACCAGGCAAAAACTGTTACAGCTTGGCTGGGAAGTTCTGATTCATCCACCATATTCAACAGACATTGCACCTTTGGATTTCCATTTATTTAGGTCTTTACAAAATTCTCTTAATGGAAAAAATTTCAATTTCCTGGAAGACTGTAAAAGGCACCTGGAACAGTTCTTTGCTCAAAAAGATTAAAAGTTTTGGGCAAATGGAATTATGAAGTTGCCTGAAAAATGGCAGAAGGTAATGGAATAAAAGGGTGAATAGGTTGTTCAATAAAGTTCTTGGTGAAAATGAAAAACATGCCTTTTATTTTTACTTAAAAACAGAAGACACTTTTTGGCCAACACAATAGATGCTCAATGAACACTGTCAGAAGATGGAGAGAGAGGAATCTGGAATCCACTCTAACTCTCTTGTTTGATGCTATGGAAACATTCTTGCTCAGATTTATAAAAATAAGTTAATAACAAAATGGAGAGACAAGTAAAGAGACAATTGTAGTACAGAGAAATAAGGGTTAGAATTAACATAGGAGTTCTGTGGAAACTTATGACGGGCAGGTGGAGGTCAAAGAGAATATCATGCGTAAACAAACAAACACAGGATGAACAGAAATTTGCCAGCAAAAAGGAAAAGAAGAGGGGAGAATGCTCCACAAAGAAGGGAAGGCACGCGTAGAGGCTTATAAGTGAGAGAGTGTGGCCGATCTGCAATAGTTGAGTGGGACTGGAGCTTGGGGTGAGAGATGGGATGGACCAGGAAGAAGAGGGTGGATAAAAAATAGACTCAAGGGAAGCAGAGGACAGAGAGCAACCTGTAACTGAAGTCTAGGCTTAGGAGCAAACTCATTTATCTATCAGGCTGAGCAAGCAAAGCTCTGGATGAAGTAAGGGGGATGGGTGTAACCAAGCAAAGAAAGATGCTAGAGTCTTGGGCAAATTGTGATTAGCCTGAAGCAGGGGAATGGGATTAAGCATTGGTGTAAGGGACCAGACAAAGCATGGCCACTCAGCCAGTCGAGAACATCTGCTCACGACTGAAATGGGAAGAAAGGGAGGAGGAACACACACACCCAGGAGCTCGCCTGCCAAACAGTCGTCAGTGTGGGATTCTCTTGTTCCTGCTCGTGCTCTCCTGATCAAACGCACAGCAGCCACACCATGTGTTCTCTGGGGCAGAGAAAGTTTCCGGCTATTGCAGGGCAGGGGAGGGGGGAGTGATGGGAACATCTGCTCTGTGAAGACACTTGAAAAGTCATCTTCTAATCGCTTGCGGAAAATATCTGGGCTGCACACCCCCAGACCACCAGTGGTGCAGTAAGCGGAGAAAGATTGGGGAATCCATGAGGAAGGAGGCAAAGTGGATGCAGAGTGAGCTGTGAGCTAGAGGAAGGCCGGGGGCTCGGGGACAGTGGAGTGGCCCCTCTGGAGACATCGGTCACTTGGGGACTCTCTCAGGCAAGGACCAAACGCGGATGAAATTTTCACCCACTGAGGTCACTGAAAAGGGTCCCTTGGCCCATGCCACGTGGAAAACCATGTCCAACCCTTCAGACATCAGAGCTCTAAAAACATCAAGTGGTGAACAGCTACCATGAGAAAGAAAGAACAAAGCTTCTAAAGGTCTCACTCACTTTTAGGAAGCTGTGTGTGGACAGGGAAGAAAAGAGCCAGAACAATTTTTGAGATGCATAGACACGGCTCCTTGAATTCGGCATGTTCCTCATGCTTGAGCCCCCATCTTCAGTCAACTCATTAATTTGGAAAATTCAACTTGAATTACTCAAAGTGCATTAGAACATCATAGCTTTTCTTCAATTCATCCATCAACAAGTATATTACTGAGTTTCTGTCTTTTTCTTTAGGACTGTGTAAGACTCTGATGCCAATTAAGAGAAATAACTTTTAGTAATTAGGAATTACATAGAGTTTCTCAATTTTCAAAATCTGGGAGTTTAGGAAAATGACACACAAGGAAGTAAAACTCCTTTCAAGGATCATGTGACTGGTAAAAGAGTAGATCCTGGACTGAATTAGGCTTTCTGACCTCAATTCTGGTACAGATTTCTCCTGCTATCCGAAAGTAGAGCGTTCCTATGAAACCTTTTGTAAGCCAAAATGGTATAAAGGGAAGAAGCAATTACCTTAGGACACATCTTGCTAACAGATACACAAAATAAATCAAGATAAAGCACAGATGCTCACAGACACAGTTCAAAGCTGTGATGCCTTGATGCTGAGATGCTGAGTGTGTTTCCCGGGGAAGGAGCTTGGCGGGGCCGCTCTCACTGCTGGGGGTGTGAGTTGCCTAAAAGGCTCCTGCAAAACAAAACATCGAATGCTATTCCTACTTTTCTCCTTGTTTTCATCAAAGGAAAAGTCCTCTTCGGATTTCTTTCCATTAGTGAAAACAGGTGCTAATGTAGGTAAAAGTGAAGTGGTATAAAGCAAACTTTTGAAAAGCAGGGGATACCTGCATTCTTTCTAGAAGCCCATGTTTTCTTTCCTATGTGGAAAGGCAAGAAAAGTCCTTTCTAGCTGGCAAGGTCTCTCTAATTAGAGAGACATGGCAAAGCTCAGCCTGGAGCAAAGTGTTTGCCTTGCTGACCATATAACACTAGCAAAAGAGAGAGGCCAGTGGGCAGAATAGAGGGAGAAGGGTTCTTCTTGGGAAAAGAAACCTGGATAAGGCAGACAGGGGTGGCCTTTCCCTACATCTGAATAAGCTCTAGTTCAGACACATCTTTGTGCTCCAATGTCTCTTTTCTGGAACTTCAAGGTAGAACAACAGGGCACCTCTACATACCTAGGGCCCATTGCTTGGAGGAAGGAAGGGCTGCAAAGGGGCCAGTGAAAGGCGTGAACCCGGTTACGTGGTATTGTGCCATCACTGGGTCAAGGCACTATGTTAGGTTCCTTACATCTTCATAACGACCTCTAAAATGAGAGTTACCTCCGTCACTTTATAAAAGAGGAAACTGAGGCTCGAGAGATCCCACATCTAGTGAGCAGAAAGGGAAAGCTAGAAGAGATCATCAGCCTCCTCACGTCACAAACGCTTTAGGGTCTGTGACTGGGGTCAGCCATGCTGGAGTTCACTGCCCGTGGCTTGTTACAGAAATGCAGGCTTGAGTCACATCACATCACGTTACCCACATGTTACTCCTGTTTCTCTACCCAACACTGTATATTTGACAAATCAGTTTAAAATACACCAACCAAGGGCAGCAGATGCAAACTAATCCTGAAAGGGCAGCCTTGTGTGTGTCTGAACCTGATTAGGGCTTGCCCTGTTCATTGCAGCTGGTGGTCCAGTTAGCTGGGAATGCAGGGAACTGGAGTCAGAACCATCATCTGGGAGGAGTAAGGGTGGGAGAACAGGCTCACATGTAGGATCTGAGAGGGAGTTCAGTTCCACGTGCAGAACCGCACCTGGAAGGAATGGCAACAGGCAACAGGTGGCAGGTCTGTAAAGCAGTGGGCATTCATTGGAGAAGTGCAGGGCCAAGCACAGCATGTTCTGACCCATGGAAGGAACATATTGAAAAGGGATGCGGGGAACAGACAAGCATGCATACTTGAACTTGCTTGCCTAAGCACGCACAGTTTCAAAGGAGACACATTTGGAACAGGAAAGGAAAAGCATTGGCAGAATACAAGAGCAGCCTATGCCAGGAAACCCAGGCAGACAGGCAGAGGCAGCTAGCACGTGGAGAGCAGAGGCCTGCCCACCAGAGACAATGATTCTAGTTCTTGGGTGGTGACTGGCAACAATGCAAGGCCTGCAGTGTGGATGGGTTAACAAGGGAGAGACTCAAACACAGGAACAAGATAGGAATCCAATTCCCAAAAGGATAGGAGAAGCTGGAGAAGCCTACCTCTTTACCTGAATTCAACCTATCCCTCAAAACCTGTTGGATAACAAGTGTTCAGATAGTGGGAGCCTACAGTCCCTTATTTTAAAAGATAATAATAATTTGTATCCCTCTTTAAACCCCCAAAACATCACTGAGTAGCCACATTGCAATCTGTTAAGGATTTCTGCACAAATAAACCAACAGTACTTTAATAATTTTTCTGATTTTCTCGTGCATAGAAAAAAATTGGATGCACCATAGATGAGGACAGAATTGGGATACACATCTATTTTTTTTACTCAGTCACCTCTCTCAATATACTTTATATCTTCTTATCTTTCTTCCAATGAATGAACTTTCCAAAGCATCTCAGGCCCATCAAATTTATAAGCTTTTCGTTTTCTTAGGAGACATCATCACTTAATGTGGTGAACATGACAGTGATAACGCATAACATGTTGAAATAATGAGATGCAAGATACCAGCTGAGATTCAGCTGTAACATACTTGTGAGTGTTCTCTCGCCTATAATCACATGTGACTTAAGCGATCTTGCTGGCATACATATACTGATGCTATTTTCAGGGGAGGTACATATTTGAGTAATGAGAGTTTAGACAATGAGGGATTCCTATACAAAGGAGAAGCAGGTCTTGGGAGGTAACAATAGTAACGGACAAACCCATGATTTACAATGTTCGAGTCCTTTTTACGTGCCACGCATATGAAAAATGGTTAATCTTGCTATATCAGGCTTTCGGTAGAGTCTAATGAATTTGTAAAGCACAGGGTTGCTCTGTTCCAAGGTTAGAAAGGGGCAGTGCAGACAACTGGAACTCCTGTGTCCAGGTATCAATCTCCAAACATCCAAACTTGAGTGGGGTGGGTAATCATGGGTTTTTATCACGAAATACACACTTTATTGCCTCCATTTTACAGGTAAGAAAAAAAGAGGTGAGATGGCTAATGAACAGCAGAGGCTGGTGTGAAAAGAAGGTGTGTAAGGCCCAAAGACTGTGCACTGAATGCCAGACATCCCCCCTGAGAACTACGTACATAACTCTAACTCCAATCAGTTCATAAACACTAGATACCTGAGCCAGTGTTACTTAAACTTGAGTGATGTAAAGCATCCTTGAAGGCAGGGGTGGGCTAATTTCTCTGTAAAGGGCCAAATAGTAAGGATTTTAGGTTTTGTGGGCTAGACATTCTCTGTTGCACCTACTCTAACTTTGTATTTGAAAAGTAACCACGGACAATATGTAAACAAATGGGCGTGGCTGAGCTCAATAAAACTGAATTTACAGAAGCAGGTGGGGAGCTGATTTAGCCTGTGGGCCATAGTTTGCTGACTTCTGTAAGGGAAAAAAATTGTCTCTGATACCCACGGATTTCTTTTAGGATCCTCAGAATCTACGGCACTGAGTTCTAAAAATTTTGACTTGAGACAATTCTTATCTCATGGATATACTTTTTTTTTTTGTGTGGTACGCGGGCCTCTCACTGTTGTGGCCTCTCCTGTTGCGGAGCACAGGCTCCGGATGCATGTGGGATCTTCCCGGACCGGGGCACGAACCCGTGTCCCCTGCATCGGCAGGCGGACTCTCAACCACTGCGCCACCAGGGAAGCCCTCATGGATATACTTTTGATTTGCCAATGACAAGATGATATTTTTCCTTACAACCAGTGAAATCGTTTTGTTCAAGGTTATCCTTGAAATGAAGGAAACAAAAATTCTCTTGTACCTCAAGGATTCCCAGCATCCCTCTTACTACAGTTGGAGAAGTACTGTCCTGAGTGATTTCCCTCTTCCCACTTTCCTACAGCTGGTTGGGAGAGAGGAGGGTGCGGATACACAGACCAAGCCTGGTTTTTATGACTATTGGGAGGCACGAGGCTTCAAATCTGTACTACAGAGAACAGTCCACCAAGGGGAGAATCAGAGAATTTTCCATTTGTTGTCCACAGTTTTCTGACCTGTATCACTCCCGGCCCTCATCAGAATTCAGGAGTTCTGATGACTGTCAGGTATTGGATGTTAAGGACGGAGCTTTTTTTTTTTTTTTTTCTTTTTTTCCTTGCGGTACACGGGCCTCTCACTGTTGTGGCCTCTCCCGTTGCGGAGCACAGGCTCCGGACGCGCAGGCTCAGCGGCCATGGCTCACGGGCCCAGCCGCTCCGCGGCATGTGGGATCCTCCCGGACCGGGGCACGAACCCGTGTCCTCTGCATCGGCAGGCGGACTCTCAACCACTGCGCCACCAGGGAAGCCCAAGGACGGAGCTTTTAAAAGGAAGAAGAACTTGCTCTCCTGACAGGGCGGAGGAGTTAAAATTAAAAATCAGACAGAAGCAGTACCCCAGCCACATTCTTTACAGTCGCCCCCGAATGCCCCTTGCTGTGCCTCTTGCTGTCCTTGCTAACTCATGCCCTTCCCACTCAACAAGGGCGATACTGATAATCCTGTACTACCCCTTCTGTAAATACCTTTCAGGCTGTGGGTATCACCCTATCTGGTTCCAGGCCTCTGATACCCTCCTTTCCCTATTCCTGCTTCCACTCTTCCACCTTCATATCTAACTTTGCCCTAGCTTGGAAAAATAAGTGCTCAATAGATGGTTACTGTCATTATGGGAATGCCTCAAAAGCATTTAAGACTCCAAACCCCTTGGGTGGTAAAGCAAGGCTTCCTCAATCATACTTTCCATCCCCTTGGACTTTAAATTCCATTGCTCTTTTCCCATCCCTTTTCCCTTCCCCACTCATTTGTCTTAAGACCTTATTAATGTCATATGACTCTTTGATCAGGGTAGGACTTTTCACTATTTTGTGCCCTGGGGTAGGCTGCTTCAGTATAGAATGCCATTCCCAACCCTCCCGCCATTTTTCACTTGGCCAACCCCTACTCATTCTTCAAGACACAGCTCATGTATTGACTCCTCTCCGGACTCTTCCCTGGCTTCTCGAGCCAAAAGTGTTTACTGCTTCTGGTGTTCCCAATGCACTCTGTTCATACTCTTATCCTAGCACTTTCTACATTATATTGTAAGTCATCAGTTTACTGTGAATTTCAAGAGGACAGTGATGTGTCTTGTTCATCTCTGTGTTTCCCAGTTCCTAGTGCCTAATAATACAGAGCAGTCAGTAAGGATTGCTTGATTGAATGAAGGGATATGTTGATCACTGTGACGATGTCGATGTGGAAACTCTGTTAAAGACCCAAGGCCAAACACTCCAGTATTTATCTTGGAACTGATTCCTCAGACCATTATTCAGAAGAATCTTCTTCTGTGGTACTCCAAGACCTTCCTTCATTCATCCATACTTCTTTCATCCCTTTGGAACTCTGACAAGACTAGGGGTGCTCAGGGCATCCTATCTCCTCTTCCAAGAGAAACGTTTTCTTGGCCTCTCATGGATTCCTCAGGGATGCCTCCTCAAGAGCTCTAAAATGCTCTGATAACAGATACCAGATTCGTAACCAGCCAGGTACTCTGCTCAGTATATTTATTTGCGGCAACCATCATTCAAGCTGTCCTGTTTTCACAGTTTCTTCCCTAGTCCTCACTAGTACTTGTGTGGATGTATGCGTGTGTGTGTGTGTGTTCATTATCATTTGATAGCACTGCTAGATTTCTACCTTTGAAAATCAAAACACAAAGATGAACTCTATATACTCTAAGTAGTTCAATCACTGCTGAAGAATTATTTACTCCTCCCCACATCCCCACAAAAACATACAAAATAAATAAATGAAACATCGCTGCCTGCTTTTAGTTATAAAATGTTTCTAACTTTTGGGACTTCCCTGGTGATGCAGTGGTTAAGAATTCACCTACCAGTGCAGGGGAGACAGGTTCGAGCCCTGGTCCGGGAAGATCCCACATGCCGCGGAACAACTAAGCCCTAGCAGCACAACTGAGCTTGTGCTCTAGAGCTCGTGAGCCACAACTACTGAAGCCCCCGCACCTAGAGCCCATGCTCCGCAACAAGAGAAGCCACCGCAATGAGAAGCCTGCGCACCACAACGAAGAGTAGACCCTGCTCGCCGCAACTAGAGAAAGCCCCCATGCAGCAACGAAGACCCAATGCAAGCAAAAATAAAATAAATAAATTTATTAAAAATAAATAAATTAATTAAATGTTTCTAACTTCTAACTGGTCTAGCCAACCTCTTATCTAACTAAGTATTTATGAGGCACCTAGCATTTTGGTACCCCAGGCACTCAGAACTATTTATTTCATCTCTTTCTTGCCAAAGAAACTGTATATCTACTACTAGTTTGGCAACACACATCCACAACAATGGGCTTTTTACATACAGGCATAGAGTCAAGTACTATTTCTGATCTGCACTTTCAAATCTACTCCCACGGAAGGGGCCAAAACACATGAGAGGACAAAGAGATGACAATGAAATCAGACAATGAAACTTCTCACCTCCTATCAAACCCCATGATGAGATGTGATTTCAAATTTTGGCATTCCCTATCAAGGAGAAACTCATTAGAATATTAGATTCATCCATTTTTAAAGGTATATTTATTGGGCACCTCCTTTGTGCCAGGCATGCTAGAGGCACTGGAATAAAAAATTAAATGAGAACATCAAAATCCTTGAGAAGTCCTCAAGGAAAAACAGTCGGAACAACAGCCCAGGCAAGAGGCACTTACAACCTCCTGGGGCAAGTGCTATAGTCAAAGGAGGCTCAGGCTACCACAGAAAGGCGCCCCGTGCCTGCATCCCCAATTAGGTCAGGAAAAACTGGGAGGGGAGGGTGAGGAAAGAAATCTGATTTTGTACTACAGCAAAATGACCAGAAATGTGGTTGGGATCAATACAAGGGGAGAGGATATATTTGCTCACAATGACAGGAATAAAGTCACTGCTGGTAGCTTTTCCATCTCCTTAAGACTTTGCTCAAATGTTACTTTTTAAATGAGTCCTCCCATAACCACCATACTTAATTCTAAAATTCTGCCTCACCCACACTCCTGAACTCCCATTACCCCGCTCCACGTTTTTTTTTAAATTTTATAAAATATTTTCACTTTCTGCCACACAATATAACTTGCTTTTGTGTTATGTTTAATGCCTCTCCCATGCCTTCCTCTCAACCCACAACCAGAAGTTCCAAAAAGACAGGGGTGTATTTTCATTCAACAATATATTCCAAGTACCTAGAACAGTGCATGGCACAAGAAGGCATTCAATAATGAACTTTAGAGATGCAACTCATTGAAAGAGCATAAGGGTCTGATGCTTCACTTTGAGAGAAACTTTTAAAAATACTAGTGTTGTTCCCTAGACTAGCAACCACCCATTGTCATACAACTGAGGAATTCCAGAAAATAAAAAATTGTCCCATGAAGAGCAACTGTGCATGCCCCCCTTGTCAAAAATAACAATAAGGGCCTTCCTAGATGGGATGTGTGACGTCTCTGTTTTTGTCTTATACCCTACAGACAATTTGACCCCTCATCAAGTTTACATATTAAAAAATATTTCAAAAGTGTCCACCTTCTCCATCTCAGATGCCACAACCCAGGTTTAGGTCATCACCATTTCTCAGTAACACCAATAAGCAGGTCGTAAGCACTTATTCTGGCTCCAGCCTTGCCTACATCCAATCCATTCTCTGGTCTGAAGCAAGAGGGGTCATTCTATGGCACAAATCTGTTTCTGCTTAAAAACTTCAAACATTCCCATTCTCCTTAGGATAAAGACCAAATTCTGAAACATGGGCTATGAAGAGCTGGTTCATAGCCACTGGCTCGTGAGAGCTGATTGTGTATACCTCTTCCCAATTCTGTAATTAGTAGAGTCACGTGGGTAGCTTGAAATTCGCCGTGCTGCGAGTATGTTTGCCACGAGGAAATTGGCAAATGGTAGAAATCAGAGCTTTTTAATCCAAAAAACAGTTTGTTAAACAGTATACCACTGGACAAACACCAATATCCTTTTTTTAAAATATGGCTAGATTTGATGTGTTAATATTTTTGTTGAGGATTTTTGCACCTATGTTCATGAGGGATATTGATCTATAATCCTCTTGCTGTCTTTGTCTAATCTTGGTATTAGAGTAATATTGGCCACGTGAAATGAGTTGACAAGTGTTGCATTATCTTCAGTTTTCTGGAAAAGTTTGTATAAAATTGGGATTATCTCCTCCTGAGATGTCTGGTAAAATTTGCTAGTGAAACCATCTGGCCTGGAATTTTCTTTGCTGGAAGGCTTTTAATTACAAATTCAATTTTTAAAAATAGACTTATTCGTATTTTATATTTCTTCTCATATGAGTTTTGGCAGTTTGTACTTTTTCAAGAAATTGGTCCATTTTATCTAAGTTGTCAAAGTTATTATTTTTTTGGGTAGGATTCTATTTATTTATTTACTTATTTTATTTAGCTGCATTGGGTCTTACTTGCAGCGCACGCGCTCTTCATTGAGGCACCTGGGCTTCTCTCTAATTGTGGTGTGTGGACTCCAGAGTGCATGGGCTCAGTAGCCGCAGTGCATGGGCTTAGTTGCCCTGCGGCACCGGGGATCTTAGTTCCCTGACCAGGGATCGAACCTGCATCCCCTGCATTGGAAGGCGGATTCTTTACCACTGGACCACCAGGGAAGTCCCTAAGTTGTCAAATTTAATGGCATAGCATTCTTATTATCTTTTTAATGCCTGTAGGGTCTGTAGTGATATCCTCCTTTATTCTTGATGTTGGTAATTTGTGTCTCTTCTCTCTTCTTTATTTTTTAATTTTCTTTGTCATTCTAGTTAGAGGTTTACCAAATATATCAACTTTTTTAAGAAAAAAACTTTTGTTTCATTTATTTTTCTATTTTTCCAATTTTATTAATTTCTGCTCTTTATAATTTCCTTAATTTTTCTTTGAGTTTAATTTGTTCTTCAATTTTAGTTTCTTAATGTACAAGCTTAGATTATTGACTGAAAAGTGGTCTTTTCTAACATACACATTTAATACTATAAATTCCCCTAAAAGCACTATCTTCAGCAGCATTCCATAAATTTTGTTGTGTTTTCATTTTCACTCAGCTCAAAAATATTTTCTAATTTCCTTTGAGGCTTCTACTTCAACCCACAAGTTATTTAGAAGTGTGTCTTGAATTTCAAAATATTTATGAATTTTCCAGGTATCTTTATGTAGTTGGTTTCTGGTTTATTTATGGTCACAGTACACACTCTGGATGATTACAATTCTTTTAAATGTGTTAATTTGTTGTTTTCCTTCTTATGGCCCAGAATATTTTCTCTTTTGGTGAGTGTTCCATGTGCACTTGAAAACAATGTGTCTTCCACTCTTGTTGGGTAGACTGTTCTAATAATGTCAATCAAGTCAAGTTGTTTGATAGTGTTGTTCAAACTGATTTGCGTTTCAATTGTTTTATCTATTATTGATAAAAGAATGAATTTTTCTATTTCTTCTTTTAGTTCTATCAGTTTTTGCTTCATGTATCTTAAAGCTCTGTTACTTGGTGTATGGACACTAAGTATTGTTATGTCTTTTTGGTGAATTGACCCTTTTCTATTATGTAAGGTTTCTCTTTGCTTCTAGTAATTTTCTTTATTCTAAAGTCTACTTTGTCTACTTAATATAGTCACTCTAGCTTTCTTTTTTTTATCAGTGTTTGCATAGTATATATTCTCTATCCTTTTACTTTTAATCTATCTACTCATTATATTTAAAGTAAATTTTGTGTAGGTAGCATATAGTGTGACTTTATTTTTAAATCCATCTCTATCCTTTAATTGATTTAGATTTAATACAATTATTGATATGGTTGGATTTATATCTCCCATTTTATTATTTGTTTTCTGTTAGCCCCCTCTAGTTTTTTTTTTTTTTGGTTCTTCTGTTCCTTCTTTCCTGCCTTTTTAAAATTTAAATATTTTTTATTATTTTATTTTAATTTCTCTATTGACTTCCTGGATATATCTCTTTGTCTTATTATTTTTTTAGTGGTTGCTTTAGAGATCACAATATTCATGCATAACCTTTCACAGTATGCTTAGAGTTAATATTTTACCACTTCAAATAAAACATATAAGCCTTACAACCAAATAGATCCTGTTAGTCTCCTCTTTCCCATATAGTTGTCATATGTATTATATCTACGTGTATTGAAAAATCCCATCAGACAATGTTATAAATTTTCCTTTCAACAGTCATACAAATTTTTAAAGAATTTTAAGGTGAGGGGAAAAAATCTATTATATTTACTCAGCTATTTGCCATTTCTGTTGCTCTTTCTTCATTCTTGAAATTTCAAGTTTCTGGTATAATTTTTTTCTTCAGCCTGAAGAGCTTACTTTACCATTTATTTTAGAGTAGGTCTGATGGTGACAAATTCTCTCAGTTTTCCTTCATCTGAGAAGGCTTTTATTTTATTTTCATTCCTGAAGGATATTTTTGCTGGATATTGAATCCTGGGTTGATAGTTCTTTTCTTTCAGCACTTTAAAGATACTGTTCCATTCTCTTCAAGGCACTCTGTTTCTGATGAAAATTTCATGGTTATTTGACCTGTTGTTCTCCTAACCTTTGTATATTAAAGCCATTGAATTTTGGGGTGGTTTGTTACACAGCAATGGAAAGATACTCAAACTCTATAATCCACACTGAACTTCATTTATTTCTTTGAAAGCTCTTCACTTTCCTCTGGGATTTTGCACATGTGGTTCCTCCTTCATGAGAACTACACCATCACACATGTTCACATTCCATTGCACACTCCCAAATGAGCCATATTACCTCCTCATCTTTCAGCTTTGGGGGTTTCTTCCTCCAAAAGTAGCTTCCTTGACTCTTCCTTGCTCTATAAGTCTAGATTAAAAGGCTCTATTACACATTTCAATAACAAACTGTGCTTTCCATATCACAGATTTTAAAATAAAATGAAACATGTATTGAGCACTCACTACATACTAGGCCTTGTTCTAAATGTTTTGTAAGAGTCTATGAAACAATCCTGTTATTGCCTCTCTTTTCCCAATGAGGAAACTAAAGAACAGAATGGCTGATTTACCTGCCCATAATCACAGAGTACAGTTAATTAGTGGTTGAGCCAGGATTTGACCCAGACAGTCTGGCTTCAGAGCCATGTCCTTAACCACTATTTTAAGCTGCTTTCAACTTACCCCACTGTATTATAATAACCTTTATGCTGTTATGTATAGACAACAAGACTTTAAGATTTGTAAAGAAAAGAACTATGTCTATCTTGCTCATTTTTAGTATCTTTAATGCTTAGCCTAATCCATGAAATGTAGATGGCAATCAATAAATATTTATCAATTGCATAGCATCAAAACACTGTTGTTTTATTTCTCATGTTATGTGTGTGTGTGTTGCCTCTATATTTTGAGATTCTAGAGGTCAAGGATCTTCAATTTTCATGTATTTATCTCTAGATTCACAAACCTGAAATATGATAGATTTTCAATAAATATTTTGAGCGCATGACTGTTGAGTGAAGAGAAACTATATAGGGCAGAGTTAAAATGTCTTATGGAACAGAAAAGGTGCAGAGGCTCTACTTAGAGAAGCCAGGAACTCAACATCAGTAGAACATAAATAATGGTAAGTGCAGAAAAATAAGGACCAAGTCTTCTGGAATCACTTTTCTATCAAAGGTTATGAAACTCACCAGTTATCCAAGTGATGGGATATAAATTAGAATATACCATTTTTGGCCTACTAAATTATCAAGCTGGAATTAATAACGTACAATGGTAGCAAGGGTATAGTGAAATAATGTTAGCATTATCATGCTTGTGGAGATTTAAATCAGTGTATTTGTTTCAACAGTCATCAAAACTATTTATATAATGGAGACCTTAATTTCTCTTATAGGAATCTATTCCTAAAGAAATAAGGGGAAATATGGACAAAAGTTTAGGTGCCTATGTTAGTAAAACATGGTTAAAAAAATCAGAATCAACCAACATTATATAGCCATTAAATTTTTGTTTAGAAAGATATGGAGACATGCTTACCATATATATGCATACAAAAAAAAAAAGGCCTGAGAGAAAATATTTCAAAATGTCAACAGTGATTAACTCTGGGTGATGGAATTATAAGTGATTTGAATTTTTATTTTTATACTTCCCCGTATTTTTCAACCATTGGCATGTATTTTTCTTTAATCAGATAAAAACAATAAATGTTACCAAAAAACTGCAAACTAACTTTGCAGCTGACCACAAGGTCCATCATAAATAAACAAGCTGGAGCAAGCCATTTCAAGAAAATAGACGTAATAACTGACAGGGTGGTGGGAAAGCATACAAGCCAAAGGCCATTCTCCTTCAGCAAAGTAAAGATTATGTTGCTAAAGACACCCTGGGAAAGCAGTACAAGCATCAAGGAACACAAGGATCCAAGACTTGTTGGATGGAGAACATATAGGTTTACATCTGCCTATTAAATATTTCTTGGAGGAAACTTTAAAGCAAATAAATCCCAGCACTCCAGTGGTCTAAGTGAACTGCCAATCCACAGCCAGAGCCAATTCAAGCTTTGAACCCTTGATTTGAAGGCTCTTAGTGAGAAGGGAATTGGAGACCTAAAACTTTAATTCATAGCCCACCCCTCTTCATGTGCACTCTGGTTGGCTAGCACTCTGCTGAGGGCCTGCTTGGATGATAGTTTCAGGCTGTTGACCTCCTTCCCCTATGCCCTGATTGTGTCTTGTCACCAGACGTTTAGGAAATGATGCAAGCACTCTCTCTAGTTCTCCATCCTTGCCTTTGAATTGTCCTGCAAGAAAATAACACATTTCCATACATCAAAGCCTGGTACATAAAGAAAAGTCAAGGTTTCATATCTTCTTGTGTCTGTACAGAAAACTGACTATGACATGGATATGCTTCCTCACAGCTACGTTGTAAGAGCAATGTCTAATACGTTCGGCAACTAGACACTAGACATTTAGACGTCTTTACTCTCTCATGGGGCTGAGCCTGGTTTGGGGCAATACTTTATCCAAGTGATGGAAGATGATCCATAAATACAGAATGATTAATTGATTGATTGATTGACTGACTGATGACTTTCTATTTTCCACAGATAGGATGACAAATGCATTCATTGCACTGGAGTTGTCATTCCTCCTCCAATACCATCAGTGGACCTCAAAATTTATTCACAGAACTTTTTCTGAAATACAAAACTTCCCAAACAGTGCTCCAAGTAGACACTACCAATGAATTTGCACACAGACTGAAGTCTATTTGCCATCCATTCTACAGGATAAAGTCTAAACTCCTTAGGCCCCAACAATCTGTCCAAAGTATGTTTCCCATTACAGGACCACATGTCTCCTGCTTATCTGTCCAACCCCAAGCAATCACCACAGTCCCCAATTCAAATCACTGTCTTCTTTTCTATACTCAGCAATGTGCTTATAGTTCAGTTGTAGTATTTATTTAATTCAACCTTGGAGTCTTAGTCTTACTCATGATAGCCTTCATCTTTGAAAATCAGAATTCTTTTCTTTAACATCAAAAACTTTCATGGATTCCCTTATTATAGGAAGACAGGGACTATATCCATTTTAACCACATTTGTAACTCCAGTAACCAGTGCCTGTCCACATAGTAGATGCTTGGTAAGTATCTATTAAATGAGCAAATGAAATACATTAATTCAAAAATTTATAATAACCGAAAGCTACTATGAATTGGTATTTTCTCACAAATTTGCATTTCAGAAATTACATAAACATCTACACATCTTTTAAATAAAAATAGGCAGATTTGAAATAATAATAAACTTTCTCTTTAGGGGAAGGTTCTGGTTATTAAAGTATTTAAGAGAGTTAAATATATCTATGTTATTCAGCAATTACTAACACCTAAAGACTTTGAAGACAATAAAACAGACTTAATACTAAACTTCGACTGAACATAATTTCAATTTTCTTTGATGATTCAGAAGGTACTTCATGACCAAGCAATACCCTAGGGCCATGATTATGTATCAATTACACTTCCCAGCAATAACGGTTAATAGAAATTTCTGGTAGTTAAATGCCAGATTAACAAGCTGTTCCTGCCTTTAGAGTCCATGTATACACAGACTCTGCCAGCCCCAGGCTGAATGAAGTATTTCTTGATTCTACTGCTTTTAGAGTTTTCCCAGTAGAGTAATTCAAAGTCTAATTGCATTTGGGGGAATTTCAATTGGTCTTCAACATGGCCAGTTTCTACGCCCACTTCCAAAAAATAAGATGTCATTTATTAAGTGTATTACAATTGGCACTGTATAGCAATCCCAGGCACTACTTTGTGTGACCATGTGTGACCTTAAAAAAGTCACTAACTTCTCCCTTGTGTGGTTCTCTTATTTTTTAAAATTTTAAATTCTTTATTATTGCTATTATAATTCTCACTATCATAATTATCCCCTTATCTTTTAATAGGGATAATTATAGTATCTACCACAGATTATTATTGCAGGGGTTACACACATTGAAAACTCCCGTCAGATGGTTGTTGCTCAGATAGGCTATAACTATTATTACTGTGATGTTGCTTATTCTGTCTACCATTGAATAAAACTCTTGACAAAAAAAAATCATCTCCTACTCATCCAGAAACCTTTATTTATTCATTCAATTTATTCAGCATTTATTTTGAGAGCCCACTGTGCTCCAGTCTATGAGTCAGGCATCAGAAAAATAAAGACAAAAGAGTCTTAGTATCTCCTCTAAAGGAGCTACCGTCTAATGGGATAGACAGACATATAACCAGGACAGTTCTAAAACAATGTGGTGTGTGCACACCCTCTAACTGGATTGACCAGGCTCAGGGAGGACTTTCTTTAGAAATGATACCAGTGTAAGGTCTTAACAATAAGACAGGGGGCAAACGGGAGGGGGTGGAGGAGGGAGATGATGAGCATTTACTGCGAAGAGGGCATTTCAGATAGAAAGAACCCTTAAAAAAAAACAGAGAGGCAAGAAAGAGCATGGCTTTATTTGGGGAGGATGGGGACTTCAGATGGTTTGGAATTGCTGGAATATAAAGAACAAGGCAAGGAGTAGTATGAGATACAATGGAGGTGTAGGCAAGGACTAGACCACAGTAGATCATGAGCCCCTGAAGGCCCAACACACACGGGAATCAGAAGCGGCGCCTCCCACTACATCATTGTCAGAGTTCTCCCGTTCTTTAGCAGGGTTCTCAGGACAGTATAAGGTTGAACTATGGCAGTTTGCCTAGGGCAGGGGGCATAGAAAACTGTTTACTCCTGAACTTATGAAGCCAGTGGTAAGTCTTTGGAAGTGGTTTGAGTTTGGGTTAAAATTCTCAAGAATGGAAGATTCCAGAAATGTCCATTTGATCTGGACTGTCTCTCTCCTTCCCCAGTGAAGCACAAAAGCTGGTCAGACAAATAAGCATGTGTAGTGAGTCTCTAGATCTTTGAAGAAGTCCAGAAGAAAACCCTTGCTTCATGGAAGCTGTGTGTGAAGGCCTGGCCTTAGCCTACCCATCTCAGTTAAAAGCCACCAAGGCTCCTCTGGGTTTAGGCCATAGTTAGTGGAAAACCAGGGGTCTGCACTTATAGACCAGCAAGGGTGTTATGCTTATAGGTGCCTCATAGACCCATGACCCATGACTTGTACCCTTGTATTCCAAGAAGTTCAGCATCCCCACAGCTCAGCCAACTTTGGACATAAATGTCCCAAAATCAGCAAATAAATGCTGTACTGTGGCCAAGGCAACAGCAGCTACTTCTGAGAATATAATGGGGTAAAGAAGGGACACAGAATGATTTGCTAAATTCTCTTTCTACAGGAAACTGGAATAAAAGTGAGTTAAAACTCCAACACTGGAATTTTAAGGTTAATAACACTTAACAAAAGATATATATATATATATATATATATATATATATATATATATATATATCTCCCTTGTACTTATGCAAAATAATGTGGAGAATTTGTGGAGTTCTTGATCTAGATGATTACAGCCAAATTTTTTTTTTAACATATCCACCTAAAATGTTTGGGGGGCTTCCCTGGTGGCGCAGCGGTTGAGAGTCCTCCTGCCGATGCAGGGGACATGGGTTCATGCCCCGGTCCGGGAAGATTCCACATGCCGCGGAGTGGCTGGGCCCATGAGCCATGGCCGCTGAGCCTGCATGTCCGGAGCCTGTGCTCCGCAATGGGAGAGGCCACAACAGTGAGAGGCCCGCATACCGCAAAAAATGATAATAATAAATAAATTAAATGTTTGGATAATTGAGGAGAAACATCATTTATTATCTGAATTATCTGAAATGTTCCACTTAAGTGGACTGTATAGACACAATTCTGAATTAATTTATCCAAGAAATGCTGCTTTGAGAAAAAAGATTGACATTGGAAGGGAGGGATGGGCCTCCTCAATAAAGTCCAAGATTGTTTTTAAAGAAGATTCAGAAAAATCAAAAGGAAAAAATAAAATAAAAATTAAAAAATAAAAATTAAAAAAAAAATCAAAAGGAAAGGAAGGGGTGATATGAAATGCTTTTAACTTTACTGTCATTCTTGAGTACTTACAGATCCCCCCCATCTCCATGAAGTAGAAACACGCTCCTTCAAATTCAAATCAGACTACCTGAATGATCACATTTAAATCCTATTTAATCCGGAAAAATGTGAGCAATGCATCTGCCAGAACATCAATAATGAATTTGGTCACTTGGGCCTGGAGAAGGAAAGTCATCCAAAATTGAACAAGGATGGAGTCTTTGAAGGTGGCCATGATGGAGCTAGTCACAGTGTGTTAACGATCTTAGAAGCATTTCTCTAGAAGAAGCCAAGGCACAAATGGATTTGAATTTTCAGAGAACAGATAATCCAAATGAGTGACATCAGCCCAAAGATTAAGGATTAAAGCCAGCATGTTAACCATTCTTCTCCTCCTTCTCAGTGTCCTGGGTCATTCAACTATCCCAACATTTAAGTAAAATTTCAAAGCATCGAGAACATACATCATCTATGGACAGCTGCCCAGGCACTGGGGAGGTATCATGCTAGTCCAAATTATCTTGTTTTCTTGTATCTCTTCCATACTTAAACTGCCCAAGTAGTACACTCATCCATGCACAGACATACACACCAGACAATACTATTATAATTCTTTTGAAGCATGTTAATGGATTATACCAAAGTATAACACTATTTTTTGTCACCCAAAGTCTATAGGGACAGTCAGATTAGCCCTTCAGGTGCCTGGCAGCTCCACAGTTCTCCTCGTACCAAATCTCAATACTAATAATATTAATATACTAAACAATATTAACTGACCTTCTAATTGTCTCCTGTGGTTAAGATTCTCCAACCATACTGGAAGTTCCTGGAAAACAGAGACTGGAGTTCTACCTTTGTTTCCTCTATAGCAAAGTATTGGTAATGGAATGGGCTTGATGAAAATTACATGTGAATTGACTGGTGCACATACAAACATGTTTGTTTATGACATGAACCGACATGCTGTTTATGATATGGTCCAACCAGACAAATTAATTTGAAAAGACAAAGGGTTTAACAATGGCTTTTGTAACTAAGGCGTTGGCATTTTGAGGGTAATTATATATCCTCAATGAAGAAGAGACTTGGCCGGGGTCACTGTAGCTCTGAGCCCTAATATAGCTCATGCCATACTCCTAGATCAGTACAGAAAGACCTACAGCTCAGAGCTCAACTTCTAAGAAGTGAGTACAGGGGTCCTCTCTGTTCTAAGGAGTTGATTAATATTTTCTATCTGCCAGTTTGGGCACATTTTACTATGAGAACACAAGTTCTGAAATCCCAACAGAGTCCCAGAAGATCACCAAGCTAATCGACAAACCAGATCTGGCTTTTATATATATAAGGGGATACATCCCAGGGAGCTTTGCAAAACTTTAGTATATGGAGTAAGCAGCTCTGTTGATTCCAAAGAGGCCAAGGGAAACAAATGAGGCTTTATTGGGGGTTATATAAAATGAGACCATGTCAGAAACATAAATCACTGGGGGGAACATTTCAAATCCAAGGTAAACCATAGCTAAATGTTCTCTGTCTGGACGATTTGCCCTCCAGGAGATCTGAATTTACCCCAGGTCAAAGAAGGACCAAGGTCAGAGACAGGACCTGGAATAGAACCCTTCGTTCCCAATTTGCAGACTATAGCTCGAAGCCCAGGCTAAGGATTACATCCAAGGCTAAAACAAGCATTGTATCAGAAATCTGCACGTCTTTAGTAAAATGAAACAAGTTCATTGAAATCATAGAAATCCCATCTTCAAACAACTGATTTATGGGATGTGATGATTTGGAGGGGTGAAAATGAGACAATATCATGTATGTGACATGTATGACACCTTCTGAAGTGTCTCTTGGGGGAATTCCTAGGATTAGGCAAGCCACTGTGGGTATGGTAGAAACCACAGCTTAAGATACTCCTTGGGAGACTTAAGCCAGGCAGATCCTCATGCTGATATAAAGCATGAACACTGAGATGTTCATGTTTAATGCTGTGACAAGACATCTTATAGATATTGCCCAAAGCTGGAAATGACAAATGCTACCGAAAAATAAGTAGAATTTTTTAAAGGACTTTGGAAATTGCCCACATCAAATGAACCTTGCTGGTCTTGACATAGCCTATCTGTATCTGATGACTCTGTGGGTTATTCAGAAGAATCTGTCTTTTTAACAGCCACCTTGCTGAAGAGGAGAAGAAAGGGGGACAGACCCCCTGCCTTTACAAAGAAAGGCATCTTAGCAATAATGGAAGTAGGAAAGACAAAACAGTCGGATGAAATCGAAAGGAGATGATGGGAGACCCTTTCCAGATTGAAGACAACTTTCCTCTTTAATCTACAGGTTACCTATAAAAGCTAGATCAATAGTATCTAGTATAAATATGTATCTAGATAAATAGTATCTGATATCTAGATAAATTGTATCCAGGATTTCACTTTTTTTAAATGTTATATAAATATTATCATGCTACATGTATCATTCTAAAATTTCTTTTTTTTTTCACACACGCACCCCCACCCCCTGCCGCTTTCCCCCCTTGGTATCCATACATTTGTTCTCTACATCTGTGTCACAACTTCTGCCCTGCAAACTTGTTCATCTGTACCATTTTTCTAGGTTCCACATATATGCATTAATGTACGATATTTGTTTTTCTCTTTCTGACTTACTTCACTCTGTGTGACAGTCTCTAGATCCATCCACGTCTCAACAAATAACCCAATTTCATTCCTTTTTACAGCTGAGTAATATTCCATTGTATATATGTACCACATATTCTTTATCCATTTGTCTGTCGATGGGCATTTAAGTTGCTTCCATGACCTGGCTATTGTAAACAGTGCTGCAATGAACATCGGGGTGCATGTATCTTTTTGAATTATGGTTTTCTATGGGTATATGCCCAGTAGTGGGATTGCTGGGTCATATGGTAATTCTATTTTTAGTTTTTTAAGGAACCTCCATACTGTTCTCCATAGTGGCTGTATCAATTTACATTCCCACCAACAGCGAAAGAGGGTTCCATTTTCTCCACACCCTCTCCAGCATTTGTTGTTTTTAGATTTTCTGATGATGCCCATTCTGACTGGTGTGAGGTGATACCTCACTGTAGTTTTGATTTGCATTTCTCTAATAATTAGTGATGTTGAGCAGCTTTTCATGTGTTTCTTGGCCATCTGTATGTCTTCTTTGGAGAAATGTCTATTTAGGTCTTCTGCCCAGTTTTGGATTGGGTTGTTTGTTTTTTTAATATTGAGCTGCAAGAACTGTTTATATATTTTGGAGATTAATCCTTTGTCCATTGATTCATTTGCAAATATTTTCTCCCATTCTGAGGGCTATCTTTTCGTCTTGTTTATGGTTTCCTTTGCTGTGCAAAAGCTTTGAAGTTTCATTAGGTCCCATTTGTTTATTTTTGGTTTTATTTCCATTACTCTAGGAGATGGATCAAAAAAGATCTTGCTGTGATTTATGTCAAAGAGTGTTCTTCCTATGTTTTCCTCTAAGAGTTTTATAGTGTCCAGTCTTACATTTAGGTCTCTAATCCATTTTGAGTTTATTTTTGTGTATGGTGTTAGGGAGTGTTCTAATTTCATTCTTTTACATGTAGCTGTCCAGTTTTCCCAGAACCACTTATTGAAGGCACTGTCTTTCCTCCACTGTATATCCTTGCCTCCTTTGTCATAGATTAGTTGACCATAGGTGTGTGGGTTTATCTCTGGGCTTTCTATCTTGTTCCATTGATCTATATTTCTGTTTTTGTGCCAATACCAGACTGTCTTGATTACTGTAGCTTTGTAGTATAGTCTGAAGTCAGGGAGTCTCATTCCTCCAGCTCTGCTTTTTTTCCCTCAAGACTGTTTTGGCTACTGGGGGTCTTTTTTGTCTCCATACAAATTTTAAGATTTTTGTTCTAGTTCCGTAAAAAATGCCATTGGTAATTTGATAGGGATTGCATTGAATCTGTAGATTGCTTTGGGTAGTATAGTCATTTTCACAATATTGATTCTTCCAATCCAAGAACATGATATATCTCTCCATCTGCTGGTATCATTTTTAATTTCTTTCATCAGTGTCTAATAGTTTTCTGCATATAGGTCTTTTGTCTCCCTAGGTAGGTTTATTCCTAGGTATTTTATTCTTTTTGTTGCAATGGTAAATGGGAGTGTTTCCTTAATTTCTCTTTCAGATTTTTCATCATTAGTATATAGGAATGCAAGAAATTTCTGTGCATTAATTTTGTATCCTGCAACTTTTCCAAATTCATTTTTTCACTCAATATCACATTTCTGCACACTAACCTATTATTTTAACCGTTGTATAACATTTCATCTTATGAAGAGAACATAGTTTATTTATTCATTATCCTACAGATGTACATTAATCTGCTTCCAAATTTTGCTAATATCAAACAATGCTGCAATAAACATTCTTGTTCATGTGTCCTTATGCACCTGTAGAGAGATACCCTAGGGTATATCCCTAGAAGCAGAGTTGCTGGGTCATGGAGTTCGCACATTTTCAAGCTTACAGGGTATTTGCCAAATTACTCTCAAATGACCTTCTTATCCTTACTCTATTTAGTCCACTCACTCTCCCAGAGTGCAAGAAAAGCACACCACAAGAAAAGTAACAGGATTTTGCAAAAAGAGAGTCAGCACACTAGTGTTCTAAGCTCTGTGGCCTTAAGATAGTCACTGAAAATTTCTGAGTCTTAGTTTCCTCAACTGGAAAAAAGGAATGATAATTTTTTTTTACCTTATTCCCTGGGCTTTGATGAACAAATAAAATTGTGATAGTAAATGAGCTTTGTAAACTAGGAAGTGCTGGATCGTGTTAATTATTTTTGTTAATAATCATATACACATAAATCAGTCACCTTCACTCATTACATATCTGAGTCTCTACCATGTAAACAGCCAACAGATGAAGACTTAGCTCCTACTCAAAGAAAAGGAAGGTTAGTATACATTTAATTCTTTTTCGAATTCTTAAGTGCCATGGTGCTAAGTACTTTATAGGCAATTCCTGGTTATTTATGATTCTAAAATGAATCTGTCAATTGGTTATTTGAAATTTAAAACAAAATTTTCAAAAGGACACTAAGATCAAGCGATCTGAGTTCAAACTTGCCTATAAATTAAGTGTAAGGGAACAAACATATACAGAGTATCAGCTGTATATAACAGAAGTTGTACTAAATAGTTTTGTATACATTATGTAATACACTCTCCTTAACAACCTTGGGATATAAAGTTTTAATAATCTCATCTCACAAATAGGCAGCTTGAGATACTGAGAAGTTAACTAACCTGCCTGAAGTCACACAATTAGAAAACAGTGGAGTCAGGATTTGAACCCAGGACTGGTGCTACATGCTCTTTTTACTACTTTACATGTATACACAGTCTAGTCATGACTTATAACACTGAGTCTATAGAAAAGTGAATGCCAATAAATGGCAAGAAAAGGTGGTGGTAGCTCAGAGAATGTGTGTGCCCCTGGCCAGAGCCACTTCAATCTCCCACTAACTCATAAGCAATAAATGTGACAACTCTAGTATTAGTTGTCTTTCCAGCAATGCCCCAAGAAAGCATTAACAAGAGAAGGAACTATAAAGAGAAAACATTTCCCTGGGATTGGAGACAGAACTGTTTCCCAATCCTGTCACAGCAGAGTAACCATTCTTGTAATGACTAACATCTGTGTCGTTCTCTATAGCTTGTAAGCAGACGTATCTGTAAAATGTAGAAAGATGAAAGGGAATCTTGATGTATGATGGTTTGGACCTTAGAGGCTGTTTTCCTATCCTTTTTTTCCTTTCCAAGTAAGATACTGAAAAATCAGAGTATGTCTGCACGATATAAATTACTACAAACCGGAAGTTATGAGAGAATTATTGAAATCATACATGAAAGTAAATAAATCCCTTCAAGGACAAAGTCCCTTCCTACCAAACTCCACTAGGTTGTGCTGATTTCAGAATTATTTTAAATGGAATTTTATTTGAAGCAGTGATAACCAATTAGAACAAGTAAAAGGAAGAAAGTTCTCATTCACCATAGGAAAAAAAAATGTATAAGCTACCTATGAATAAACACAGAAACAAAAAGAAAAGTATACACCAAATCACACCTATGAACATACTTTGTTTTTTGTTTGTTTGTTTAATAGATCTTTATTGGAGTATAATTGTTTCACAATACCATGCTAGTTCCTGTTGTACAGCAAAGTGAATCAGCCATATACATACACACGTCCGCATATCCCCTCCCTCTTGAGCCTCCCTCCCATCCTCACTATCCCACCCCTCTAGGTCATCGCAAAGCACCGAGCTGATCTCCCTGTGCTATGCTGCTGCTTCCCACTAGCTAACTATTTTACATTCAGTAGTGTATATATGTCGATGCTACTCTCACTTTGCCCCAGCTTCCCCCTCCTACCCTGTGTCCTCAAGACCATTCTCCATGTCTACATCTTTATTCCTGCCCTGCAACTAGGTTCATCAGTACCATTTTTTTTTAAGACTCCATATACACGCGTTAACATATGATATTTTTCTCTTTCTGACTTACTTCACTCTGTATGACAGACCCTAGGTCCATCGACCTCACTACAAACAACTCAATTTCGTTTCTTTTTATGGCTGAGCAATATTCCATTGTATATATGTGACACATATCCTTTATCCATTCACCTGTCGATGGACACTTAGGTTGGTTCCATGTCCTGGCTATTGTAAATAATGCTGCAATGAACATTGTGGTACATGTCTCTTTTTGAATTATGGTTTTCTCAGAATATATGCCCAGTAGTGGGATTGCTGGGTCATATGGTAGTTCTATTTTTAGTTTTTTAAGGAACCTCCATACTGTTTTCCATAGTGGTTGTATCAATTTACATTCCCACCAACAGTGCAGGAGGGTTCCCTTTTCACCACACCCTTTCCAGCATTTATTGTTTCTAGATTTTTTGATAATGGCTCTTCTGACTGGTGAGAGGTGATACCTCATTGTAGTTTTGATTTGCATTTCTCTAATAATCAGAGATGTTGAGCATCTTTTCATGTGACTCTTGGCCATCTGTATGTCTTCCTTGGTGAAACGTCTATTTAGGGCTTCCACCATTTTTTAGCTGGATTGTTTGTTTTTTTGATATTAAGCTCCATGAGCTGTTTGTATATTCTGGAGATTAATCCTTTGTCTGTTGTTTCATTTGCAAATATTTTGTCCCATCCTGAGGGTGGTCTTTTTGTCTTGTTTATGGTTTCCTTTGCTGTGCAAAAGCTTTTAAGTTTAACTAAGTCCCATTTGTTATTCTTCTTTTTATTTCCATTACTCTAGGAGATGGGTCAAAAAAGATCTTGCTGTGGTTTATGTCAAAGAGTGTTTTTCCTATGTATTCCTCTCAGAGTTTTATAGTGTCTGGTGTTACATTTAAGTCTTTAATACATTTGGAGTTTAGTTTTGTGTATGGTGTTAGGGAGTGTTCTAATTTCATTCTTTTACATGTAGCTGTCCAGTTTTCCCAGCACCACTTATTGAAGAGGCTGTCTTTTCTCCATTGTATGTTCTTGCCTCCTTTGTCATAAATTAGGTGCCCATATGTGTGTGGGTTTATCTCTGGGCATTCTATCCTATACCATTGATCTATATTTCTGGTTTTGTGCCAGTACCATACAGTCTTGATTACTGTAGCTTTGTGGTATACTTTGAAGTCAGGGAGCCTGATTCCTCCAGCTCCATTTTTCTTTCTCAAGACTACTTTGTGTTTCCATATGAATTGTAAAATTTTTTGTTCTAATTCTGTGAAGAATGCCATTGGTATTTTGATAGTGATTGCATTGAATCTGTGGTTTGCTTTGGGTAATATAGTCATTTTCACAAAACTGATTCTTCCAATCCAAGAACATGATATATTTCTCCATCTGTTTATGTTGTCTGTGACTTCTTTCATCAATGTTTTATAGGTTTCTGAGTACAAGTCTTTTGCCTCCTGAAGCAGGTTTATTCCAAGGTATTTTATTCATTTGTTGCAATGGTAAATGGGAGTGTTTCCTTAATTTCTCTTTCTGATTGGTCATTGCTGGTGTATAGGAATGCAAGAGATTTCTGTGCATTACTTTTGTATCCTGTAACCTTACCAAATTCATTGATTAGTTCTAGTAGCTTTCTGGTGGCATCTTTAGGATTTTCTATGTATAGTGTCATCATCGGCAAAGAGTGACAGTTTTACTTCTTCTTTTCCAATTTGTATTTTTATTTCTTTTTATTCTCTGATTGCTGTGGCTAGGACTTCCAAAACTATGTTGAATAAGAGTGGCAAGAGGGCTCATCCTTGTCTTGTTCCTGATCTTAGTGGAAATGCTTTCAGTTTTTTTTTTTTTTTTTTTTTTTTTTTGCGGTACATGGGCCTCTCACCATCGCGGCCTCTCCCGTTGCGGAGCACAGGCTCCGGACGCGCAGGCCCAGCGGCCATGGCTCACAGGCCCAGCCGCTCGGCGGCATGTGGGATCCCCCCGGACCGGGGCACAAACCCACGTCCTCTGCATCGGCAGGTGGACTCCCAACCACTGCGCCACCAGGGAAGCCCATGCTTTCAGTTTTTCACCATTGAGTATCATGCTTGCTGTGGGTTTGTCATATATGGCCTTTATTATGTTGAGATAATTTCCCTCTATGCCCATTTTTTGGAGAGTTTTATCATAAATGGGTGATGAATTTTGTCAAATGCTTTTTGTGCACCTATTGAGATGATCATATGGTTTTTTCCCTTAATTTGTTAATGTGGTGTATCACATTGATTGATTTGCATATATTGAAGAATCCTTGCATCCCTGGGATAAATCCCACTTGATTATGGTATATGATCTTTTTAATGTGCTCTTGGATTCTGTTTGCTAGTAGTTCAGGATTTTGCATCTATGTTCATCAGCGATATTGGCCTGTAGTTTTCTTTTTTTGTGACATCTTTTTCTGGTTTTTGTATCAGGGTGATGGTGACTTCGTAGAATGAATTTGGGCGTGTTTCTCCCTCTGCAAGTTTTTGGAAGAGTTTGAGAAGGATCAGTGTTAGCTAAATGGTTGATACAATTTGCCTGTGAAGCCATCTGCTCCTGGACTTTTGTTTGTTGGAAGATTTTGTAATTACGGTTTCAATTTCATTACTTGTGATAGTTCTGTTTGTATTTTCTAATTCTTCCTGGTTCAGTCTTGGAAAATTGTACCTTTCCAAGAATTTGTCCATTTCTTCGTGGTTGTCCATCCTATTGGCATATAGTTGTTTGTAGTATTCTCTTATAATCCTATGTATTTCTGCAGTGTCAGTTGTGATTTCTCCTTTTTCATTTCTAATTTTATTGATGTGCATCCTCTCCCTTTTCTTCTTGATGAGTTTGGCTAAGGGTTTATCAATTTTGTTTATCTTCTCAAAGAACCAGCTTTTAGTTTTATTGATCTTTGCTACTGTTTTCTTTGTTTCCATTTCATCTATTTCTGCTCTGATCTTTATGATTTCTTCCTTCTACTGACTTTGGGTTCTCTTTGTTCTTCTTTCTCTAGTTGTTTTAAGTGTAGGGTTAGATTGTTTATTTGAGATTTTTCTTGTTTCTTGAGGTGAGACTGAATTGCTCTAAACTTCCCTCTTAGAACTGCTTTTGCTGCGTCCCATAGGTTTTGGGTCATCGTGTTTTCATTGTCATTTGTTTCTATGTATTTTTTCAATTTCTTCTTTGATTTCTTAAGTGATCTCTTGGTTATTTAGTAGTGCACTGTTTAGCCTCCATGTGTTTATGTTTTTTACAGTTTGTTTCCTGTAATTGATTTCCAAACTCATAGCATTGTGGTCAAAAAAGATGCTTGATATGATTTCAATTTTCTTAAATTTACTGAGGCTTGATTTGTGACCCAAGATGTGATCTATCCTGGAGAATGCTCCATGTACACTTGAGAAGAAAGTGTATTCTGCCACTTTTGGGTGGAAAGTTCTATAAATATCAATTAAATCTATCTGGTATACTGTGTCATTTAAAGCTTGTGTTTCCTTATTTATTTTCTGTTTGGATGATCTGTCCATTGGTGTAAATGGGGTGTTAAAGTTCCCTACTATTATTGTGTTAGTGTTGATTTCTCCTTTCATGGTTGTTAGTATTTGCCCTATGTATTGAGGTGTTCCTATGTTGATTGCATAAATATTTATAATTATTATATCTTTTTGTGTGTGTGTGTGGTACACGGGCCTCTCACTGTTGTGGCCTCTCCTGTTGTGGAGCACAGGCTCTGGATGTGCAGGCTCAGTGGCCATGGCTTACGGGCCCAGCCGCTCTGCGGCATGTGGGATCTTCCTGGACCAGGACACAAACCCATGTCCCCTGCATCTACAGGCAGACTCTCAACCACTGCGCCACCAGGGAAGCCCTATAATTATTATATTTTATTCTTGGATTGATCCTTTGATCATTATATAGTGTCCCTCCTTATCTCTTATAACAGTCTTTATTTTAAAGTCTATTTTATCTGATACGAGTATTGCTACTCCAGCTTTCTTTTGATTTCCATTACATGGAATATCTTTTTCTATCCCTTCACTTTTAGTCTGTATGTGTCCCTAGGTCTGAAGTTGGTCTCTTGTAGACAGCATATATATGGGTCTTGTTTTTGTATCCATTCAGCCAGTCTGTGTCTTTTGGTTGGGGCATTTAATCCATTTACATTCAAGGTTATTATCGACATGTATGTTCCTATTACCAATTTTCTTAATTGTTCTAGGTTTGTTTTTGTGGGTCTTTTTCTCCTCTTGTGTTTCCCACCTGGAGAAGTTTCTTTAGCATTTGTTGTAAAGTTGGTTTGGTGGGGCTGAATTCTGGATAGTTGGATAGGAGACGAGTATAAACCTATCCTGATTGCACCAAAGGTGAGGGACATGCGAGAGAGATGAAGCTTAAAGGTTTGGGGCACTAAATCAAATATCAATGGGGATCCCAGCTTTTTCCCTATCATCTTCACAACAGGACTTGGTGGCTGACTGGATATTAAGGAAAAGAGAGAGCCAATACTTCAGGATAATTCCCAAGTTTCTAGTGTGAATGACTGGGAAGTTGGAGAGGTGATATTTTTTGAAGGAGGGGCAGATTTGGCTGAAAAGAGGATGATTTATGTTACATACACAATACTATTCTCACATCCAGGTAAAAATTTCTAGTAGGAAGATATTTGCATACTCGAGAGCTGTGGATTGACTGCATAGATTTCAGAATCACCAGTGTATGGGTAATAACAGAAACAAGTGTCATGGGTGGGACCAATTTAAATAGAATAAGAGAGAAGGTGGCTGATGAATAATCCTAAGAAAACTGCTAAAGGGTCAAGTAGAGAAGGAGGAACAGGGAAAATGGACAAAGACGTAGCTAGAGAGGTATGAAAACTATCAGAAGAATATAATCATGGGAGCCAAAGAAAGAGACTGCTTCAAGAAAGAAGGAATAGCCCACAGAGACAAATGCCTATTCGGAGGGTAAGCAAAATAAGTATTTAAATCAACCCTCTTGATTCTGGAATTAAGTTGACTACCAGCCTAGATTCTCAGTGTTATTCTGAGTTGTTTCTAAATCCTTTAATTTATATGTATTTTTGTGGGAAATCAAGAAATTCTGCAGTGGAAGCTGTTCTCCAGCTGACTTTCAAAACAGAAGTCTACACTAGAACTGGGTTTTTTGTTTTGTTTTGTTTTTAGTATTCTTGCAATCCTTCTTTTTTGGTCAAGGACCATTTGGTTGCAAATAATAGTATCCTATTCAAATTAGGGTAAGCCAAAAGTGGAATGTTTTTAAAATAATACAAGTGTAATTCATAGAACCCAAAGTCAGGAAGTCTAGTGAGGCCTCATGGGGGACTGGAATGAGGAACTGGAAAGTTGTCAGGGACCAAGATAGCCACTTTCTCTCTGTGTCTATCTCTCTCCAGACTCTGTGGTCTCCTGTCTCTGCTTTTCTTTGTTCATCTTCTTAATTCACTCCTCTCGGCAGTCCAGAGCTCTATTTCTCTGTGAACAGGAAAGAAAAGTGACCCACAAGGCAATTCTTCCTACCCTCTCTCTTTCAGCACAGTCTGAGCCTACATATCATTCCTGGATCCCTATTCCAATTTTCTAGGAGAAAGGAATTGATTGGCCAAGTGTGGGTCATGTGTCCATTCCTAGTCCAATCAGCTGTGAGAGGATCAAATCCTGTGTTCTTTCTCCATTCTGAGAATGGAGAGTAGGAGAGCACACTCTGAGAAAGAGGAATTGGCAGGTAAATTAACTAAACTGCTGCATCTTCCTCATGTCACCCAGTTCCCTTTTCTGCTGAACTTATTGTCTTCACATTTCATCTTGTATTTTCATTTCAGAATGGTCTCTTCTCATGATTCTCTGCTCTTATCTTTAAAAAGCCAGTGTTTATTTGTATCTTGTTAAAAATTATTCTGGTTACCATTAAAAAATAATTTTTGAAGATAATGATCTTTATCTTCCAGTCCTCAGAAATGTGTTCCTTTTTTCCACCATGAATTTTCATAGGCCTAGAGGATTCCTCTTTTACACAGTATAGTTTCATACTCTTCAGAGGTTTTTCTTTTCTTCTCTTGAAAAGAGGACAGATCTATAACCGATGTTTGCTAATAATAGGATATGTGGCTTGCACTTGTGTCTACTCATGAAGGCTTGGAAGAGACCCCCTATCAAAATATTCTGAGTGGAGCACAAATTGATGTGAACAAGTTCTTGCCCAAACACCATTGTCTACCAGGCCTTCTTCTGGTGTAGTTGTAATGAACTGAGATGAATTTCTCCACGCTGGTGCCTTTCCCACTTATTCTCTAAACTAGTCAAGGGCAGAAAAATTTATAGTCCTCAACATACAAAGTTCCAGAAGATCAGAATCCTTAAGATACTTTTATCTTTAATTTGTCAGAGCTTCATAGAGTGTGTAGTAGATGTTCAACAAAGGTTTTAATTTGACTCTTTCTAAAATGCCAATTTGATCATGTCATTTACCTGCCTGCCTATAATCCTTTAATGTGTCCCTGAATGCAGAGAGAATTCGAGTTTCTTAGTTTGGAATTCCCAGACCTTAAAAAATTGGCCCCTTGGGCTTCCCTGGTGGCGCAGTGGTTGGGAGTCCGCCTGCCGATGCAGGGGACATGGGTTCGTGCCCCGGTCCAGGAAGATCCCACATGCCGCGGAGCAGCTGGGCCCGTGAGTCATGGCCGCTGAGCCTGCGCGTCCGGAGCCTGTGCTCCGCAACGAGAGAGGCCACAACAGTGAGAGGCCCGCATACTGCAAAGAAGATAAAATAAAAAATAATTAAAAAAAAAAATTGGCCCCTACTTCTCCCACTCATAGGAGAGAAGCTTTAACTATATCCTCATAGACATCCTGATGGGTCATATAAATCTACCTGCAGTCCCACCATATACAATGCACTCTTACTCTTCCATGTCTGTATTACCTGCATCATTCCCTCTGCCTCAAATCTTTTTCCCTTCCTCCTTCTGTTTGCATGATAAAACCTCACTGAGCCTGGCAGCCTCAGGTCCATCATAACGTCCAACATCTGGGGCAACTGTCAGAGTTAAATTCCCATCCTCTCTTCCCCTATAGCACCTGCATCTATGCTTCTATTAATGCACCTAACGCACCTTGTTGGAATCACTTTTTTATTTTTTACTTGTCTGTTTCCTAACTAGACTGGGAGCTTTGTGGAGACGGAGACCACATATTTTCATCTTGATATATCTAGCTCCTACTTGGAACCAAGTAAGAATTCCATAAATGCTTGATGAACAAATCCGTTAGTGTCTAGGTATTAAGCTTGAAGATATAAAGACAAGAGTACTTAGGTTGGTAAAACAACCCAAAGTCATTAGTTAAATGTTAATTAATCCACTAGCTAACTGTTCAGTATAACATGATCAACTAATTTCCAGGAAGCTTGAGGAGTTATAGAGCCTCTTAATCCTAATTCACAATAACACATCTGGATCCATGCATACCAGTCAGCTGTAAATTATGTGGTCAGAGACAGGGAGGTAATTAAATGTGTGTGTACTGGCAAAGCTCCTCAGCCTTCTCTTTGTCACATACAACAAGAGAAAAATGGATTTTTCCGGTAGCTCATGAGGGAAACACTAATAAATACCCTCTTCTTTTGAATAACATTTTAAAGCTTACAAAGCGCTCTCACATCCCATGTAATCCTTAACACAATCCTGTGAGTTAGAGTATCATAAACCTACTTGATAGAGGTGGACACTTTTAAGGCTCAAGAGGTAAAATGATCACTCTGCTGAAAGGCCATGAAAGTAGTACTCAAGCTCAAATCTTCAACTGCTATGTTGAAATCAGGGGCTCATTTCACTTAATCAGTTAGCAGAGAAACCCAAGAAACAAACACATTCAACAACATGGTTCCCAGAAAACTACGTTATCAATAACTATTTATTGGTTTACACTATATATGCTATTCAGAGGGCTTCAAATCCTGTCATTTGCTTCATACAACAGCCCTGAAGGTAGATGGACAAATGCCCTTATGCTTGTTTAGTTGACAAGAAGTTTGAGGTTCAATGAGTCTAGGTAACTTTCCACAGCTTTTTTCAAAATTAGTCAGTGAGAGACCTGATTCCTGATTCTTTGCTCTATCCATTCCCCTTGTTAACCAATATCTTCATATAATTGAAAGGCTCAACAGTTATCAGAGAGTTAACCCACTCTTGAGAAATCAGGAAAGATAAATAGAAATAATTAGCTCATGTCTAGACAGCTCTAGACTTGTCTCAATAGCAGCAATGTCCTATGATGCTATCCCTTTTGTCCTGATTCCTCAAGGGAGTGTCCAAAACAGATCTGTCATACTCCCTGTGATGCTTGATTTATAGCAGCTTAATGCTGAGTATGAGATGCATTTCTAGTTGAATAGGAAGTCTTGTACTATTAGTCTAGGGTGAATTTAAACAGACATCTTTTAGGGGATCTATTTTGAGCTCAATGAATTCATACACTTCCCTTAGTTGAACTTTAAGCCTGGAATTTGTGTATTTCTTCCCTTCCATCTGAGCACACACACGCCCCCCAAGTTGCATGCTCACTTCTGTACTTGCACACACAGACCACAAATAAATACACACATGACTTTGCATAATCATCCCTTGTACACACAAACTTTACATTTACACACACACACACACACACACACATCTTTTTATTATACTCCCCTTCCCCAACAGGGAAGGCACATATGGACACTTAAGACATATCCACGTCCCTCCGGATGTCTCTCCTGCTCATTCCTACCGCACACCCCTTTAATTAACTATACACATACACTTTTACTCACACACAAAATGTCAAGTTTCATTTGCTTCATACAACAGCCCTGAAAGTAGATGGGACAAATGCCCTTATGCTTGTTTAGTTCACAATGATCAAGTTTCACAATGATCAAGGGTCACGTCAACTGTCAGGTTCTGAATGTGCATGGTAAATTCTTTGAACTTCACCCTAGGGACTGAGATTGCTCCTCAGGCCAGAGAGGAGGGAGGATTTTTAGACCCCAGAGCAGGGAGAATAGGGCAGCACAGTCGGAATGTAAGATGGGAGATTCTCCTATTAATAAAGTCAAAGGCCGGAAAATTGTCCAATCAAGAGCACCCATTCATAAATATCTCCCTGACTCAGATAACACAATACTTTAGAGAATTTCCCTGACAAGCTTAGCTTGGACATTCTTAGGGTCCTCTTCCATCTAAGAAAAAGTCTACATGGAGTAGAGACCATTGAACATTGGAGACGGACCTCAATTTAAAGCCTAGACCTATCTCTTAAACTCTCTGGGCTTCAGTTTCCTCATGTATAAAAATGAAATGATAATACCACTTAGTTTTGTAGTGAGAATTAAATAAAGTGTGACAACTCATATAAAGTACCTACCACAGTCTCTGACACATAGTAGGCACTCAATTAATGATAGGATGAGTGTTATACTCTATAAACACATGAGATGTTACACAAAGCCAAGTTGTCTAAGGGCATGTATGGGGTGCTTCTACAGAGAAATGGCATTTCAGCTGAATTCCTCATTGCAACATTTTTTAAAGATGAGAGGAAAAAACAAAAATTGGATTCTTGATAAAAAAAAATTAGTCAAAGATTTCAGAATTCTTTGCATGGGGCTTTGATTTCCAAATAGCTAGAAAAAAAGATTTTTGCTTTGCCAGAGAAATTGAACTTAACCATATAAGTTTTGGTAGAAGAAAAAACAACAACCCAGATTTCCCAGCAGAGCTGACAAATAGGATCCAAGAATCTGGAGGTGTCAGTGCTTTTCTAAAAAGGTAGCAACCTGGAGTTAGGTGAGACTAGAAAGAGTATTCACAAGGCAAATATTGCCTGTAGAAAAATAAGAAAGGACGTTTCAAAGATCAACTGATAACTTGAACGATCTGTACCTCAGACCACCAGGCAGTGAGGTCCCCCCTATGATAGAGTCAAACTAAATTAGACTTGGAGTCAGATGTTTGGAAACCTTAGGTAAGCCTTAGTTTCCCCATCTATAAAATGAAAAACTGGGGTTGATATTTGTATTCATCTAGTGTCTTGGTATAAGGATTAAATGAGATATTGCACATAATGTGCTTAGAACAAGGCTTAGAATATCTAGTGGTGGTAGTTATTATTTTTACCCAACTCATAGGTTTATTGTAAAGGTGAAATAAATACATTATAAAACATTATTTTTAGTTTTATAAAGCATGCTTAATATCAGTTAGATGTATTTTGAGTGGGGGAGGGCATCCTAATCCATATGTTCACTTTCATCCAAAGTGGACCTCCATAAAATTTTTTATTTTTATTTTTTACATCTGAAAACTTGCAATGTGGGCAGGCTCCTCCTTCTACTCTCTACTCCTCTGCTTTCATAATCACCCAGCTCTACTGTACTTCATTAAAGAGAACTACTCCCACCCCACCTCCACAAAATGTCAAAATGAAACATGGTTTTACCCAGAAACTGCTTACCAGCAATATTTGTAAAACATTTTTGCTCATCTGTCAGACTTTTTGGCCAAAATGGCCATCCTACAAAGCTGTACTAAAGTATGAAATAAGCCTTTCCATAAAACATTTAATAAAGTTGTAAAAGTTACATAGCTCATAATAAGCAACCATATAAAAGCATGTAGCCCAGCTCTCGGTCATTAACGTTCCTTAAGGCTTGGAGGAAAACTCAAGCCATTCTTTCAAACTGCCCAACTTACAGTGTGGAATTGAATCAAGGGTATTGTTCCCAGGATTCTCTCTACTTTGATGCCAAAGGGATTTCACAATTGTTTCGCTGAATTGAATCTAAGATGATCAGATTCTGATCACTGAGGTAAAATTAACTTGCAGAGACTTACTCAATCTCTTGGAATTCCTGTGTTAGGTTTGAGAAGAGAGTGGAATTCTTTTGTTTATTTCTCTAAATGTGATGTTAAGCAAGAAATGGGTATTGGTTTTGGCTGCACAGCATCCAGTTCTCCTTCCTAACAATGTCCTCTTTCCTTTCAGGAAGACTCCATTATATGGATTATTGGAGGATTGGGGTGTCCCAAAAAAACAGGTGCCACCTTTCCCCAGACAAGGATGAAGCATGTGACCAAGCTAATCAGATCATGCCTCCCAGGATCTACTACCATGAATCTGATCAGAACGAAAGCAACAGGAAGCAGATAGGAAATAAAAAGTTGGTGCCCACTGGTTGTCTCATTGAACAGTGACATCTTGATGGGTCTGTTCAGTGGTTTCTGCTGCTCAACCCCACAGCCTTGTTCAGATCCCTCTACTCCTCAGCATCCAATGTCTGGCAATCTCTTTGATTTTGTAAGTACCTTGTATCCCTCTAATAAATTCCTTTTCTTCTCAAGTGGTCTATGGTTGTTTATGCCAAAGGATCCTAATTGCCACAGAGTATCAAGCAATAGTTGTCTTTGATTCCTAGTTATTTTTAAGAAAAGAAACACACATGGTGCAGTAAAACACCACCCAAAACAAGAATTATGCAATGATAATTTGCCTACCTCACCATTCTTCCCGTTGAAAAAACAATGACTAAGGTTTGTCTATTACAAATTGTACTAAAAGAGATTAAACCAAATGGTTGTCAGAATACAGAAGGTTTTAACAGAAGGAAAAGCATAGAACTCATATCAAAAAACTTTAACTGAGGAGGTATAGACAAGAAGTTTCTATTCCACACAAAATGATTTTAAATCCCCTAATAGCTGAGAACTTCATATAAATATTTGCCTAATGGCTTGAAAGGCATTGAGAAGAAATGAAATCCCTGTGAATTGAAACCTTATAGATTACAGTTGGTGGCTCCAAATTGTTTGAGGTTAAGAGGATTTATAATTTATAAAAGGCTAGTATTGTTAGCCCTTGCATAAAACAGCTACATCTCACAGGCTCATTTTTACCAGGAGCAGTTCCCTGGAGCCAAAATGATATACAAAATGCAATGCCAGCTTCTATACTTTGTTCAAATCCCCTCGCCTTTCAGGCCAAGATATCTTAAGTGAAAAAAAAATCAGAAACTTGGGAAGTAAACTGGTATTTAATACAATTCCATCAGATCCTTTTCTCTCCCCCTGAAGTCTTACTCACTGAAGAAATCTTAATTAAGGAGAAGGCAGGGAATTGGTCTAAATGCATATGTGATGTATTAAATATCTGACAGACCATTTGCTCGCTGACCTTGCCAGGGAGCCAGGGTGCAGCACAAGCCTGTAACTGGGCTCGAAGGCAGCCTGAAGCCAGGCTGCTGTCTTTTTAAAACTCTCGGAGGTTCACATTGTAGATTTCCTTCCAGTTTCCAGTGGTATGAGAGACACCGCCAGTATAAATCTTGTTGTCACAAAAGAACAAGTTATAGTATATATTCAACCACACACACACAAAAACTTTCAAATAACATTAACTTAAACCCACAAAACCAAGGGGAGTCAGAAGCAAAGCTGAATCTCTGTCCTTAAGTCACCCCATTGTGTTTAGATCTTAAAGAATACCCAACTCATCAGAGGGCATCACCACAGCTGTGTCTGCACAATACTAAGACAACAAGTCAAACTGGTTAAAGAAAAGGAGAGGAAAGAAACAAATAGAAGAGAATCTTGTAGCTCATCTGGTTGACAAAGAAAATATAAACCAGTCTCTTTTATAAATTTTCATCTCAATGTGTGGAACTATACCCTCTGTCCAGCTGCCACAGAGCACCAAATGCTGAAAGAAAGGGAAGATGAAGCTTGATGCAACTTGGAGATTTCATTTCTACCAAGCAAAGGTTTTTATAAAACAAGTGTTACTATTATTTGGTTGAACAATGTATATCCTTTCTTGACTTATTTCATGAATCATATCTTCTAGTTTCCCAGAGTCACGTGACCTAAATAGTTAAGAGGCCTGGCTATCTTTGGGAATCCATTCTGAAGAACTACAAGCATTATCAAATCTGAGACAGAAATGCTGTATCTGAGGCAGTAAATCTTAATTTAAGATTAAGCTCAGGACAAGGACCTGAGCTTTAGAGCCATAAAGACCTGGGTTTCCAACCCAAGCCAGCAGTCATTTGAATCAGCTGTGTGACCTGGGACAGGGTGCTCACCTCTCTGAGTGATGAATATTTCACTTACAACATGAATGGAGTAACTCACAGGCTTGCCAAGAGGATTAAATGAGAGATTTGTGAAGCCCTTAGCACTATGCCTGGAGCGTGGTAAACCTTCCATAAATGGTACCTACATCTGTGAGCATCAAAATTTCCAAAGAGGAAAAATAAGACAAGACATCTTTAAGATCAAGACTGGAAGATGCTGAAAGTTTCTAGATGCAAAGAGAATTTGCTTTCATTACATGGAAAGTAACTTTCACACAAGGAAAAGGCTGCAAAAGTGAATCATTCATTCCACAGATATGCCAACTATGTGCCAGGCATTGGGGAATTCAAAGATGAATAAGATAGAAATATGGTCCCTGCCCTCCAGAAAATAACAGTCTGGAGGGCATGGAGACACAGACAAGGGCAATTACAGCAAGTGGTCTGGTCAGGGTCCCATCTCTCTCACACAGTGCCCTGGTGCTTCCCCCACCGCCCCCCCCCCCCAGGCATTGCTGGCCCAAAAGAGCTTCATAAGTTGAGCAACCAGCTTCCAACCAATGACTGAGCCTTAGGACTTGACCTGTTTTAGGCTGCTGTTATGAACGAAATTGTCTCCCCTCAAAATTCATATGTTGAAGTCCTAACCCTCAGCACCTCAGAATGTAGCTGTATTTGAAGATAGGGCCTTTACAGATGTGATTAAGTTAAAACGAGGCCAATTTAAGGCAGGCCCTAATCCAATCTGACTGGAGTCCTTATAAGAAGAGGAAATTTGGAGACAAAAAATAGAAACACCAGGAAGGCATGCACAAAAGTCCACGTGAGGACGCAGTGAGAAGGCGACCATCTTCAAGCCGAGGAGAGGCCTCAGGAGAATCCAAAGCTACCAACACCTTGATATTGAACTTCCAGCCTCCAGAACAGTGAGAAAATAAATGTCTGTTGTTTAAGCCACCCAGTCTGTGCTACTTTGTTATGGCAACCCTAACAAACTCATACAGTTGCTTTCCTAGGCGAAACAGTGGATGCAGTGGAGAAATAGGAACCTTTATGCCCAAGAGAGGACAGAAGTGTATTGAGTGAATGACAGAGAATGTTGATGCTGATTTCAAAAGCATGTGATGCCCAGTGAAATGAGCCATCTCTCTAAAGAGGTTTGCTTAATAAGGATATTGCCCAACATCACTTTTACCCATCCAAGCACATACATAATTATCAACAATTAGTTCAATGGGATATTTTCCTAGTCCAGTGAGCCCAGCCAGATGTCTGTAACAGAACAGTGCCAAGCATATAATACTAATGGCTTATATTTTATTGAGCACGTACTACAGGACAGCCACTGTTCTAAGCACTTTACGTGTTTTAACAAATTTAATCTTCACTACAACTTATGCATTAGTTCCCTAGGGCTTCTAAAACAAATTACCACCAACTGGGTGACTTAAAGCAACAGTAATTTATTCTTTCACAGTTCTGAAGTCCAGAGGCTGGACTACAGGAGGGAAATCCAAAATTAAGGAGTCAGCAGAGCCATGCTCCTTCTGAAATCTATAAAGGAGAATCCTCCCTTGGCTCTTCCAGCTTCTCATGGTTGCTGGCAATCCCTTGTGTACCTGGCTTGCAGCTGTGTCACTCTAATCTCTGCCTCGTTTGTCACATGGTGCCCCCAGCCCCCCACCCCCACCGCCATGTGTTTGTTTTCTCATAAGGACACCAGTCATGGGACTAAGGCCCACATTATTCCAGTATGACCTCATCTTTTTTTTTTTTTTTTGCGGTACGCGGGTCTCTCACTGTTGTGGCCTCTCCCGTTGCGGAGCACAGGCTCCAGACGCGCAGGCTCAGCGGCCATGGCTCACGGACCCAGCTGCTCCACGGCATGTGGGATCTTCCCCGACCGCGACACGAACCTGTGTCCCCTGCATCGGCAGCCGGACTCTCAACCACTGCGCCACCAGGGAAACCCATGACCTCATCTTAATTCAACCAATTACATCTGCAAAGACCCTATTTCCAAACAAAGTTACATTCTGAGGTTCTGGCTGGACATGAATTTTGGAGGACAAAATTCAAACTAGCTTGTTGTTATATCAGCTTTAGAGATGAGAAGACCTGAGCACAGAGATGAAATCACTTCCCAAGTTTGCCCAGACCATCAATGGCAGAGCCAAGATACAGCTCCAAAGTCCATGTTCTTAACTGCTACGCTCTGCTACCTATCAAAAAATATTTCCCAGGGCTTCCCTGGTGGCGCAGCGGTTGAGAGTCCGCCTGCCGATACAGGGGACGTGGGTTCGTGCCCCGGTCCGGAAAGATCCCACATGCCAGGAGCAGCTGGGCCCGTGAGCCATGGCCGCTGAGCCTTCACGTCCGGAGCCTGTGCTCCACAACGGGAGAGGCCGCGGTAGTGAGAGGTCCGCGTACCGCAAAAAAAAAAAAAAAAAATTTCCCACATGAACAAATAAGTAGTCATAAATGGTCGAACGCTAGCATGTCCAATTATGGTGCCAGTTTCACTCATCATCCCTTTCCAAGACCACTGCACCAGCCTCACAAGTAATATCCCTGTTCTCCCTTCTCCCTTGTCAAGTCCATGTGACCACAAATGTGTCTTTTCAAAACACAGATCTTACTACCGTTCTTAAAAATTCAAATTCCCAACTTAGCACAGCAAGCCATAGCCTTTGCCCTTTGGTCTGAAAGCTCCATGTAGACAGAGACTGTGTGCATTTTTGCTCCCCACTGTATCCTTAAGAACAAACACAGGTCCCTAGTACCTAGTAGACCCTCAGAAATCATTGTTAAATAAATGGAGAAATGAATGAATGAATGATCTGGGTCAGCCTACAATTCCAGCCTCAGCTCCTGATGCAACTGAGTGCCTTTGCTGATGCTGCGCCCTAGGCCAGGCGTATTGTAATCACTGCTTAGGACCCAGCTCAAACCTCCTCTTCCCATTAGGTACATTTAGACAACACACACACACACCTCCCATGCAAAAGTTGCTTCCACTCACAACTTTGTGATGTCACTGATGATGTAATATGTTGGGCTTCTTCCTAAGTCCATTCTTGAGAGGTCCTTGGGGGCAAGGGCTGTGTCGTCTCTGTCATATGTCATCAGGGATTATCAGAGAGTAGACACTCGACAAATGTTTGCTGGATAAACTACTGAATGAACAGTCTAATGTCAGTGTGTACATAAACACAGCTTTCATTTCTATTTTGACTAGGGCTTGACTGTGCATATACGGAATCCAATTCCCAAATGATGAGGCAACTTCTTGGCTTTCCAAACCACCCAAGCGCAGATGTCACACAGCTAAGAGAAGGTTGAAGCCGAAGGTTCAAAAACAGACATCCTAGGGGTAAACTTATTACAATGCAGTGGAGGCCCTGGGTCCTCCCTGGATTCCTATGTGTCTATGTGATGGGTAAGTGAGGTGAAGGGATGAAGAAATTGCCAGGCGATTCCAGCCCTGAGGACTGCTTTTGCATGACTGACGTAGCTTTATAGCTTTGTTGTTTTTTTGATCACATCTGGAGTCCATTTCAAAGTTAATAAGCCCACTTACTTCCCACTTAACGTAATTATGGGGATAGCATGGCACGGAGATAGAGAGCACGGGTTTTGGAATCAGAGAAACCAAACGTGCTCTAGTGACCGCATCTGTGACACGCCTGTGAGCAGGTAGGAATATATGTACGCACGGGTATGCTTCCTTGGCCACACATCCTCCTTTTTTTACCCCATTTCAATGCTCTTCTTCGAGCCTCTCCAAAGAGTTACTGACATATATTTATACATACGCCCCACCCCCTCACCTCACATTCTCTCCAGAACCCCAGTTAGGCTTCTGTCCCCTCACACTGAAGTCAATTCCATCAAGTTCAACCCTGTCCTGCATGTTGTCACCTCCCTGTCTTTATCTTATTTACCCTTTCAGCACTAGTCCACACATAAGGACCACCTCCCTTGTTTGAAGTATCTCTCTTCTCTCTGGGCTACTGTTAACCCCACTTTCTCCTAAGCTGTCTCTCCCCACCATCTCCTGGACTGTCCTTCTGGCCTCAAAATCCTGGCATGCCCCAGGACTCAGGCCGGGCTTTCTTTGCCTTCCTGTTTCTCTGCCACTGGGTCTTGTCCAGTGGTCTTACTGGACAGGCTGATGACTCTGCCTGTCCTGGCTTTGTCCTTGGACTTCTCACTCATCTACCTAACAATTCTCTTGCCAGAGAGATAATGTAGGATAGAAGGAAGCATGCGGCCCATAGAACCAGAGTGCCTGAGTTTGAATCCTTACTCTGCCACTTTTTGAGAATTTATAAAACCTGTTTCTTCATCTATGAAATGGGGATAAAGCCTCATAAAACTCTTCTGAAGATTAAATAAGTTGATATCTTTAAGGAATGTATACCAGTTTTAAGAACTTGGTAGGTACTCAATAAATGACAGCAATCATTATCACCAGTAGTAGCAATAGGAGTGTCTTCTCTTAGATATCAAAGAGGATCTCGAAGTGAATGTCCCTAAAATAGAATTCTGGGTTCTCCTATTAAAACTTTTCTACTTTGGTCTTCTCACATCCCTATCATATTAATTTATCTTATTTTCTTCATATAACTTATTACTATCTGAAATTTCTTTATTTATGTCTTCAGTTGTTCATTGTCTGTACTACCCCAAGCTAGGAAGCTAGGATTTAAGCTTCATGAGGGCAGGGCCATGTCCATCTTGCTCACTGCTGAATTCTGCCACTTCAAACAGTGACTCACATTAACATATAGTAGATACTCATACACAGCTGCTGAATAAATGGATGGAGGAATGAGTGACTGAACAATCTGACGTGGGTTTGGTACCTGTACCCAGCACTCACTGGTTATGGAACATTAGGAAAATATTTAACCTTTATGAGCTTTAGTTTGCTCACCTGTTAAATGCTTCCTTACAGGATTACTATGCACATTAGACGCACCTAACATGCACAGCACAGTGCCTGGCCCAGAGCAAGGCTTCATTATGTGGTAATGAAAAAATGAAGACAATCATTCCTATGAACCACAGAATAGCCTTTAAGAGGAACTGGCATCTAAGGAGCATAAGTCGAGATATTGCCAGAAAATAAAAAGTGTAGTGTATAAAATCATGGACTTTTAGAACTGGAAGGAAACTCCAGGAAGAAACCTTTTAATCTATTTCAGCTAACATGTATGCAAACACATGTCTGGAGAACTAGGTGATCTGTCCAAGATCACAGACATAAAAATAGAACTAGAACCCAGATCCACAACTCCAAGTCCATTTAACATGACACATTGCTCTACCTTTCTCCAATTACTTTGATTTGACAATTAACATACATACATGTACCTCATGCATGAACTCCAGGTTGAATTGCTTTCCGTATAAGGATACATTGCAATTCTTCGAAAAGTATTTCTGCAGCTGGCAAGATGTGAAAAGATGGACTAATGTGAACATATACATACCCATTATGTCTCTCTCCATCATTTCTTCTTTCCTTCTTTGGTCACCTACCATATGTTCAGTGCTGTGCTTGATGTAGAAGAAAACAAGTGGAAGACACAGTCCCAACTTTCAAGGAGTTCTGTGCACAGACTAGTGAGGAGGATATTTACTGATGTTCACTCAACAGACTTGGTTGGTTACCCAACAAACAGATGTTGAGGCCCTGCTCTGTGCAAGATTCCAGAAATCCAGTTGGTGAGTTAGAGTGAGGTTAAGCTACTGTATCAAGGAGGACTGAAAAAACTCAGTGGTTTGAAGACTGAAGTGAATTCCTTTCTCTTGTAACAATTCAAGGTAAGGTTCAGGCTAGTGAGTAGCTCTACCCCACTGGGTCGTTTGGAGACCCAACATTTTTCCCTCATCTTCTGCCATCCTCTGAGGCTTTGGCATCCATCCTCTGCATAGTGGACACTGGGTCACAGTGGCAAGAACAGGAAGGAGTAATAGAAGTGACATCCATCATTTGTGCCCGCATTCTATTTGTAGAAACTTAATTAGGTGGCCACACATAACTACAAGGGAAGCTCGGCGATGTAGGCAGCTGGGCAGCCATGTGCCTGTCTGTAATCTTATCACCATGGAAAAGACAGCCATCTTGGCCTCAGTGACAAAGCCTTCACAGTATCCCACCAGGTGTGCTCACAATCTAGCGCAAGATAGAAAATAGTCAAATCCTTACAAACTATGGTAAGGAAAAGTAAATGGGGCCCTAGAACACAGAATGGGGAGACTGACTTGGTCAAGTCCAGAGCATTCAGGAAGTAGGAACAGCCTACAGAGAGGTCTGGCAGCAGATAGAGAGGGACAGTTTAGAAATCCAGACTCTGGAGCCAGACTTCTGAGTTTGAGTCTTAGCTCTAGAACTTACTAGCTGTATAATCTTGGATGAGTTATTTAACTTCTTGAGCCTTAGTTTCCTCGCTTGTAAAACAATAATTGTTATTATCACATTATAGTAATGATTGTTATCATCATTATTAGTCTATTGTAGTTTCCTTTGTTACGAGGATTAATTGTAAGTGCTATGTCTTAGGCACCTACTGAAAACAGCCAACACTTCCTAGGGGTTTGGGGAAACATGCAACAGGAGGTCAGGAGTTTAGCAAGTAGTAATCTAGGTGAGTTACCTAGTAGTGGTTACTTGGGATTTTCTGGACAAAAGCACAGGCATTTATTCCTCCGAGTCATTCAAGAGTTTCTGTCTTTCAGTCTGTGAAAAAGCCCAAGCGGACTAAGTGTACCCAATATATGCCAAATGAGGAGAAATGTCTACCGAGTAAATCGCTGAGCTTCTGCCACAGGAGTAGGTACGAATGTTATTTGCGCTCTGTACATGCGTATGGGAAGTATCAAGGGATGGCCGGTGGGAAACTCAATCTGTGCACTCAGGGGGATATTCATATTTCTTTGTGCCTCTTCCTTTGTGTTTCAAAAGCCCACTAGTCCCAGTTCTAAGTCCCCATTACACTATGCATTTGGGGTATTCAACCATGGTCGTTTTGGGGTCTCCCCTCACACCCGGTGGGTTCCAGCACCCTGACACAGGGAAGCCCCTTTATTCACCAGTCACTGTCCAGATCGGTTAGTTCTGACCTGTGTTTTCTCTGTGCAGTTGGTCTCCTCAGGTCGTGGGATTGGGACTGTGCCTTTGGAGAGCTCACTGTTTACTCTTGGCCTCCTCCGCTGCTGTCCCCTCTGGGAACAGGCCACCTCCTTGGAGCACTGCCAGGGAGTGATGGTGAGGAGAAGCCTGCTCACAGAAACCACAAACCTCTGCCCCCTTCCTCTAGTCTGAGAATTATTTTTTTTTTTAGTCTGGGAGATCTCACCCTTTATGGTTTCCTCAAGGCCATTGCCCCTCTGCTCAAACTCTCTAGACCAGGGGTCCCCAACACCCGGGCCTTGGACCGGTACCAGTCTGCGGCCTGTTAGGAACCGGGCCGCACAGCAGGAAGTGAGCGGTGGGCTAGCGAGTGAAGCTTCATCTGCCGCTCCCCGTCGCTCCCCATCGCTCGCATTACCGCCTGGACCATCCCCCCCCCACACACACACACCCGTCCATAGAAAAATTGTCTTCCACGAAACCAGTCCCTGGTGCCAAAAAGTTTGGAGACTGCTGACCTCCCACTGAGTGGGCAGAGAAGGACATGTGATAAATTTCTGCAACACAGTGTAGTGAGCCTGTGATAGATGTAGGTGTGGATGCTCCAGGGGAGGGAATTCTGTCCAGGTTCGAGGTATATCTGGAAGGCATTCTTTAACAGGTAATGCCTGAGCTGAATCTTCAAGGGTAAACTGAATGTAATGCAGTGAGGAAAGTGGAAAAGTGCATTCCAGGCAGGGAAGTCATTTTGAGCAAACCCAGAGACCAGGAGAGCCCTGATGTTGCCTAGAAGGCAATTGACTAACTGCCAAGTGCCAAGCAGGAAGAGGTGAGAAATGAGACTGGAAAACAGGTCACCAGGGCCTTGTGTGGTCATGCTCAGAAGCTCAGACTCTCAGACTTTCTTTTGTAATCACTAGCAAGTCACTGAAGCATTTTAAGTAGAAGTGACAGAGTCTGATGTGAATTTTATGTCAACTGTAAGGAAAGAGCAGACAGAGCAGCTGCAGGGACACCACTTACAAAATTATTGCAAAGATCAAGGTGAGGGTTGACCAGGGCTTGAACTACAGCAATGGGAGAGAAAGGGAAGGAATGAATGGATTTAATACATTATTAAGAGATAAAACCAATAGGATGTGGCATTGATTGAGTGGGGGAATACGAGGAGTCTTGGATGAGATCAAGAAGCCAAGGATGACTTCCAGCTTGGGTGATTGGGTGATGCCAACTAAAACAGGGAATACCAGAGAGGGAAGAAGATGAATTTGGCCTTAGACATGCCAAGTTTTAGATGCCTGTGGAATATCCAGATGGAGATAATACAGGAAGTGGGGCTGTTTGTAAGACCTTCAAAGTCCCAGACACTCTTATTTTTGGAAGCCCCATCCCACATCACAGCAAATATATTAAAATCTACCAACATACCACGTTAGATCTAACTTTTGCAATAAAAATGTGAGAGGATTTTTATAATTTTGATTTTTGAAATTATTTGCAACTCATTTCATTTTTGACTGGTTATGATTTTTTAATTGTTTACAAATTGAACTTTTTAAGTAATAAAGTTACTTTTGTAATGAAACTGACATAATGCTGTATTTTAAATAACACATTAACTTAGCTTTTGCAGGGTTGTTTTCATATTTTGGAGCTAATTTTTCATTTATTTAGGTCTCACAGGAGTTGTAGCCCCTTGAAAAGCTCATAGGCTATAGCACCAAGCTCATCACACTTGATATAAAACTACCTTGTTAGCAGACAGTTGAACATATAGGTCTGATGTTCAAGAAGAGAGAGATTTATGAGGCAAAAAAATATGTAAGTTCTAGGTAAAACCATAAGAGTGAACTCAATTGGCCCAAGAAAACATATAAGTTGAGAAGAGACCTGGACTACTGAAGAGAAGCATACCAACATCTAAAAGAAGATCAGAGGAACACGGATTTCACAAAGGAGATGGTGAAAATGGGGAGAAAAGTGGGGAGAAAATGAGAGCGGAGAACCAAGAGAGCAAAGAATATCAAAGAGATCACAGCTGATCATTGAAGTGGTACCAAGTGAAGAGGAGTGGTCCATCCAATACAAAAGGAACTGAAAATGTCTAGAAGGTTAGGCTAGCGCTCTTAGCTGCTGTCGGGGAGGCCATCATAGATTGTAGAGGGAATATCTCCAGGGACAGGGAGTAGTAAAAGCTAAGGGTTGGGAGGGTTGAAGGATGAAAGATGAGAAAGTAGAAAGTAGAAGGATAAGATTAGATAACTGAAGGCCAGTAGTTGGAGTGAGACATTGCTCAAATTGAGGTCATCTGTGTTTGTTTAGAATAGAAAAGTTTTGAGTACTCTTCTGAGCCAAGGAGAAATATCTAAGACAGGTGGAGATATTAAAGTTAATAGAGAAAGGATGTAATTGGTAGACTAATGGCCTAGAAGAAAGGGGTGGAGTGGAGCGAGAGCCCAGGGCCAGTGTCTCCCTTGATTGGGTGAAAGGATGTCTCATCTCCTGGGGACAATTGTTGGGAATTCAGCATATGCTCATTTGTACCATTATTTCTCCATTTTTTAATGTGTCCTGTCCTCCCAACAGGGCCATGAAGTCCAGAGAGGGTCTGATCTCTTAACCCAGTCCTTTATGCCACATGTAGTAGAAAAGAACCCTTTTTAGGGATAAAGGACCTTTGAGATCATGTAGAAAGTTCTCTTTCAGTCATCTCTTAGAAGGAAAAATTTCAAAGAATATATATTTATGTCTTCTAAGAACATAATAATGGAAGAGATTCTCCTGATTCCAGGGGCAAGAGTCTCTCTTTCTTGTAATTCACATAATTAGAAGAGGAAGTGGAGGGGAGAAAGAAGTGGAGGGTCTATAACTTAAAAGAAATGGAATCTCCCTTCCTCGTCAGCTACATATGAATCAACTGTGAGTTTATCAAACCCTGTTTGGCCCTATTTATTGCATTCATTTATTCAACAAACATGTGTGTGGGCTTTCCTATGGGGAGTGACCAGTTCTGAATGAATACTATTCAATACATAATGCCAGTACAGATAAATCAGTTTGCAGGACAGAAATAGAGACACAGATGTAGAGAACAAACGTGTGGACACCAAGGGGGGGAAAGCGGGGGGGATGAATTGGGAGATTGGGATTGACATGTATACACTGATGTGTATAAAATAGATAACTAATAAGAACCTTCTGTATACAAAATAAATTAATTAATTTAATTCAATTTTTAAAAATACATAACACCAGTCTCTCTTCTTTACCCCCAAATACGTCCTTCCAACTTTGAAGGGTGCCTCACTGCTCGACCATTCTAGAATTTGATGAGCAATTCTCTGCTGCCCCTTTCCCAAGCGTTTTCCCTCCACCACAGAGCAGATACAAATACAGTTCACTTTGAAGAGTCTCGGGTTGGCTCTAGGATGGGAGTGGGTTTGGATTGGTTGTGTGGCGTGAGCTACAGAAGATGAGAAACGAGCATACTGACGTGATCCCGTATTAGTCAGGAAAATTCTAAGAAACTGTTCCCAAAGAGAGGCGGTAAGAGGATTTTTTCTCCTCTATTAGACTTATATAACTCGTAAAATAACAGGCTGCCATTTTAGAATAGTTGGTGTTGGCATGCTGTTGTGAAAATTACATGAAACTATTCTTCTTAGAAAATACTACTTCAGGTTTTAGGTTAAAGCCTGATGCCAAACACAGATGAGTATTTGGTTTACACAATTATCGCCTTTTTCTTAGAAGTAAAGGCAAAACCTCAAAACACGCCACAGCAGAAAAGCTATTTCTGTCACTGGCTAACAATTGAAGGACATCCATAAACCTTTGGAAATTAATATCCCCTAGGAAAATCTATTTGACGAAAGTCACAAGGAAGTTATTAACTAGAGTTAAGTCACTGACAAGAGATATTATTAATGATCTCATCAAAATTTCAAGTGCATTTAACTATCCCATTGCAAGCCTTATTATTGACGACCCAGCGAATATTGAACTATTTTACAGTAGTTACTTGGCTAGAGATCAAATGAAAAAAGATGAAAAGCTTAAGTTCTAGGTAATTCCATAATTCTTTAGGCTTCACACAATTAAAAAGTTAAAGTCATTAGCTTTTCTGTCTCCCTCTCCTCTAAATCTACCCATTGCTAATATAGTCGGTTTCTTTTCATTGTTAATTGTCCCTTGATTCTCTTCCAAATGCTGACGCAGGCAGGACGAAAGTCAGAAAAATCCTGCAAGCCTTGGTTTTCCAAAAGCAGTTCAGGAAGCACAGTCTATTTTCAGATTGGAAGAGACACTTTCAAGTATACTGGGTCTTCAATCGCCATCCCTCAAAGACGTTTTCCACAAGGGAGAGAGGCATTCTTCTTCCCACTCAATTCTCTCTCTGAGATCTCGACCCAACTTTTAGGTTGACACCAGGTTAAACTTTATGCTTTGTCTTCTAGCACCTTTGTCAAGTGCTAAATCTTGATCAAGCACCGATGTTGCGTAATAAATTGTATAGATATAGGTAAAGATATAAATATAGTGCTTTTTTTGAAAAGAAACCTTTTCAGAAATAGAGGGTTTTGTAAGGCTTTTCTAACTTGTAAGTTGATCTGATTACCTAAGACAATTTTGTTCTCACCTCAGAGCCCCTAGTTCAACAAACATTTATTTAGTTTCTATAATTCACGTAACACTGTACTAGGAGCTGGAGAGACAAAGGAAATGTGAAATGGTCCTTAGCATTCAAGGAGATCCAGAAATAAAAACAGGCCATCCAATACTATGGAATGCCAGAGAAATCTAGGACACAGAGAAGAGTGGAAACCTAGCCCAACATGGAAGGAATGAAGGGCACTGCAAGGAAAGCGCCCTGAAAGGGGTGATGCCCATTGCCAAACCTTGAAGAATCGGTAGGAATTAAGGAGGAAGGAAACTTGCATCTGTTAGTGTCTACAACGAGCAAGTGCTTTACACATGGTTTTCCATGAAATCCTTTCAATGACCCTAGAGAAACATTGTTCTATTTGCAGATGAGGATGCTGAGGCTTAAAGAGAATATATAATTTAGTCAACTTGCAAATGGCAGGCGTGGGACCCCAAACTTCTGCTCGTAACCACTGTAGTCTGCCATCTCTGGTGTTAACCCCCCTTTCCTGTTCCCTAGGTCTGCCATTCTGATCTCTGCAAAACTTTTAGACAATCCCTCTCCACACACCGACTTGGCAAACCACTTGCTGCAGTGTGTTTCAGCCAGTTTTCTGTGGGTCACTGTGGATGGCCACAGAAGATCAAGTATTCTCTGAGACAGAAGCCCTCCTGCAGGTTCAGGAACCCCTCTCTTCCATAGTGTATGGCATTCAACGCACGGACCACATCCTTTGGCACTTTATTAAACCATGCTTTCCTTGCTAATTGGTCCAGTCGTTTGTAATAAGATGGAGGATGTTTTTTCATCCGTGCCGCTGGTCAGAGCATTCTTTCAGAGGAAGGACCATCCTTTTTTTTATATATATAAATTTATTTATTTTATTTATTTATTATTTTTGGCTGTGTTGGGCCTTCGTTGCAGCACGCGAGCTTTCTCTAGTTGCAGCGAGCGGGGGCCACTCTTTGTTGCGGTATGCAGGCTTCTCATTGCGGTAGCTTCTCTTGTTGCGGAGCACGGGTTCCAGGCACGCATGCTTCAGTAGTTGTGGCGCACGGCCTTTAGAGCACAGGCTCAGTAGTTGTGGCACACGGGCTTAGCTGTTCCCCGGCATGTGGGACCTTCCTGGACCAGGGCTCGAACCCGTGTCCCCTGCATTGGCAGGCGGATTCTTAACCACTGTGCCACCAGGGAAGCCCCAGGACCATCCTTGATAGGAAAATGTCTTGAGAAGTCATCTTAGGATAGATGAGTCTCCATAGGGCATACATGTCAGCTGGTGCCAAAGCTTCAAAGGAGGGAGCTTCGCAAATCCACGTTAAGACAAAAAAAAATTAATTGCTCCTGGGGTATTGGAGGAAGAAATGGAGGGGAAGGGGAGGGGTGAAAGGGGCAAGGGAAACGTATGGTGTGATATGACTTTTCCGTGACCCTCAATTTCCCAGCTAAATCTCTTGTCACACTAAATGCTCAGTGAGATTATTGGACTTATGAAAACCAGTGACGGAGTAGCTTCCGTACACGGAAGCCCAAGCAGAAGGGGTCCCCAAAAGATAAGTCGTAATTCCCAAAGAGACAACCGAGAAGCAGCATGTGGTTGATTTATAGAGGCGTGTGTGTTTTGATCCATCACGATGTTTTCCTGCTATTTTCATTTCCTGTTGTTTTTAATCGGAATGAGTTTGACAACATTGTAAAATTTAGCAGATCTCACTTTTTAAAATGCAGACTTTCAGCTTTTCTTGAAAACGAGGAAACAATGTGGCAATTCTGGGTCTACAATACCATAAGGAAACAAATGGTGAGGTTGCCCTGTTAGATGAGGCACACACTCCAGTTTGCCACGGTTCCCACCACTCCCTTTTACCCTATATAACTGAGTGAACCTAACCAATTTCCTTCATTTGCCCTTCATTTGACCCCTGCTGTGAGGCTGAGAAACTATAACAGATCTATTGATGGTGGCTCTTGGGGTTGCAGGCAGCTTCTTCTTGAAGACAAGGGTTGTACAGTTATGCTTTGTTTCTGCAGCTAGGGAAAGAAAATAATTATTAAGTAAGTAATTTAAATACGTTGAATCCTCACCAAAACTGTGGTAGGTAAACATCACAATTATCTAGACTTTGCAAACGGTAGGTAAACATCATGAGTATCTAGATTTTGTAAACAAAGAAACTGAGACTCAAAAAAAATTAAGCAACTTGGCCAAATCCAGCCTTCTGTAGATGAGAATTAGGATGAGAATCTGGGACTCCACTCTTTGCTCTGTCTTAGCCCTTCTCTGCACTGTGAGATCCACCGTGTCGTGTGCATTCTCCCTCACTGCCCCAGCTGACTGCCTAGTGGGTGGGCAGTGGCGACCTTTACTGAATTTGCTGGTGGGAAATTGTGCAGAATGCTCCGGCCATGCTTGAGTCCTTTTGGCTCTGAGCCAACTGGACTGGTGTTGGAGAGTTAACAAATCTTGGTACCCTCTCCAGGGGCCCTGTCCTTTTATTCCACAGCATGTGCCTCCTTGTCACGTTTTTCTATAACATATCCAAGGTTTGTAATAATGGTGGGGCAGAGGGAGGATGAGGGGCTTTTTGGATGAGCTTGGAGAGGTACGGCCAAAGGGACGAGCCTGTTTTTTGTTTTATGTTTTGTGCGATACGTGAGCCTCTCACTGTTGTGGCCTCTCCTGTTGTGGAGCACAGGCTCCGGACGCGCAGGCTCAGCATCCATGGCTCACGGGCCCAGGCGCTCCGCGGCATGTGGGATCTTCCCGGACTGGGGCACGAACCCGCCTCCCCTGCATCGATCGGCAGGTGGACTCTCAACCACTGCGCCACCAGGGAAGCCCAGGGACGAGCCTTTGAAAGTCACGTAGCTTTGAGAACAATAACTGAGGAATAATGACTGGGCAAAATGAGAGAAAGAAAAAAGGAAGCAGAGAGAGAAGGGAAAGACTGATGGATAGGAATAGAGACAGCCTAAAGAAGAGAGAGAAGCAGGAAATAAGAAAAAGGAGGAGAAAGAAAGAGAAATATGTAGGAATCACTGAGGGAGACATTCACCCCCACAAATAACACAAAATCTTCCACTGGAGAGATGAGAAAGAGAGAGGGAGAGCTTCTCCCTTGGTCTCAGACCATCTCTACCCATGTCTTCACATCACGGGTCATCATAAATCCTTTCCTTACCTCATTTACCATACCCATCCCCCATTCTGTTTCTCTTCACAGCCCCAAACTGGATAAATCGTCTCCTCTCTGCCCCTTTATCACAAGAGACAAGCTTGAATTTTTAAAAAGAACTTTACTAAGAACCAAGGGGAGACAGAAGGTAATAGACAAAAACATGGCAAATGGTAAAACATACCACTACAGTTTCTAAGCTTAAAATAGCTAAATCTGATCTGCAAGTTGCCTGATCCAAACTGAGTCCTTTCATTCATTCAGCCAATATTTACTGAGCACCTATTATGTGCCAAGTATTTTTCTAGGTATGGGTATAAACTGGGGAGCAAGATAGGGAAGTCTGTGCCTAGACTCCTCTCTCCTGTCTTTTGGTCACTATGTCTCCTTCTGCCTATACCTCCTTAGAATAGTTTGTTTGCAAGTGCTGAAACCAAATTTAAGCCAGCTTAAGCAAAGCTGGGAATTTATTGGCTCATATAACTAATATGTTGGCTTCAGGTGTGGCTAGATCCAGCATCCCAATGCTTTTCCTAAGGCGTTTTCTCTCTCTCCCTCTAAGTTCTGGTCACCTCTTTTTGGTTTCATTTTTAGACAGACATTCTTCATATGGTGGCGAGATGGTTGCTGACAGCCCTAAACCTGCCATGTCTTTACAGTGCCTGTAAAAACATGCACTAAGAGGAAGCATCTTTATTAATAATGACAATAAGAGTCCAGCGGGGAACTCTGATTGGTCTTGCTTGGGGTCACATCACCATCCCTGAATGAATGAAACAAATTTCTCTCACATTGTCCTAACTTATACAGTAACAGTCACAAATGTGAAGCCACAAACAATCAGTGCACCATAGGTTCTTCACTCCCTTCTCTTCTCAATTAATTAGGATCTAAGAATCAGGAATTTTTGAACACCACAAATCAAAGGGAGTGGAAGAATTCCTATACAAGACTGGATTGAAGGACATACCCCATGAAAAACAGGGTCATTGACCCAGCTCTGATCTCACCTTCTCAACTTCTCAAGGTCTCCTCAATTGACAGTGATGTGTCTTCTTCAACTAAAGAGCATGACAGTGTAGTCTGCCTACAGCGGGAACTCCAAAAACATTGGCTGAATTGCCTGGTGAGTGCAGGAGAGGGGAGGAGACAAGGAGAGAAGAGGAGAGAGGCAGTAGGAAGAAGTAGGAAGGAGAAAGGGAGCAAGAGAGCCCAACACAGGGGTTCAGAACCCCATACCCTGAAGTCAAACAACTCGATGATCAAACTGCACACCGCCATTATCTTGAGAACACGGACAAGACATGAAATACTCTGAGTCTTAGTGTCGTCGTAGCGTAATGAGAGCAATACTTCCCTTACAGGAGACTTACGAAAATAACGTGCAGTGATGGTTGTAAAGCTCTTCGGCTCAGTTCCTGGTACATGACATTCATTTAATAACTTCTAACATTATTCTTCTTTTAACCTCAGTGTTACCGTTGGGGGTGGAGTTACAGGAAGGAACAAAGTCAGGCCTCTTAGAGCCTCAGATAGCTCTCAGAGGCCATGAGCAGCTCTCTGAAGAGGTTCGAAATGTGTTCTGGAAAAAAAAATCTGCAACCAAAAAACTCAGACCATTTCTAGAACCCAATCCAAAGCAAACCTTCCTGAAGGTCATAACGTGTTCTGAGGTTTCATTCCGCTATTTTTCACTTATACTGTCCTCAGTCCTGCCAGGGCTGAGCTAGGATTTGAGCTCGGCACAGCCAAATACCACAAGGGGAAAAAAGTCCAAGCCCTTTGCCCTGAATGTATTTCAGCCCAAGAGAGAACTGAAAGCCCTCGGAAACTCTGGGCAGCCAGTGACCCCAGCAGCTACCCGGTAGCTTCACTCTGCACAGGTGCTAACCACAGCCCCTAGTTTCTTCTGGTACCTCCACGGCCAGAGATGCAGAACAGGCTCACAGCAGTCCTTGAGCTCTGGTGACCCAACCGCAGGCTCGGTGAGAAAGGGAAGCTGCCAAAGTGAGATAACCTGACTGATTTTTCCAGAAAGTATCTTCCCTCCAGCAAGGCCAACGTACAAGGGAGTCACAGAGCTGATCCGTGCCCATCCTTTATGGAAAAGAATTCCCCTGTTCTCAGTGCACCACGTGTTTCACGAATTCGCTTCTTGCAAAAGTAACAGTACGGAAGATGAGATGTGATGGACCTGTTTATGAAACTGAGTGGGACCACTGTTCAGAGAGAAGGGGAGAGGGAGAAGAGAGTGAGAACGAGGGAGTGAGGGAAGGAGGAGAGATGGCGAGAGAGAGGCGAGAACAATCTTTTGGAGGGAAATGGATATACTGTGCTACCTTGCGACACATGCATTCCAGTGACACCCGTGTATTTTTCTGGAAGTGTGGAATACTTGGAGGAAGAATGGGTTCTAGGCAACAGCCTTTCTGCACTTAAGATGACAGGAATCTCTCACTAAGATAGGTAATGGCTATCAACTAGGCCAATGTTTAAATAAACATTGATAAAATTGTGTGTGTGTGTGTGTGTGTGTGTGAGAGAGAGAGAGAGAGAGAGAGAGAGAGCGAGAGCGCAGTTTTTTAAGAAAGAGAGAGAATCTAAAGCTTTCCTTGTATACTCAGCCCTATAACTTAGTGGTTTAAGAGTTTAGAGACAAACAAGTCTCCATTTGAATCCCAACACGACCGCTTACTATCTGCGTGACTTTGGGAAAGCTATTTAACCTCATCTTTCTCATCTGGAAAATGGGCATCAACTAGAACCAATTGATAAGGATTAAATGTGATCACATAGGAAAGTACATGGTGTTAGGGACATCATTATCGCTCAATAAATAACTGTGATAATAAAATTATTATTAATAATATTATTCTCAAAGAGGTCTAGCACTCAAAAAATGTTACAAACCACTGATCTGGGTAGTTGCCAAGGCCAATTCCAGTTTGAGTAGTGTGTGTACCTTCCTAGCCCAAGTTCCCCGCCTGCACTCAGCCCAATGTACCTGAGAAGAAGGAGAAGGTTACTCCGCTCTCTGGTCTTCCTCCTGGCACCCCCTTCTTCAATACCTACACTCCCACATGCTCACTCTGACCACACGCGGTGATTTCAAGAAACATTGTTTACATGTGTGTGCTGAGCACCGAAATCCAAGGCACGAGAGCGGTGCCTACAGTGAGGTAGGATCAGGATAAGAATGTGACAGTCATGGCCCATAGAAGTGGTTCTCAAACTTGAGTGAGCATGAACTCCTCCCGAGGGCTTGGGGAAACACGGATCACGGGTCTATACCTCAAAGATTTGAAAGCAGGGGTTAGAACAGATATTTTCACACCTGTGTTCACAGTAGCATTCTTCTCAACAGCCAAGCGGTGGAAACAGTATTAACCTAAGTGTCCACTGGCAGATGCATGGATAAACACAACGTGATATACACGCTATATATATTTACAGTCCTCAAATCTATAGCACAGAGAGTAGAATGGTGACTGCCAGGGCCAGGGGCAGAGGGGATGAGAAGTTGTTTAATGGTAAAGTACACTTGAAAATGTTAAGCGGAATATTTTATGTTATGTGTCCATTTTACCATAATTTTTAAAACGAGGAAGAGCAAAATACAAATCACTGGGTCCCAGTCTCAGAGCTCTGCGTGGGGCCTGAGAATTTGCCTTGCAGACAAGTTCCCAGGAGATACTGCTGCTCAGAGCTGGGGACCACACTGAGGACCCATGGGCTAAGGATTTAGGAGCCTTACCCCAGGCAATACCGCAGCCATGGCTGGGAGCTGGTACCTTAGAACTGGGAGTCACTATAGTGGAATTGTTAGTCAAAGTCCTCTGGGATTCTGTTCCAGATGCTGGACTAGCCCCCAGGCTCTTGAGATACTGGGAAAGGAAGCATAGAGACAGCTAGCTAATGTTTCTAATACAACTGCTTTTCTCAGCGTTTATCCTGGAAGCCCCTCAAGACAAGGGACTGTCTTAAACTTCCTGAGATCTCCCCTTGCTTCTAGCCTCAGGCTGTTACACAGTAGATGTTAATTAATATTCACTGATTCAATTGGAGGAGGGACCTACCTGCACACTTGGACCACAAAAAGCAAAAGGCAATCACTCAAGAATATTTATGGCGCACCAACTTTGCATCATGTCACAGGGACCTAACTGCAGCTACTAGTCATTGACTGTTTCCACTATTATTGTGAATTGAGATCTAGCACAGTGCTTGCACCTAATGAACCTGCATGAGTGTAATTTTCCTCCCAGCACCTTGTTTACCAAATGTTACAACCTGCAGTCTTACTCCAGGACCCTAACACTCTTCTCCTCCGGCAGAAGACGGTTGCTAATACTTCTTTGAGATTATTATGAAATTTCTCAATTTCCCACCCCACCGCCACAACTACAAATATACTCATTTCTTTAAACATTCTTATCTTCTTCCCTCCCCTTTTAAAAGGAGAAATGTCCTCGAAGGCTAATCCTTCCACCTGGCCTTTGTTGATCCCTGCCTTTGGTCTACTCAGGCCCTTATATCCAACAGTGGTGCCCCTCTTCTTCCTAAATATTGAGCCCCTCTCTCTCTCTCTGATCCCCTCACTTTAGAAAATAAACCCAGACTTTTAAAAAAAGCAAGGAGGGACTTCCTTGGTGGTCCAGTGGTTAAGACTGTGCGCTTCCACTGCAGGGGGCGCGGGTTCCATCCCTGGTCACCATGGAACTAAGATCCCACATGCCTTGCAGCCAGGTTCCAAAAAAAAAAAAACCCGAGCAAACAGGCCAACAAAATGCCCCCTCTACCCTCCATCTCGATGAGTTCCTGCTGTCTCCCTCGGCCTCCCTTCCCATGCAAGTTCTTGGAAATCTAGGCCACCCCTTGCTGATTTCACTTCCTCCTTTGCTCATCCACAGCAGGCTGGCGTCCAGCAGCCTCTCCACTTGCTCTGTTCTCGTCAAGGTCACGCTGACCTTTGTATCCACAGATCCAATGGTAGCTCCGCATGCCTCCCCTTACTTGACCTTCCTCAGGCATTTGGCACCTGGAGCACTGCTTCCCTGCAACTCCTCTTCCCCTGCATCTATCCCCACGGCCAGCTCCCTCCCACAGCCTCTGCCCCTTTGCCCTATGAGCACTGCAAAATCAGTGTCAGAACCCAGCTCTTTGCTTTTCCCTCCAAAGCAAACTATCCTCTTCTATTTCGTTTTTTTTTTAAGTGCTTTTAAATGTAAACTTTATTACCCATTCCATTTCTATTAAGCATTGAGCTCCAGAGAAAGCATTCCGGGATATGGTAGAATCTATGTGATTTGAAGGAGAAAATATGCTCACTGTGAGAGAGACGGGAAGGAGTCCTTACAGACGGGAGACCAAGAGTTCTTTTCCTATAAAGTTTTGTAGGATGAGATGCAGGTCTAAATCCTCTCCTGTTTCTTAATCTTGATAACGGCACCACCATCCATCAGCTTTACCCAAACCAAAACTTGGAAGTCATCCTCGCGTTTTCTTCCTTTACGGTCCATATTCAGCTCTTCACTGAATTCCACTACCTGTGTTCCCTTAACAGCTTTGGGGTTCATCTGGGTCACTTCGTTCCACACTTGCTGCCCTTTTTCAGGATATCACAACACTTATCCGAATTATTCCAACGGTCTCCTAAGGGGTAGGAACATCTCCAGCCGCTCCTGACACCAAGCTGTCTGCCATAAAGTAAATGGCAATCGAGCACAGTGGTTAAGGGGACAAAATGCCTCTGTTCAAAGCTAGGCTCAGCCCTTTACCAGCTGTGTGATACTGAGCAAGTGATTTGTCTTCTCTGGGCCTCAATTTCCTCAAGTGTAAAATGGGGTGATAATAATGGGAACTTTCGTTTTAGGATTCTTGTGATATCAAATGACTTTAAAGTATTTAGAATAGTGCGTGGGCAAAAGTATATACTTATTAAGTATTAGTTATCATTGCTATGATTTACTGCTGTCAGAGTAAGCTTTAAAATACCTGAAATTAATTCAGTCACTCACTTTAAAATAAACCAGTTCTACAGCACGGCAGACAAAGTCCTCCGTGCTATGTTCTCTACCTGCTGCTTCCTCTTCATCTCACGCTCCACACCGATTCACACTCGGATCTTAAAGTGCAAATCATGCACTCTTGAATTCCTGAAACTCTGCACGTGATTTCCATGAGCCGGGGATGTTCTAACCCTCCTTGTATACCATGGAAACTCCTATTCATTCCTCAAATCGCCTAGATTGTTTATGAAATCTGGCTATTTTCTACCACCCCTAAATAGAAAAAAGTCACTAATTTCTATACTACTTCTGTGCCTTACATACACATATGTGTACATATATGTATGTGTGATATTTACACACACATAAATCATGCTGAATTGCATGTGTGTATCTCTCCTTCTAGAACATAAATTCTTAAGGACACAAATTATCTTACTTACCTCCAGGTAGATAGACCAGGCATATAATGTGTCTTTACATTCACATTTTACATTCCTGTGTACCTCATCATTTCCTAAATCGTAGTTGTAGCCGATGGTCTCCAGAGATAGCCACCATTCACATCTTCCCTTGTTGCATGTACGTGCTGCTCCCTCTATCAAGAATTGGGGACTTTTTCCTCTCCTCTTGAAGTTAGGGTGGTTGCATCTCTACTTTGACCAGAAGAATGTGGTGGAAGGTCACGTTTTAGAACTTTCAAGCCTAGATCTTAGAACAATTGGTAGCTTTTTCTTTCCCCTTTAAAAAACTAGCCACCATCTCAGAAGTCCAGCCACCCTGAGACGACCATGCTGCAAGGCAGCAAGCCCTGTGGACCAGAGGAAGCCATCCCCTCCCCATTTTTATCATCACTGCTATCCAGGAGGAAAGCCCCGCCATGCTTCAGAGCCAGTCTGCTCCCTCCTTTAGGTAGGCTGACCAACTGTCCCGATTTACCTAGGATTTTAGCACTGAAAGTTCCATATCCCAGGAACCCTCCTCAGTCCCAGGAAAACCAGGACAGTTAGTCACCCTGCCTTCTGATTCCAACCGCTGTTAATATGCTCTCCTGGATCTCCGAGGTAAGTCGTTCAACTGTTGCCCCTGGAAAGCTCTAGGTTGGAAGAGGATATTTATTACCTCTAAGACCAATTTCCTCATGGGCCAAAGAATCATGCTCTAGTCTATTTCCCACCTCCAGTCATGCCCAGACACACGATCCAGTAGAGCTTTCCAGAGGTTATACAATGAACGCAACTAATACAATGAGGACGATTCCAAAGTTATGTAACAGAAACTGCCTCTAATTATTCAATTCCTAGTGAAGTAAAAACCTAAAAGTTAAACCCCAAATGAAGTCCCTTTTTAAAGCTCAAAGTACAAAAAGTTAAACACATAAACTCAAAAATCCTCTCCTGTCCAACTTCTGTCTCTGCTCAGTCTCAGCCTGATGGCACCTGGGTTCCTTCAGCACCTGCTGCATCATCTGCACAAGAATTAATAAAGCTCCTCTACCTCCTAAGGTGCGCAGCTCTGTCCCCACCAACCGCAGGTGAAACCACCACAAGCAAATCTGAACCCTATAGCTCTCACTGCATAGCACGGTGGTCTCCTCAGCACCCCGCATAGGTAATTTAGACATACCTATGGCCAATAGAGGTTACTGGCCATGAACCACAACAGAGACATGATGCTATCTAGGAGAAGGGGATTCAGAGAAAAAATTAAGTAGACCAAGGCTGGAACTTGAACGTAGTTTTTCTCATCCAGCCCAATGAGAGACTGAAGGCATTATTCCAGAGGTCTTGCCTCAGTTTCTGACTCTCCATTCCCAATGTCCATGTAAGCTGGGTTTACTCATTTCCTGCCTTTGCAAGTCCATCAGATTTCTCCTTATATTTGAATTAGTTTCTGTGAATTTCTGAGAACATTGACGGAAACACCATTCTCAAGAAATTGTCTGTTATGGGAGGTACTTTTCCCTACACCAAAGAGCCCATTCACTTGGTTCCCTGAATTAGCATCTTACACAGATGGAAGAAGCTTTCAACAAAGCCCACATTAAATACAAAGTGAAAATGAGTTCTGAGAACATAACTGAGTAAATGAGAAGCCCGAGCAGAGTTTCTTAAATTTTAATGACTAAATTGCATTTTTACTCATTTATCAACTTTTTAAAATATTAACCCTGTGGGATCTCTAACAGCATTTCTATTTTAGGGGGAAGCTTCCTCAGACATGGATCATGGTGTGATTTAAGATTTATGGAATTCCAGAATGCTCAGAAATATATCTGCCCAGAATATAGCCCTTATTATGGTTTCCAAACGGCAAACAGGTGAGGTAGATGAATATACAACAGATGGATCCAAGGACATTAGATATATTTTCTTTTACTTACTTTTTAAAAAAATTAATCAATTTATTAATTTATTTTTTGGCAGCATTGGGTCTTCATTGCTGCGCGCAGGCTTTCTCTAGTTGCGGCGAGCAGGGGCTACTCTTCTTTGCGGTGCGCAGGCTTCTCGTTGTGGTGGCTTCTCTTGTTGCGGAGCACGGGCTCTAGGCGCGCGGGCTTCAGTAGTTGTGGCACGCAGGCTCAGTAGTTGTGGCTCATGGGCTCTAGAGCGCAGTGTCAGTAGTTGTGGCGCACGGGCTTAGTTGCTCCGCAGCATGTGGGATCTTCCCAGAACAGGACTCGAACCCATGTGCCCGTATTGGCAGGCAGATTCTTAACCACTGCACCACCAGGGAAGTCCAGATGTCTTTTTAAAATAAAATAAAACCCTAGATGATTCAAGGATGACAGTGAAGAAATAACCTCTATATTCCAGTGGGAGTAGGGAAGTTGGATCTTGTAACCATGACGCTTATACCCAAAATCCACCGTCATCATGAACATCTCTCTCACTAAGAACAATTGCCACTACCCTGCTCACCTGAGGAGGTGGAAAGGGGCCCTTCTTCCCCATTTCACTTTTGGTCCAAGTGCAGACCAAAAGTGAGCCTTCCTTCATAGTCTGTACTGGAGTTTGAGACCATGTTGGAATGTTTAAACAAGACTTTTCTAAAGGCTCAGGAATAACAAAAGGAAAGAAAATGCAGATGGAAGCTGAAGTTCTCCCTATCCTTTTGTTCTAGAAAAAATTCCTTTAAACCACCTGCTAGGTTCCCCCTGTGGCCAATTACCACGACCTGGGAAAGTCCAGAAACTTTTCAGGACCCTACAGCCTCAGGTCCCTTCTGTGCCAGGTGTCCTGTTCACAGATGCTGCTTCTGCCTTTTCACTGAATCAGATAAAACACAGAAATCAGCATCTATTCACATTCTCAAAAGAGGATGCACACTCACACGTACACACAACACAGCACCACACAATCTAGACTACTGAAGATTCTATACAGGAGCCCAGGGGAAGTGAGGGCTTATACTACATTTTCAAATAAGTGAAAAATCCCTTCTTGAACATTTTTTATCCCCAAGTTCTCCTTTGGGGCCAGTAGGTATCTCATCATCTTGCCCTGGAGCAAATGCCCATGTTCCTCCACTCATCTGTCATTTCCCACTCCTTGTGGCCTCTTAACACCTCATCCCCCCAGGAGCCACACAAGTTCCTTTCCTTGTCTCATGCATAGCAGTTTAGTGACCATCTTCTGCTATTTGCACATACCCTTGGGATTTCATCCTCCACCTCTAGAAATTTATCAAAGAATTTCTTCCACATGGTACAGTATATTTCTAAGGATACTTCTGCTGAATAACACTTTCCCTGCATTTGTACAGAAATAAACCCAGAAAATGATATAAAATTAGAGAATCCACTTTGCAAATATTAATTGCCCTCAATGGTCATAGACCTGATCCTCTCCAAGTTTCAGGCCTGCCTTTATGTGGGGGGCATCACGTGGAAACCACCACCCTCCGGTGGCACAAGTTCCTTGACATCTCAACCCAGGGGCCTACAACCAGAACAAAGAAACTTAGGAGGTATCTTTTAGTATCTGGCTTTCTATCTGAGGATCCATCTATATTCACTTGATTGACTCAGGAAATCCCTCCTTTCTGAGAAGACCATGCCTTCTCAAGTGGGCATGACTTGCCCCAGTAAACCATACATGGTACCATTGTAGTGGCAGCATCAGGGCCAGCTTCCTAGGCATGTGACCTGGGCAGTCACACAAGGCCCCCCGCTCAGAAGGGCACCATGCTTCGTTTAATGTTCTGCAGCCACTGTCTTCAACTTCTTAATAGTCAGTGAACATTTTCATTTTACACTGGGCCCCGCAAATAAGGCAGCTTCTCCTGCCCAATATTTATATAAGAGGTACACACACAGGGAACAGGGGGTGGGTCTTTTCCTTACAGGGGCCTTAAAAACAACAGCAGAAATGACCTTGGTAGTCGTTACATACAAAGCATCTTCATCAGATGAGAAAATGGAACCCTGGAGATGGGAAGCAAAGGGTCCAATTCCCAGAGCTCATTGGTGGGAGGGCCATTGCTTTGTACATCTCTAGGGGCCCTCAGCTTCATTACCTTATAGCTGCAGAAGTCACCAGCCACCTTATTTTCTCTGTGAATAGTGGTCCCTAGAGATGTACCACACAGAGACTCAGAACCGGGTCTCCAAACCAGCTGTCTCTCTCCCTAGCACCGCCCTAGCTCTGGAGCACATCCCACCTTCTGAAGCTTTTGTTCTCTTTCCTGTGTCCACAAGGAACGTGCACTTGGGCAGAGCAAAGGCCATGTTGGACATCTCTAGGAAGAGGTACTCGGAGAACTGGGGAGGATTCTAAATGATGAAAGAAACCAGAAATTCATAAAGAAAAGGAGGCTCGGGGAACAATTTTTTGTTCTGAATTAAATTTCCTAATGCTGGCAGGAAGATGAAAACACTAGAAAGGCAAAGCCGGAGTGGGTGGCTGACAGCTGTAGGCAGCTGGAGTGGAGGGAAAGAATAGGAAGACCATTACTGTGCAGCAGTGGGTAAAGGACCTGGAAATAATGAACATAAAACCCCACTGAGGAGTGAGGTGACACAATTAGAGACACATAATGGGCCAGTAACACAGTAACTTAGTGCCTTTATTCTCTGCTAAAGGAGTTTTAATTTGCTACTAAGAATTTTGATGTGCTAACATGTGCTGCCCCAGGAAAGGAACACACTGTTCAAATCTCAAGGTCATTTGAACTGGGTTTTGAGGCTTCTCCAAATAAGGCATATCTGAGTCCACCTCTGGCAGGAGGTTTGATTGAGGCAAGACTTGCCTCAGGGAACAATCCTCCTGTATTCATGTGCAGTCATTGTCTTGCCCCTGGGATGCCTCTAGTGTTTGGGAATTCTCTTTCTATTGGAGATTCAAAGAAAACTTTAAAAACTTACAAACTACAACCCAGATTAAAGCTCAGCCCCAGGGGTAGTATCAGATGGGAAATATGAATTTAATGAAAAAGCATCTGAACATTTGCAGTAAATTTGAAAACAGAACCATCTGTTGAATAATCAGATCTGGTAGACTCCACACTTTACCACCAGCTGCTGTCAAACAGGAGATTATGAAACCTTGTAATAAGTGCTCTACTAAAGCCTGTTTTCTTGTTTCAGGGTTAACTTGGGGCGGAGTAGCAAGGCTGGAGGGATGAAGCTCTGGAGTCTTTTTATGTCAGCATTTCTTCTCGGTGTACGTCTTTCAATTCGGTCATCCACTGTGGATGTAAAAGTAAGCCAGATATGTGAGGTTGGAAGAGGGGCATAAAGAAGTGAACTCCGTCGTTCCTCTGCTCCCTCTTGAGTGTAAATTCTGGCTTCCTCTCCCGCCTGCCCTACTGTTTCTCCACCATCTTCCATTCTCTACTCCTCCATGACCTCACATGGTGGGATACTCCCGGAAATGACAGGGGAAGGGAAATTGAAATGGATGTAAGGATCAATATTTCAGGGCTTTTTTCTTCACTTCTGGCTTTGCCCACAGATATGAAGAGATGTTAGTAATCATCTCAATGAAAAGACAAGAGGAAAAGAAGCTGGAACAGTCTTCCCACTTCTACTCCACAACTTTTCTTATTTCTTTGGTCCATCTCTCACTCCCCAAACTCTTGTTCTGAGTAGGTCTTGCTGACGTTGATGGCTGAACTACCCTGGAGGTGGACAGATAAAAGGTCCCTGTTGATTGCAGTTTCACAAGACAACTCGGATTTATGAGAATCTGAAGCAAAGAGTTTATTTAATTCGAGAGCTTCCTTATATCCAGTCAAAACGTATGTGTCTCTCTCAGCTCCTTGCTTTCTCTCATTACCCGCATCTAATCCATCAGTGGTCCTTTTTCTTTGTCCTCAAAGTGTATCCCAAACTCTCTCCACGCCCTCTGCACCTCTGGTCTGGGTCCTAACTAGGGTTGCCCTCCCCAAGCTTGCTCCACCTCAGTCCCTATCTCCAGCCAATAGCAAGAAGGGTCTTCAAGAAGTTAAATCAAATGATGTCATCTCCCGCTTCAAATCCTCCAATGGTTTCTTTGCACCTAAAATAAAGTCAAACTCTACGTGTCTTATATGATATGGTCACTTCAGCCTCATTTATTACCATTCTTCCCCTCAACCACAGCATTTCAGAGACACCAGATTTTTTGTTTCTTGGACAGGGTATTTTAGTCCCTAGTTCACCATGGGGAAACTGAGGCACAGTGACATTAGCTGACTTCCCACAAGGGTACAAAGACAGGGAGGGAACTTCAACTCAGGCCTTCTGGCTTCTCACTCCTCCAGGCTGCCTCTCATTATCTCATTTGATGTTCACGATATCCCTGGGAGGTCAGAAGGGCAGGGCTGTAATCCCGGTGACATTCCAGTGAAATTTTCATGTGACACGTATGCGTGCCAACCCTGGCTGGGAAACCCCGGTCTGCACAGATCAAACTGGGAAACGGGATTCCAAGGGGTTCTTTCAGTGCCACACAGGTGGTAGGGCGGGCCCTTCTAGGTTGCTGTTCTCTCTGTAGCACAGACGAAAGATGGACTCATGCTTTCTCCAGCACCATCTACCCCAGTGTCCAAGTCACCGCCTCCCTGGTGCCTCTCTCTCCTTTACTCACCTGCCCACTAAGTCGCCACCCAGGGCCACTTCTCCCTCCAACCATCATCTCTTCGCTGTCAGCCGGGCTGCCGGCATGCGTATCCCTGCTCTACACTTACTAAGTGGTGCATGACCTTGGCAAGTTATTTAGCTTGTCTGTGCCCCAGTTTCCTAATCTGTAAAATGGAGGTAGTAAGTAGAACTGATTTCACAGGAGTGTTATGAGGATTAAATCTGTCCGTGTCTACAGAGCACTCAGCACAGGGCACAGAGCAACTGCCATGGAGCTATGGGCTGTAGTCATCATCATTAGCATCAGTCTTTCTGGGTCCTCGTTAACACTCCTCTGGATTCCCCTTGCAGCCTCCTAGCAGGACCCCTAACTTCCATTTCGTCCACCCCCTCCACTCACCACAGAGCTTCTTAACATATAAAATGGCCCATGTCACTCCTTGGTTTAGAACTCTCAATGGCGTTCCACTGAACTTTGGACGAAATTCAGTTGCTTTGCCCCAGCCCACAAGGTCATGGTCTGGCCACTTCATCCTTCTCCCATCTCACCTATGCCACCTCTGCTTTATTCATCTGGTTACAGCCTTACTGGCTTTCTGCCAAGTTCTAGAACATACTAAGCCCTTTTATACCCCAGGCCCTTTGCACATGCTGTTCCTGGGTCTTGAACTCTCCTTTCCTTGTTCTTCTGGCCTCAGCTCACGGCAGGCTTCCTGTCCACCTAATATGAGAGAGGTCACCCACATCCACGATTTTCTGTCTTGGTCCTAAGATTATTTCTTAACAGCACTTATGGCACTTCCTAATTATTGCATGTATCTGTTTCTTTGCTTATTTCTGCTTTCACAAAATTTTTTCTCATCACAGAATGAAAGTATCATGAAGTCAATGATCATATCTATCTTACCACAGCATTAGAATTTAGAGTAATGCCTAGAACATAGAATGTTGAAACTGTACAATCATGAACTAGGCAATATTTTCTGCTCACTTACAGATAGATGGATTCGAATGCCAGCATGAGAACCACGATAAACGTTCAAACCCATTTGAGCTTGTCTTGAGACATGACTTATAGAAATGACAGTATATGCTTACAACTAACACTGTTTCTAATCCCAAGTATTTTATTTCTCTTGCAGGTTTTGACCACAGCTTCTATTTTAGAAAAGAAGTAACAGGGGAAAAGTTTCAAAGATGCTTTAAGAAACGAGTTTTGAAAAATAATAATTATTTCTTGATGCTACACACACAGACACACACACTTTTAGGCATAAATAGCAATGCTTCCCAGAGGAGGAAACAGAAAGAGAGAAATGATGGTTATAGACCTATAAATGGGCCTGAGTAATTGAAATGTCATCCACAAGTTTCGCTAAAGAGAAATTAAAGGGAATTTCATTAAATTTCTCTAAGTTTTCAGGGGAAGGGAAATGAGGCCTATTAAAATTGATTGTGTTCCTCACAGTTGAAGCTGTGGCAGTGTGAGTGTGAGTGTGTGTGTGTGAGTGTGAGTGTGTGTGGAAGGAGGTGGGGGCCTGGGAGGGGAGAGCAGACCGTTAAGACCAGAAAAACCTCCTCTGATGTGGTGCAGTCCCGCTGAGCAGCTCATGCACTTTGAAGATTTCTTTTAAGTTTGTAACTACAGAAAAAGCCAACTAGGTTGGGTTCCTTCCTTCCTTCCTTCCTTTATTCCTTCCTCTCTCCCCCTTCCTTCCCTCTCTTACTCCCTTCCTTCCTTCCCCTAATCTTGATTGAGTTTCTGCTCTACACCAGTATTTTACTAAGTACTATTAAATCAAAGGTGATACACCTAGTCCCTGCACTCAGGAGGCCCACATATCTGTAGAGAAGGCAAATCCTTAAACAAGCAATGAGCCCAAAACATCACAACTACAGAAGCAGGTTCAAACTACATTAGCAGCATGATGAATTCTATTTAAGGGCAGCTAGGGCACAGGGTTGTAGTTAGGAAGGCTTCTCAGTGGTGGTGACAGCTACACTGGACTTTGAATTTTCCATGGGAGCTGGTGCATGACCAAGTGAGGACAGGCCAGCTGGACAGAGGCAAGAGCCAGGCGGAGATCCTCTATTGGATCCTCCTGGATCCCTCAGCGCTCTCTCTGTCTCTGTCTCCCTCTCACCCTCTCTCTTGGCTCTGCAAAATCGACCCACATCTCTGCAGTACCAGGAAAGTTCACCATCTCCAAGCTCAAGGCTTTGCTGCTCCCTGGCTGGGTGACTGGAAGCAAGCTACCTGGCTTCTCGGGATCCCAGTTTCTTCCTTGGTAAAATGAGAGTGAGGCTATTACTGACCCACTTTGCAAGATTCTGTAAGCATAGTAGATAGGAGATGGCAGTGTGTAAAGCTGCACTTGCACTTCATGGGACTTATAAAAATCTGTACTCACAACAGCAAGACAGCAACAGCAGGAACAAAGGTCTGTGCTGCCACAGGTGGACGACATGGCCTGGGCTTCTCCGTCCTCAAATGCTAGAAGGTTTAACACACGGAGCGCCCTTCCAACGGTGCCTGGCGAGCTCTTCAGCCCATGCGTGCGCTTCATTCTGGCACAGGCTTTCCGTGGCCCGGTGGTCATGCTGCCCTGCCCCGGACGCATATCTGCCCAGGATCACAGAGATGTCAGGGGAAGCCGCTCTGACTCCGTCTCAGGCGCAACCTGACACTGGAGTTTCCTATCACCAGCCAGCGAGGAAACATGTGGGATGAATTAACGAAGCCAACCAGGGAAATCAACAGCAGGCGGACTTGGGTCAGCTCCCAGACGATGGAGCGGGGTGGGCCCGCCTCTGCCCAGCGCCACGGGGGCCTCAGAGCACACCCAGCCTGCCCTCGCCCCCAGGAGTTGCTCTTTGGTCAACCCTCAGGCCTAGGGATGTGGGATTTGAACCCAGGTGGTCTGGCTCCTGACTAAGGAATTGATGGCAGTGAGAAAGAGTACTAGTGGGCAAGGCAGAGCCAGGACCTCATGGGAAGAGCAGGCTCAGACCTCAGCTTCACATTCACAGGTCAGCAGTACAAGGGAGCCAGGCCGGGAGGACAATCAGAAGCCTGACAGGCCTGCCTCACAGTCCAGAGTTAGGGCTGGGAGCCTGTGCACAGTCAAGGGACAGAACACCTGTCGCTGGGAATGCTCCATCACATGTACAAGTGGCTCTTCCTCCACCTGCCCTTGGCCACAGGTAAGTCTTTGCTCCTACAAGTTAAGCAGTAGCTTCCGTCCAGCCACACGTTTCCCCAGAGGGAACGCAAACGAGTTCTGGATTTGCTACTGCCCCTCCCTCCTCCCAGCAGCCAAAGTGTCCTGGATCTTCAGCGCCAGCCCCTCTCTTCCACTGGCTGCCCTGACAGAAGGCAGGTTCCCCATGGAGACATGTTCTGCCTCGGCAGGTGATGTCCGCTTTGCAAAGTACAGTCAGCGCTGACAGGTGTCTGCCAGGTGCTCACACATGCCGGACATGGAACATCCTCTTCCTTTAAGGGACATGATGTAAGAAGCTGGTTAAGGAGAAAGGAGGATAAGAAAGAGGCTGCCCCTTCCCGAACAAAGCACTGGAAATGAAACCCTGAAAGATGCTGATGACTCTTTCTCCTAACTGAAGATCACAGTCTTAAACCAGGCTGGCAGACAGCTGCAGCTCAGGTGCTTTGGTGACATCCTGCTGCTTTCAGTCAAGCGAAATGATTTTCTCTCTTCCTTGGGGAGACGGGTTTATCTCAAACAGGCTTAAGAGGGGGCGGCAAAAAGTTTAAAAGAAGGTTAAATACAACTGGCACTGAAGCGCAGTCTTGGATAACTTTGGAAACTCCAGTGTGATTATTACCTCTGTTTCCATCTGAGTTCCATACCCCTCCCTCTGCCAAAGCATGCTTCTGGCATTTTCCTGGCTCTATCAAGTTCCCTCTGAAGATGATGCTTCACAGTGAGGCCATCTTCACGTCCTGGTCTCTGTGACCGATGGCCACCATCATCCATCCTTCCCTAGGAGCTTCCAGATCTGGGCGCACTTAATTAGGTTGTGAGACTGGAATGGGGGAAGGAACACCAGGGTAACTGATGCTGTGAGAGGTTGGACCACACTGTATAAATGGTTCCAAGAGGAGGCAGCCATAAGCTCAGGCAAGTTCTCCCAGATACAGTCTTCACGAGACCCCAACCACTGTGAATGGTGGATTTTCAGTCACACAGGGCTTCCTTTCTTGCTTTTCTTTCTTTTAACTGTGGTAAAATTTACGTAACATGAAATTCACCATTTTAACCATGTCTAAGTGTATACAGCTTAATGATATTATGTACATTCACATTGTTGTGCATTCCTCACGACCATCCATCTCTAGACTTTTTCATCATCCTAAACTGAAATTCCATGCCCGTTAAAGACTAATTGTCCATACTCCTTTGGCCCGGCCCCTGGCAAACACCATTCTACCTCTGTCTCTATGAATTTGACTCCTCTAAGGACCTCATACAAGTGGAATCACACAGTATTTGTCCCTTGTGTGTCCAGCTTATTTCACTGAGCATAATGTCTTCAAAGTTCATCCATGGTATACCCTGTGTCAGAATTTTCTTCCTTTTTTAGCACTGGGTAATATTCCAATAGATGTATATACCACATTTTGTTTATCCACTCATTTGATAATAGACACTTGGGTTGCTTCCACCTTTTGGCTATTGTGAATAATGCTACTGAGAGCAGAAAATATCTCTTTGACACCCTGTTTTAGATTCTTTTGGTTACATACCCAGCAGCAGAGTTGCTGGATCATATGGTAATTCTATGTTAAGTTTCTTGAGTAACCGCCATATTGTTTTGCATTGTGGCTGCACCATTTTACATTCCCACCAGCAGGGCACAAGTGTTCCTATTTCTGCACATCCTCACCAACACTTGTCATTTTCTGTTTTGTTTTCCTTTATTTTGTTTTTCATAATAGGGCTTTCTTTCTTTTGGTTTTCCTTCCAAATGGGCAATTCATTTTTTCCAGGGTGAAGAATTTCCAGTTCATCTCCTTTTATTCCCCACGGCAAGGCAGTTATCTCACCAACAATATTTTTCTAAATGGTGTGGAAACCCCTTTTGTGAATGCCACAGTCCCTGCAGCTCTGAATTTTGGACGGAAGTGCTTTTCCAGAGTTCAGAACTTTCAGGAAATGCATTAGCTCTAAAATCCTGCAAGTGGTTGCTCTTTCCATTTTTGCTAAGGAAAGTTACTCTCTTTTAGGAGAAGGGAAATAAATCACAGGAATGAATAATGTGGGGAAGAAGAAGACATGCAGGCTGTAGAGTTAGACCTCTGAGAATTTCTCCTGTGCACTTGATACATGGCTGTGTGGCCCTGGGCAGCCACCAAACTCACCGAGCCTCAGTTTCCCTGTGTGAAAGTGAATAGTCATGCTTGTGCTGTAGGATTGATGCCACATTTACATTAAAATTTCTTCTCACCCTCCTACACTGTTGGCAGGAATGTAAATTGGTGCAGCCACTATGGAGAACAGTATGGAGGTTCCTTAAAAAACTAAAAATAGAGTTGCCATATGATCCAGCAATGCCACTCCTGGGTGTATATGTGGAAAAGATGAAAACTCTAATTCAGAAAGATACATTCACCCCAATATTCATAGCAGCACTATTTACAATAGCCTAGAAATGGAAACAACCCAAGTGTCCATTGACAGACAATTGGTTTAAGAAGGTGTGGTATAGATATAGGTATACATATAGATAGATATAGATATATAATGGAATATTGCTTGGCCATAAAAAAGAACAAAATATTACCATTTGCAGCAAGATGGATGGACCTAGAGAATGTCATACTAAGTGAAGTAAGTCAGACAAAGAAAAATATCCTATGGTATCGCTTATATGTGGAACCTAAAAAATAATACAAATGAATATATATACAAAAACAGACTCATGGGCTTAGAAAACAAACTTATGATTACCAAAGGGAAAAGGGAGGAGGGAAGGAATAAATTAGGAGTATGGGCTTAATGGATCCAAGCTATTATATGTAAAATAAATAAGCAAGGAGGTGCAGCCAAGATGGCGGAGTGGGAAAATGCAGAATTAGAGTATCCCCACAACTAGGGCACCTTCCGGCCACTGGTGGGGGACTCTGATGCCCAAGGAGATGGGAGGAACCCCATAGTGAAGCAGTAAGAAGTAAGGGGACTGAGGGGGAAGGAGAAGTGGAGGCCAGACAAGATCGGTGCCCCTGAGGCTGGGGAGATCAGGAGAGGCAGGCATGGGGCCCTCCGAGAGGAGTGGGAGACAAGTGGAGGGTGATTGCCCAGCCCACTTGGGCCCGGGGAGCCTACTGAACTCTCAGGAAAATCCCCTGCCCTCCAAATCCCCTCCAGGTCACGTGGGCCCTTGGGAGCATAAGAAGGAGGCCGAGGGGAGAACAGGAGAGGCAGGCGGGAGGGGCGGGACAGGAGTGGAGGGTGATTGCCCCACCCACTCGAGGCCAGGAAGCCTGCTGGGCTCCCAGGTGAGGTCCCCTGTCCTCTGAGACCAAGGGTGGGGGCAGTCTGGGACCCTTCTGTTCCTTGAGCCTAAGCCCCACCCTGCACAGCCCCCAGGGTCTTTTCCAGCCCTGTGGGTCCTAAGCATAGGCCCACCTACTGCCCAAACCTCACCCTTGCTTAGGCCCCACGCTCCACAGCCAAGTCCATTTCCCTCATTTTTTAAATTTCTTTTCCCTCCTCTTCTTTTTTACTGTTGTGATACTGATGTACCTTCCAGTTGTTGATTCATCTGTATTTTTACTATTATATTCTTTCTAACATATCTGTTAGTTTCCTAGTCTAATTCTACTTTTTACTTTGTTATTGTTCTCTCTCTCTTTTTTTTTTTCCCTCCCCACACAGCTTGCAGGATCTTAGTTCATGAGCTGGGGGTCGGGCCAAAGCTCCTGTGGTGGGAGCTCCAAGTCCGAACCACTGGACTAAAAGAAAACCTCAGACCCCAGGGAATATTCATCGGAGTGAGGTCTCACAGAGCTCCTCATTGCAGCACCAAGACCCAGCTCTACCCGGCAGCCTACAAACTCCAGTGTTGGAAGCCTCAGACAAAATAAGCAGTAAGACAGGAACACAATCTCACTCATTAAAAAAAATAATAATAATAAGATGGCACAAAAATACGTCACAGATGAAGGAGCAAGGTAAAAACCTACAAGACCAAATAAATGAAGAGGAAATAGGCGATCTATCCAAAAAGAATTCAGAGTAATGATAGTAAAGATGATCCAGAATCTTAGAAATAGAATGGAGGCACGGATTGAGAAAATACAAGAAATGATTAACAAAGATCTAGAAGAACAAACAAACAGAGATGAACAACAAAATAACTGAAATGAAAAATACCCTAGAAGGAATCATTAACAGAATAACTGAGGCAGAAGAACGAATAAGTGAGCTGGAAGACAAAATGGTGGAAATAACTGCTAAGGAGCAGAATAAAGAATAAAGAATGAAAAGAATTGAAGATAATCTCAGAGACCTCTGGGACAACACTAAATGCACCAAGATTCAAATTATAGGGGTCCTGGAAGAAGAAGAGAAAAAGAAAATGTCTGAGAAAATATTAGAAAAGATTATAGTCAAAAACTTCCCTAACATGGGAACGGAAATAGTCAGCCTGTCCAGAAAGCACAGAGAGTCTCATACAGGATAAACCCTAGAAAAAACACACCAAGACACATATTAATCAATTAAGACACATATTAATCAATTAAAAAAATTAAGTTCAAAGAAAAAATATTAAAAGCAGCAAGGGAAAAACAAAAAATAACATACAAAGGAATCCCCATAAGGTGATCAGCTGATTTTTTAGCGGAAACTCTACAGGCCAGAAGGGAGGGGCAGGATATACTTAAAGTGATGAAAAAGAAAAACCTACAACCAAGATTACTCTACCCAGAAAGGATCTCATTCAGATTCGATGGAGAAGTCAAAAGCTTTTCAGAGAAGCAAAAGCTAAGAGAATTCAGCACCACCAAACCAGCTTTACAACAAATGCTAAAGAAATTTCTCTAGGCAGGAAACACAAGAGAAGAAAAAGATCCACCAAAACAAACCCAAAACAATTAAGAAAATGGTAATAGGAACATACATATCGATAATAACCTTGAATGTAAATGGATTAAATGCCCCAACGAAAAGACACAGACTGGCTGAATGGATAAAATAACCAAGACCTGTATATATGCTGTCTACAAGAGACCCACTTCAAACCTAGGGACACATACAAATTGAAAGTGAATGGCTGGAAAAAGATATTCCATGCAAATAGAAATCAAAAGAAAGCTGGAGTAGCAATACTCGTATCAGATAAAAGACTTTAAAATAAAGAATGTTACAAGAGATAAGGAGGGACACTATATAATGACCAAAGGATCAATCCAAGAAGGAGATATAATAATAATAAATGCTTATGCACCCAACGTAGGAGCACATCAATACGTAGGGCAAATGTTAACAACAATGAAAGGAGAAATTGACAGTAACACAATAATAGTAGGGGACTTTAATACCCTGCCTACACCAATGGACAGATCATCCAAACAGAAAATAAATAAGGAAACACAAGCTTTAAATGACACAATAGACCAGATAGATTTAATTGATATTTATAGAACTTTCCACCCAAAAGTGGCAGAATACACTTTCTTCTCAAGTGCACATGGAACATTCTCCAGGATAGATCACATCTTGGGTCACAAATCAAGCCTCGGAAAATGGAAGAAAATTGAAATCATACCAAGCATCTTTCCTAACCACAATGTATGAGATTGGAAATTAATTACAGGAAACAAACTGAAAAAAAACACAAATACATGGAGGCTAAGCAGTGTGCTACTAAATAACCAAGAGATCACTGAAGAAATCAAAGAAGAAATTAAGAAATACATAGAAACAAATGAGAACAAAAACATGACAACCAAAACCTATGGGACACAGCAAAAGCAGTTCTAAGAGGGAAGTTTAGAGCAATTCAGTCTCACCTCAAGAAACAAGAAAAATCTCAAATAAACAATCCAATCTTAAACTTAAAACAACTAGAGAAAGAAGACCAAAAAAAACCCAAAGTCAGTAGAAGGAAGAAATCATAAAGATCAGAGCAGAAATAAATGAAATGGAAATGAAGAAAACATTAGCAAAGATCAATAAAACTAAAAGCTGGTTCTTTGAGAAGATAAACAAAATTGATAAACCCTTATCCAGACTCATCAAGAAAAAAAGGGAGAGGACACACATCAATAAAATTAGAAATGAAAGAGGAGAAATCACAACTGACACTGCAGAAATACAAAGGATTATAAGAGAACACTACAAACAACTATATGCCAATAAAATGGACAACCACGAAGAAATGGACAAATTCTTGGAAAGGTACAATTTTCCAAGACTGAACCAGGAAGAATTAGAAAATATAAACAGAACTATCACAAGTAATGAAATTGAAACCATAATTAAAAATCTTCCAACAAACAAAAGTCCAGGAGCAGATGGCTTCACAGGTGAATTGTATCAACCATTTAGAGAAGAGCTAACACTGACCCTTCTCAAACTCTTCCAAAAACTTGCAGAGGGAGAAACACTCCCAAATTCATTCTACAAAGCCACCATCACGTTGATACCAAAACCAGAAAAAGATATCACAAAAAAAGAAAACTACAGGCCAATATCACTGATGAAAATAGATGAAAAATCCTGAACAAAATACTAGCAAACAGAATCCAAGAGGACATTAAAAAGATCATACACCATGATCAAGTGGTGGTTATCCCAGGGATGCAAGGATTCTTCAATATACACAAATCAATCAATGTGATACACCACATTAACAAATTAAGGGAAAAAACCGTATGATCATCTCAATAGATGCAGAAAAAGCTTTTGACAAAATTCAACACCCATTTATGACAAAAGCTCTCCAGAAAATGGGCATAGAGGGAAACTACCTCAACATAATAAAGGCCATATATGACAAACCCAGAGCAAGCATCATACTCAATGGTGAAAAACTGAAAGCATTTCCACTGAGGTCAGGAACAAGACAAGGATGTCCACTCTCATCACTCTTATTCAATTTAGTTTCAGAAGTCCTAGCCAGAGCAATCAGAGAAGAAAAAGAAATAAAAGAAATACAAATTGGAAAAGAAGGAGTAAAACTGTCACTGTTTGCCAATGACATGATACTATACATAGAAAATCCTAAAGGTGCCACCAGAAAATTACTAGAAATAATCAATGAATTTGGTAAGGTTTCAGGATACAAAAGTAATATACAGAAATCTCTGGCATTCCTATACACCACCAATGAAAAATCAGAAAGAGAAATTAAGGAAACACTTCCATTTACCACTGCAACAAAAAAGAATAAAATACCTAGGAATAAACCTGCCTCAGGAGGCAAAAGACGTGTACTCAGAGAACTATAAAACACTGATGAAAGAAATCCAAGATGACATAAACAGATGGAGAAATATAACATGTGCTTGGATTGGAAGAATCAATATTGTGAAAATGACTATATTACCCAAAGCAAGCTACAGATTCAATGCAATCCCTATCAAACTACCAATGGCATTTTTCACAGAACTAGCACAAAAAATTTCCCAATTTGTATGGAAACACAAAAGACCCCAAATAGCCAAAGCAATCTTGAGAAAGATAAATGGAGTTGGAGGAATAAGCTCCCCAACTTTAAACTATACCACAAAGCTACAGTAATCAAGACAGTATGGTATTGGTACAAAAACAGAAATATAGATCAATGGTACAGGATAGAATTCCCAGAGATAAACCCACACACATATGGGCACCTAATTTATGACAAAGGAGGCAAGAACATACAATGGAGAAAAGACAGCCTCTTCAATAAGTGGTGCTGGGAAAACTGGACAGCTACATGTAAAAGAATGAAATTAGAACACTCCCTAACACCATACACAAAACTAAACTCCAAATGTATTAAAGACTTAAATGTAACACCAGACACTATAAAACTCTGAGAGGAAAACATAGGAAAAACACTCTTTGACATAAACCACAGCAAGATCTTTTTTGACCCATCTCCTAGAGTAATGGAAATAAAAATAACAAATGGGACTTAGTTAAACTTAAAAGCTTTTGCACGGCAAAGGAAACCATAAACAAGACAAAAAGACGACCCTCAGAATGGGAGAAAATATTTGAAAATGATACAACAGACAAAGGATTAATCTCCAGAATAAACAAACAGCTCATGGAGCTTAATATCAAAAAAACAAACAATCCAGCTAAAAAATGGGTGGAAGCCCTAAATAGACATTTCACCAAGGAAGACATACAGATGGCCAAGAGTCACATGAAAAGATGCTCAACATCACTAATTATTAGAAAAATATGAATCAAAACTACAATGAAGTATCACCTCATGCCAGTCAGAATGGCCATTATCAAAATATCTAGAAACAATAAATGCTGGAAAGGGTGTGGTGAAAAGGGAACCCTCCTACACTGTTGGTGGGAATGTAAATTGATACAACCACTATGGAAAACAGTATGGAGGTTCCTTAAAAAACTAAAAATAGAACTACCATATGACCCAGCAATCCCACTACTGGGCATATACCCTGAGAAAACCATAATTCAAAAATAGACATGTACCACAATGTTCATTGCAGCACTATTTACGATAGCCAGGACAGGGAACCAACCTAAATATCCATCAACAGATGAATGGATAAAGAAGATGTGGCACATACATACAATGGAATATTACTCAGCCATAAAAAGAAATGAAATTGAGCTATTTGTAGTGAGGTGGATAGACCTAGAGTCTGTCATACAGAGTGAAGTAAGTCAGAAAAAGAAAAACAAATACCATATGCTATCACATATATATGGAATCTAAAACAAAAAAAAAAAGTTCTGATGAACCTAGGGGCAGGACAGGAATAAAGATGCAGACATAGAGGATGGACTTGAGGACACAGGGATGGGGAAGGGTAAGCTGGGACGAAGTGAGAGAGTAGCATTGACATATATATACTACCAAATGTAAAATAAACAGCTGGTGGGAAGGAGCCGCATAACACAGGGAGATTGGATCTGTGGTTTGTGATGACCTAGAGGGGTGGGATAGGGAGGATGGAAGGGAGGCTCCAGAGGGAGGGGATATGGGGACATGTGTATGCATATGGCTGATGCGCTTTTTTGTGCAACAGAAACTAACACAGTATTATGAAGCAATTATACTCCAATAAAGATCTATTTAAATAAATAAATAAGCAAGAAGGATTTACAGTATAGCACAGGAAATTACATTCAAGATATTGTAATAACCTATAATGGAAAATAATCTGAAAAAATATATATATATATAACTGAATATCTTTGCTGTATACCTAAAACTGAGACAATATTGTAAATTAATTATACTTCAATAAAATTCTTATCTATATACAATATATACATTTATATAATATATATCTACAAATTCATTTGCATACACTCATTGTTTTTCCATAAATGCTTAAATGTGATCAATTCAGACACACTGTGATATTTTTTAATTGAAGTAAAGTTGATTTACAGTGTTGTAATAGTTTCAGGTGTACAGCAAAGTGATTTAGTTATATATATATATATATATATATATATATATATTCTTTTTCAGATTCTTTTCCATTATAGGTTTTTACAAGATATTAACTATAGTTCCCTGTGCTATACAGTAGGTCCTTGTTGTTTATCTATTTTATATATCGTATATACTGGTTTTTTTTTAAAGCAACCATCTTTTTAACTTGGCATCTCCCTTCTTACTCTCTCCCCAACCTTTGCAAATATTACCCCCTCTTAACTATGCAGCCCCTGTGAACGATCTGTAGTAGTATGCGTCTTCCCATCATTTCCTCCATGCGTCCATAATTGTTTCAATAAATACATGTTTATATTGCATATGCAAAGTGGTGAAAGCCCTTATAAAAATAGGATGTTGTGCATGCTTTCCTGCATTTTGGCTTTTCACTCAGAGTTTCCTCATGGAATTCCCTCCGAACCAAGCGGCAAGCCTAAGTTGATCTTTGTAATGGCTTAATCCGTGGTTTGACTGTGCTATAATTTATTCAACCACCCCCTCTTGGTGAGCATTTGGTTTTCCTGTGCACCACATGGCAGCCTAAATGCCACTCACAGATTGTGACTCGGCTGCTGAACGCCCTCCAGAGGCGCCCTCTCACTCAAAATGAATTCCAAAGGCCTCATAGTGGCCTTCGAGGCCCTAAGTGATCCCTCCACTCTCACTTCCCTGCCATCCTCCCTGTCCCAGTATTCTCTGCCTCACTGTCTCTGCTCCAGCCACACTGGCTTCCTTGATGCTCCTCAAACCCTTGTTCCCACCACTGGGCCTTTGCACATGCTATTCTCTGTCACAGATGTCTGCACAGCTCACCTCCTTACCTTCTCTAGCACTCTCTCAAGAATTTATCTCTAGCTTCCCACTGTAAATAAGCAACACCTCTTTCCCTTGGCATTCTGTATCTCCCTTTCCTGCTTAATTTTTCTCCCTAGCACTTATCACTTGTTTATTTGTTTATTATATGACTCTTCCCACTAGAATGTAGACTGTACAGGGCAGGAATCTGTTTTGCTCAATTCCATATCCTCAGTATCTACAACAGTGCCTGGCACTTAGTAGGGGTCAATAAATATTTATTAACTGGTTTAATGAAGGCATGAATAAATGAACAAATAAAACTACATAGGTTAATGTGGGATGTGGACCATCACTGGACACAGAATAGCATTGAATTAGAACCAGAACAATTTTTGTGGCCCTATCAAATTAAAGTTTCACCAAAGTCTTAGCAAAGAGGAACTGGACATAACACCAGAATTGCACTGTGTTTGAGACTTAATCACAGATACACACACACTTAGATACTCACTGAACTATAAAGAGCTTATTCCATGCAATAGATCAGCCAGTGTTGTCCTTGTTAAATCCAGACTAACCCATCTGGTCCCATCACAGAGAGCTCTGTATCCAGTAGGTTATAAATGAAGAAACACTGCGATAATACTGCACAGTAGCTGAAAGCCCTGGCCCTGGAGTCTGACTCCCTGGGTTTAAACCCCAGCTCTGCCAGTTACCTCTGTGTGAGCTTGGACAAATTACTTAACCTCTCTGTGCCTCAGCTTCCTATGTGTCCAATGCAAATAAGAAGAATACCTAAATCAAAAGTCATACCGTATGCTAACACATATATATGGAATTTAAAAAAAAATGCTACTGATGAACCTAGTTGCAGGGCAGGAATAAAGATGTAGACATAGAGAATGGACTTGAGGACACGGGGAGGGAGGGGGAAGCTGGGGCGAAGTGAGAGTAGCATCGACATATATACACTACCGAATGTAAAATAGTTAGCTAGTGGGAAGCAGCTGCATAGCACAGGGTGATCAGCTCGGTGCTTTGCGATGACCTAGAGGGGTGGGATAGGGAGGGTGGGAGGGAGGCTCAAGGCGGGGTGGGATATGGGGACATGTGTATGCATATGGCTGATTCACTTTGCTGTACAACAGAAACTAGCACGGTATTGTGAAGCAATTATACTCCAATAAAGATCTATTTTTTTAAAAAGTCTCATATACAGAATCTTGAAAAAAAAAAGGATAAAAATGACCTTATTTACAAAATAGAAACAGACTCACAGACTTAGAGAACAAATTTATGGTTACAGGGGTGGAAGGGTCGAGGAGAGGGATAGATTGGGAGTTTGGGATTGACATGTACTCACTGCTATATTTAAAATAGATAACCAATAAGGACCTACTGTATAGAACAGGGAACTCTGCTCGATACTCTGTTATAACCTAAATTGGAAAATAATTTGAAAAAGAATAGATACATGTAATGTGTAACTGAATCACTTTGCTGTACACCTGAAACTAACACAACATTGTTAATCAACTATACTCCAATATAAAATAAAAAATTTTTTTAAAGTCTCTTTGTGCATAGGACAAATGAGTTAATATACGTAAAACACTTAGAACAGAACTTGGCCCATAACAAGCACTCATAGTTGTTATGGATGTTAAAGAAAACAAACTCCAGAGACAGACTGCCTGGGATCAAACCCAGGCTCTGCTACAAACGAGCTGTGTGACCTTGAGCAAGTCACTTAACCTCTATGATTCAGTTTCATTACCTGTAAAATAGGGATAATCATAATCTCTCTTCCCAAGAGTGTTGTGAGAATTAAATATGTTGATGTATATAGAACCTAAAATAACATCTGACCCATATTAAGCGCCATAAATCATGTAGATGTTTGCTATCATCACCATCGTCATCATCATATGCGTAGCCCAGATTCTGAGTTACAGAGAAGAAAGAGCAGACAAAAAGCATCTGTCATATAAGAGCGTTTAAGGAACACCTGTCCCTTCACTGGCCTGCATACAGGTAGTTCTTTGCTTTTCCCACCAAACTTGTACCTGACGTGTATCCCAAACCACTGTCCCTCACTTTTCTCTACATCAACAGACTTAGCCTGTTAGCCTTAGTTTTCTGTGCTCCCAGAATACCTTGCCTTTGTCTGCAATTCACCCTCCCTGGCTGGAGGCTGCAGGTTCCCAAAGCTGTGGCCATCTCATCTCTCACCAGAAGCTGCAGAGGAAACATGCCAGGAAAGCCTGTGGAGGTGGAAACCAGAATAGGTCACAGCAGGCCGGAAGAAGAGGACAGAGGGAAGAACCGAAGAGCTCACTGCTAATCTCTCTACCTCAGGGTCTTTCTCTGTAAAGTGGGGTTAATAACCACACTGAGTCCATAAAGTCACTTTGAGGATTGAATGAGAGGATGGGAAACACTCAGCTCAGCTCCTGGCAGATGGAACAATGACCGGGAGGAGGACGAGTGGGAGAATACAAGTGTGCTCGGAGCACTAACAGAGCACAGAACATGGCTTTTGCAGGGGTGAGATGTGGGGGACTCTAGTAAACTGTGTTGCCCACTTTTCCCTGGGGAAGGTTATACTTGCCTGCTCCATGGAGGCAGTCTTGGATATGTGACTCTTTTGGCCAATAAAATGCAAATGAGTGGGCTTCCCTGGTGGCGCAGTGGTTGAGAGTCCGCCTGCCGATGCAGGGGACACGGGTTTGTGCCCCGGTCCGGGAGGATCCCACATGCCGCGGAGCGGCTGGGCCCGTGAGCCATGGCCGCTGAGCCTGCGCTTCCGGAGCCTGTGCTCCACAACGGGAGAGACCACAACAGTGAGAGGCCTGTGTACCACAAAAAAAAAAAAAAAAAGCGAATGAGTGACATGGTACCTCTGGGCAGCAGCTTTAAGAGTCAGTGCATGATTTGCTGTACTCTCTTTTTCCTGCCTCAGCCACCACAGGGCATGTTTAGAGATGGAGCCTTGATCAGTCCGGAGGACTGAACTTCTGTGATGATCAGAGTCCTTTTGCTGGCTTGCAGCTGACATGTAACACTCATGAGAAGTGAATTTTGCTTTAATCCACTAAAACATGGAATTGTTAGTTGCATCAGCCTGAAAGCATCTTGGTGTTTTTGGAGCCTGAAATCAAGGAAGCGAATGTCAAGGGATATGTCTGGTAGGTGGGTGGGAGTCAGATCAGAGCCCTAGTGTGCTCAGGTGCTGAAGCTCTGTCCTGCAAACTGTTGGGAAGATGCTTCCGCCACGTCCTCCTGCCCTTGAAGGGCCCACAATCCTGTGACACATTCTTTGTGTGGTGCCGGATCAAGGGTCACATAACAGTAACCAGCTCCAAAATCCTACCTGGCCCCATCTTTGCCAAAAGATAAACTCACAACACTTCAATCTAGCATTTTAAAACCCATATACATGGCCCTACTTATCCCACTCCTTAGCAACATGAATCGCCCACTCTAACCACAACAGTCTGCTTTACTGTCTGCGGCACAGGTTTTGGTAATCCTATATTTGAGCCTTTGTTCACATCTTTCTCTCTCACCTGTGTTGATCTTCTTCTCCTCCCAATGTATCAAAGTCCCAGCGGAAGGTTGCAGACCTTTGAGGGATTGGAGCTCTGGTCCTGGTTCATTTAATGGCACCCTGTTACCAATTTTTTAAAAATTCTCTCAACCACTCTGGTCCTCATCAGGAAAATGAAGATTATTGGACCAGATGCTCTCTCAGAGGTGCTTTTAATGTTTAGGATTTTAAATCCCATTCAGCCAAAGTTACTGTTCCCACCTCAAAACTCCTTTTCTCCTTATTTTGCACATATAAGATGCTGTCTCATGTTATCTAGTGTAAATGCCTCTCCCACCTCCACCCTCTTCCTGGACTTCTCCCCTCGACCTGCAGAATCTGCAACCTTTAATGCATTCGTATTTCCCAGGCACAGGAGAACCTCTCTTCTCCAAGTCTCATATTTCCATTTGGAGGAGCCGCCTTAGTTAACATTCCCAGTCTCTCTTGGTGCCTCCGGTCATTTCTCCCCTGGGCTAGATGACTAACATGGTTGGTGTTTGGAAGAAGGAACAGGATATTGATGACTCAGCCCCCTTGAAGTGGTTCTCTTTTGGGATCTGTCTGCAGAGGATCTGTTCCTGGTTTACAGATGCCTGCCTTCCAGCTAAGTTCTTCCATGGTGGAGAGAGATCATGTCTCCTCTTACAAGGGTACTAATCTCATTCATGAGGGCCTCCACCCTCACCACCTAATTACCTCCCAAAGGCCCCATCTCCAAATATCATAGCAGTGGGAGATTAGGGCTTTGACATGTGAATTTTGGGAGGACTCAAACATTCAGTCCTTGACCCCCTGAAATTCATGCCTTTCTCAGATGCAAAATACATTCATTCCATCCTAAGAGCCCCCATAATCTTAATTTATTCCAGCATCAACTCCAAAGTGTAATGTCTGAAGCCTCATCTAAATATCATTCAAATTAGATATGGGTGAGAACTGAGGCGCATTTCATCCTGGGGCAAAATCCCTCTCCAACTGTGAACCTGTGAAACAAGACAAGTTATGTACTTCCAAAATTCAGTGGTGGGACAGGTGGAGGATACACATTCCTATTCCAAGAGAGATGGGAAAGAAGGAAGGGATGATGGGTCTCAAGCAAGTCTAAAACTTAGTAGGGCACAATCCATGAGATCTTAAAGGCTCAAGAATAATCATCTTCGTCTTGATGCTCTGCCTTCCAGACCCACTGGGGCAGTAGTCTTGCCTTGTAGAACATTCTCGGTACCAAAACCTGTATGAGTCAGGCTCCAGAGAAAAAAGAGCCAGGGAGAGAGAGAAAATTGGCTGAGAAGTCTCGTGATCTGCCACCTGCAAGCTGGAGATATAGGAAAGCCAGTGACGTAGTCCCAGATTGAGTCCTAAGGCCTGAGAACCGGGGGAACCAATGGTAGAAGTCCCAGCTGGAGTCTGAAGACAGATGTTCCAGCTCTATCAGTCAGGCAGAGATATCAGATTCTCCTTTCTTCTGCCTTTTTATTCTATTCAGGCTCTCAGTAGATTGCAGAATGCCCACCCATATTTGGGAGGGCAAGCTGCTTCACTAAGTCCATCAATTCAAATGCTAAACTCATCTGGAAACACCCTCACAGACACATCCAGAAATAATGTTTAGCCAAATGTGTGGGCACTCCATGGCCTAGTAAAATTGACACATAAAATTTGCCATCAAAATAGCAAACTTTTATTTTTCTCTCTTTGTTTCATCATCGTCAACATGTAGTGAGAAACTAATGGTGCAGTATGGCTTCTTGAGTTCCATCCATCACCTCCACCTTTCAGTCAGCAGGAAGAACAAAGGGGATAAAGAAAGAGTTTCCTTCCTTTATCCTTCATCTTCCATCCCCCGCCCAATAAAAACACTGGAAATAATTACAGATAATGTGACTATGAAAATATGAACGTTTTGCTATGTAAGACAAGCAGCTTATGAGAATAGCATATAGCAATACTGAGAGACTGCTTTGGAAGAAGATAGGTAGAAAAATATGGTCTTCTTATTCCTATCCATCCAATTCTAAAGTCAAAGAAAGATGCTGGCCACACATTCCCAAACAGCAGGAACTGATAACGTGCAAGCTTACTTAAGTGTCTTGTAGCTTTTTTATTATTAAAGTGAGGCTCGAGCCAACTTAATACTGAATTACCATGATATTTTTACAAGAAGAATTGTATCTTTTTTATGTTAGACACGTGCCTTGTCTAACATATATGGTATATGCTAGATATGTATGTGTTAGATACATATTTTATGTTAGATACAAACAAAGCTATTACTTCTGACAAAACACATTGAATAAGTAAGATTCCTTCTCTTATTCACCATTCATTTCATGATTCACTTCATGTCACACAAACTTCATTTCTGACTCACAAAGTATGTCGCAACAGGCTTTGTGAGGCATAATTATTGAGGCTATTTTTGTGCTGCTATTCACTGCCTTTTCCTAGCTTCTCTGCATTAATAACCAGTTTTTTCCTCTTCACTATTCAGTATCCGACCAAAGAGAACTGGTGACAGCCAATCAGCATCTTGGGTGATGACTCATTTGCATTCAAAAGCTTAAAACTATTGGGTCCTTATCAACAAAAATGAAGCCTGCTGTTACACACTGGGCTCTGAGCTAGGTCAGTGGATATGGTGGAAAATAAGATATGTTCCTGCCCCAGCACTCTCCCACTGAAAGCTGAAATGTTAGATTACAAGAGAGATTTGTATGTTAATACAAATAATTATTGCCACTGACATCACAAGCTAACAAGCTGCCTTTTTTGCACTGAGCTCATTTGAGCTGCAAGGCATCCTCAAGAGAGAAGTGTCTCTATGATTAAACCCTATTTACAGATCAGGAAACTGAGCCCGTGGTAAAAAAAAAAACTAGCCCCCACCTCAAAAATTTTTTTAGAAGTCCCACTCCATACTTTCCTCAGTTCTGGAATTCTTTCCAGAAAGTCTGAATAAAAGAGTATGGAGCGTTTTCAGAGTGGTGCCTGAATTTCCAAAATCAGAATCATCTAGGGCGCTTGTCTACAGGGAGACTCCTGGGTCCCATCTCAGACTGACTGAGTTAGAATCCCAGGAGGGGCCAGAGAAGTGGCAGCTTAACAAACTCCCCCAGGTGAGTCTCCAGCTCCCGGCAGTTTGAGATCCACCAGAGTAGACCCTTCACAGACAAAAAAAGGAAAGGTAGAACATTCCTGGCAGGGAGAAGTGTGCAAGCCAAGGTGTGGAGTTATGGACATTCATAGAAAACTCAGAATCCACAACAGACCACAATTATCCATTTCATCAATTTCTAGATGACATCATAGACTAGCCACTGAGTTGAAAATCTTAAAGGGAGGGGCTGAAATGACTTCTAAGCCCTTGATGCCCTGAGTCTCTGTGACAACTTCAGCTTCTTCAATCAGACGCAGGCTACAGCAGCTGGAAGGTCGAAAGTCTGCCTCTTTTGAAACCGGGAACATTTAATTTAACCCCAGACACAATCTGCTGCTGGTTGCAAAGATCTGCTTTCTTCCTCTGGGAGAAGATTTTTCTCGCTGAGTTATACCCAGGTCCTAAACTAACTATATATGGGAATAATCAGAGTACAGGACTGGAAGCCAGGAGACTCGAGTTCAAATCCTGTCTCAGCCACAGTACTCATTCTGCTTCTTAGTTTGCAAGTCACAGAGCTAACTTAAGTTAATAGGGGAAATTATCCTAGAGACATTGGTGTCTCATGGGTCCCAAATGCAGATTCAGGCCTCTGGAAAGACTATTCTTTCTCTATCATTCTTCTCTACCTTGCTAGACACATCTGTTCATCTTTCTTTGCTTTGCCAGAGTAGCTGTTTCTGCTGCCCTTTTACAGGAAGGAACATAGCTGCCCCTCTGCTCCCAGCAATAGCCAACAGTTAATGTTCACTTACTTGGATCAGACACTATTCTAAGCTCTTTATAAGTATTATTTTATTTAATCATTACCACGATTCTTCATAGTAAGGATGCCATGATTACTCCCTTTATACAGATGAAGCAATGGAGACACAGAGAAGTCAAGTAACTTTCTCAAGGACACACAGCTAGTTCAGTTATGGACTCCAGCAGGCTGAACTCAGAGCCAGTATATTCATGTCCTGCCTCGTATTCTTTCATGTCACATATCAAGGTTTAATGGCTAGCTCTCTGTCTCAGTTCATATTTCCGGGTAGAACCAGATTGTCCCAGTATGGCAGGAGGTCCAGGTCACACAGTACCATCACGAATGAGAGGGCTGTGCTCACCAAAGTGAAGGCCTAGGGAATTCCCTGTGCCTCTTACAAAAGCGTCCTCCTTGCCTGCTAATCCAAACAAGAGATTTTCTACAAATCCCTACCCATCTTTGGGTTTTAAGTTCTTCTACCATAAAATGAAGGTGCTGATTCTGGTCAGTATTTCCCAGAACATTACATGAGGTGCCGTGCACATAAAAAGTTCTGTGGTCCAATTGGAAATGCTGTTTATTCTCCTCTTGGACACTCACAATGAAAATGGCTCTGAAAAGTCCACTGGTGAAGATAATTGCTTAAACTTCACAGAGCATTTCCCCAATACATTTGACTACAGAAACTCTCCCCCATCCTTTGTACAGACCCTGAACTTCCTGCTTTACGGTAACTATAAAAGAGTTCAAACAGGAAGGCTATCAACTTCCTCCACACGCCTCAAGTCACCTACACCTATGGCCGCCCTCCTACTCCTTTCTGGTTACAATAGCTGAGGTGCCCCTTCTCCTTTCTGAGGCTCATGGGTCTGGGTTCCATCCCCTCCTGCCTTCTCAGTAACCTTACACTATCCATTTCTAATTTCTTTCTCTCTCTACCTCTACCTCGATCTCTCCTGTATTTCCAAACCTCTGCTCCCTGCCCCCCATAAACCATTTAAACACAGTTAAGTGTCTTTCATCACAAAGAAAAACTCTCCCTGGTCCTCATTTCCCTCTCCAGCTATCCTCTCCTCCCTCTGTAGCCAAATTTGCCCAGGAGGAGCTACTCTGTCCCATGTCTTCTCCCATATGCTCTTCAGGCCTCTCCAACTTGACTTCTGACCCCGGTACAACCACTTCCAAAATGATTCTTGCTGGGATCACCAATGGCCTTCATATGACTAAATCCAAAGGACAATATTTGGGGCCTCGTCTTCTGTGTTCTCTCGACAGCACACGTCACTCCTGATCAAGCCCTCCCACTCGGAATGTCCTCCTGTGGGCTAAGGAACAGGGCCCTCACCTGGAATCCCTCCTACCCTGACTCACGGATTTCTATCCTACCTGTAAGTGTCAGAGTCCCTCAAGGTGACTTCTCATCACACCCACGACTCCAATTATCTCCACCCCACCATTCTCCTCTGAACACTATACTTGTACCTCTTTCTGCTAACTTGACATTTCAACTTGGATAACTCACACAGGCCTCAAACTCAACACATTGGAACCTGATCTTCCCTCTACGGTCTGATCCATCTCCAGTGGTCCCCACCTCCCGAGAGGTAATGTCGTCCACAGAAGTGAACAAACCAGAAACCTATGAGTCATCCCAGTATCATCCTTTCCTCACCCCCATATCTACTCCAGCACCAGGCTCTATCTTGGTGTAGCTCCCAAATAAAGCTCACATACATCCATTTCTTTCTGCTTCTACCCACACCACCCTAGCTGAAACGGCCATCGTTTATCACCTGCTCTACTGAAATAAGTGGTCTCACTATTTTTCCTCCTAGGCTTCTCCTTTTCTTTTGGCAGATCCCAGCTGGAATTAACCTCTACTGAAAGCCCTATTGTAGCTTCCTGGCGTTTTTAGGGTAAACATTGAGATCCTTAACATGTCCTACAAGATCCTACCTCAACTAGTCCCTGCCCTCCTGCCAGCCTCACCTCCCACACTGCCTCTTGCTCTTGACACTGTGTGGGTAGAGATGAGGAATAAACATCCTACAACACACAGGACAGCACCCACAATGAAGAGTTAGCCCCTGATGTCAGTGGAGCCAATGTTGAAAAACCCGGTGTAAGCTCGTCATTTCAGCCGCCTTCCTAATGATTGGTTTAAAATTCCCGCAGCACACGGTGTCCTCCTGGCCACTATTATAGGTTCAGGAGTGAGGGCGTACATCCTCAGTTGGCTCAATCTGACTGCAGAGGTGGACTTTTCTTTCCAGGGCTGGAGGACAGTGTTTCTCCCTCTGCCTCTTTCTCCCTTACCCCCTCCCTCGCTGTTGGTTGGCAACAAGAAAGCATGGTGCCCCACATGCCACTGACAATGCCTTATGACCACATGAAGAAAGCAGTCCAAGAACACAACTCATACACTAATGGTGGTAGAGCAGAGAGAGAGAGAATGAACCTGAACTTTATGACTGAGCTGCTGGATCGACCAAACCTGAAACACATCTTACAGCTAAACTTATTACATGAGATAAATAAATGCCCTAGTTCTATGTTAGTTTGAATTGTGTTTTCTGTTACTTGATACTTTCAAATTCATCTGTCTGGTCCCTTTCGGTCCTTTATGATTCAATGGCTTTATGATTCTAGATGTGGCTAAGATCCTTCTAGCCCTGGACATACTTAGAGGAAAGGTAAATAATTCTAAGGAGTGCTGGTAGAAGATGGTGAGGAAGAGTACCTTTTCACCACGTTAAAGAATACTTCTTTTCTTGTTTTCCACTTGGGCCTCTCCACAAATTCTATTCCCCTCAGACTTATCTCATATATATTCAGGACATCATGAAAGGCAGACAATTTATTTTACTAAGATGATGATAGGTGTGTTTGTGACCCCATCAACCTTGTCTTCTGTCTGTTCCTATGGCTCCAGTTCCAAACAGCTGCTTCTTCCCCCACTTCTGATGTGCTAGACATTCAGGAACCATCTGTCCCCCATCAGCGCTATCATCATCACCATCATCATCATCATCATCATCATCATCATCATCACTATCATTGTCCATCACAGCCCCAGCTGCTGCAGTCACTTGCCATGACCATTAGGTACGTTCTTTAGGAGGAACTAGCCTAGATTGCTGATAGAATTTGAACAATACCAGTGATAGCTGAGATGACTGAGTGCTTGTGATACCCAGGGCTTAGCACTTTACACACCTTCTTGCACCAAACCCCTTATAACCCACTCTGCAATGCAGGCACTATTATTAACCCTATTTTCCAGATGAGGTAATGGGCCACAGAAAGGCTCAATAAATTGCCCAAGTCGACACAGCTGGTAATTGAAGCCCTTTTTCCTGGATCATAGAAAATCAAGGTAGGGTGGACAAAACCCCTATAGTTTAGTTTGTTTTAATTAAATTATTCTTTTCTAAAATTTTTGGTTTAAAAAAAAAAAGTAGATACATAAGATAACATAACCAGGCAGTGTGGAGAATGATAAAATGAAAGGCAGACGTCTCCCTCGCCTGGTTGTCCCTTTCTAGATGTCCTGTCCAGCTCTGCAAGGCTAACAACTGCTAAAAGGTTCCGGAAATTTTTCTGCAGAAATTCCCTTTGCAACAGGACTAAAGATGCAGACGTAGAGAATGGACTTGAGGACACGGGGGCGGGGGAAGTGTAAGCTGGGACGAAGTGAGAGAGTGGCATGGACATATATACACTACCAAATGTAAAATAGATAGCTAGTGGGAAGCAGCTGCATAGCACAGGGAAATCAGCTTGGTGCTTTGTGACTGCCTAGAGGGGTGGGATAGGGAGGGTGGGAGGGAGATACAAGAGGGAGGAGATATGGGGATATATGTATATGTATAGCTGATTCACTTTGTTATACAGCAGAAACTAACCCACCATTGTAAAGCAATTATACTCCAATAAAGATGTTAAAAAAAGAGAAAAGAAACTTAAAAAAAATAAATCCCTTTGCATATGCAAAGAAGCGGTTCTTCCCTTAAATCATCTTTTCCTACTTTCCCCCTTTCAGGGCAGCACTCTCTTGACACAAACCATCCTTTGCCTTTTTCTGTGTCTTTCCCACCTCCCCCGCCCCCCAGCCTTCTCTGCCCCTTCCCTGAGGGCAAGGACTGCCCCTTGCCAACTTCAACACAGTCAAGTCATCTCAGGCACAATCACAAATGAGGGGATGAGAGCTCGGCGAGCAGCACCTTGTGATGAGAGGAAGAAAAAAAGAACAATCAAAAAAGAAAAATCCTAAAAAGCAGAAGTTTCCTGAAGAGTCTCCCTGCAGCCCTGTTGGGCATCTTTCTCTTTCTCCTGTCTGAGTGGTCACCCTAAATCCACACACTCTGCCTCGTTGCTGAAATGTCAGGGTGAACCTTCAGCTGGACAGTTAAATAAACACATGAGGTCACTGGCAAAGAAAGACACTGCCAAGGATCTAAGCTCTCCTGAAGATCCCTGGTGAAGGCAGTCCCAATTTGGGGGACTACCCTTTCTGCTTTCACCCCGAGCTGTTTATATTTTTGTTGTTGTTGAAATTCAAGTGCAACTGTCTCAGAAAAGTTCTAGGAAGTAACCTTTCCAACAGGGCCCTCCAAAGGCACTCACTTCCAAACACTTGCTCTGGCTGGAAATGGCACATAACTCCACCCACTGCTAATCCCAGCTCACTCTCCAGCTCTCCACAGCATTTCTCAGTAGCATCAGCCTAAGTGATTATACGTAACAGACATTTACTCCTTAGAAAATCAAATGGAACTTGGGCAGTGGATCTCTCTAGGGCCCAATCAATGATGCTCACGTTTGCGAAAAATGTGAAGCCATGGCTCAGATAAGTAGAGGAGAAGCTCCGAGCCCACACCTGGAACATTCCATGACTTTGGTGACTAGACAGTGACTAGGTGCTCTAGTCCATAAGGAAGAGACTTGACCAGCTGGTGCAAAAGAAACACAGATTAAGCTGCCTCATGATTATACACATGCCCTGAGCCCAGAATCCACCCTTTCATTTTGGATTCAGTAACTAAGGCAGCTACTTCAAAGACAAGGTATAAAATATTAAGATCTAATCTTGTTTTAGACACAGAAACTCTATGTCTCTTTCAGTGTCCATCACCTCCACCTTGGTGCCATCTACTTCCTTAGTGATACTCAACCCCCAGCCACCCCCAGTACCACCAGGCAAGGCGTCTGGTACTCTGCATTTATATCACACCTGGGCTGATATTCCAAGTTCTATCTTGTGTGTTTCTAATCTCTGGACACCTTCCATTGATTGACAGTGCCTGACTGGTTGGTCTTGTACAGATTCAAGAGAAAACACTGATGTCTCTGTCATGGGTACATAACTGGGGAGTTGGAGAGTTGGATTGTGTGGACTTGCACCACTGGCAAATCCCTCTTCTCCTATCAAATTAACCTGATATTTAGCACCTCTCAGGAACTGTATTAGATTCATTCATTCATTCTTTAATTCCACACATATTTGTTGAGCACGTACTATGTGCTTGACACTATTGTTGGCATCTGAGATACTTTAGTGAATGATACAAAGACCTTTGCCCTTATGCAGCTGACATTCTACTGGGGAGGGAAGAGGGGACAAGATTGAAGGTGGAGACAGAGAGTAAACAATAAACATGATAAATAAGTTAAATTACATAGTATGAGAAGTTCTTTGTAAAAAATAAAAAAAGAGTAAATCAGAGTAAAGGAAATCAGACATGATGTCAGATTGCTATTAAAATAAAGTGTTTAGATCACTAACCTAGGACCAGGCTGGCAGGCTTACCTCTGAGCTGAGGCTGCAACACAGCCATGTGGCTGACAGGGTCTTGGTGCTCTGGCAGGGTGTCAGGTCTGTGCCTCTGAGGTAGGAGAGCTGAGTTCAGGACATTGGTCCACCAGAGACCTCACGGCGCCACGTAATATCAAACGGTAAAGCTTTCCCAGAGATCTCCATCTCAATGCTAAGATCTAGCTCCACTCAACAACCAGCAAGCTACAGTGCTGGACACCCCATGCTAAACAACTAGCAAGACAGGAACACAACACCACCCATTAGCAGAGAGGCTGCCTAAAATCAAAATAAGGTCACAGACACACCAAAACACACCACCGGACACAGTCCTGCCCACCAGAAAGACAAGATCCAGCCTCACCCACCAGAACACAGGCACCAGTCCCCTCCACCAGAAAGCTTACACAACCCACTGAACCAACCTTACCCACTGGGGCCAGACACCAAAAACAATGGGAACTACGAACCTGCAGCCTGAGAAATGGAGACCCCAAACACAGTAAGTTAAGCAAAATGAGAAGACAGAGAAATACACAGCAGATGAAGAAGCAAGGTAAAACCCCACCAGACCAAACAAATGAAGAGAAAATAGGCAGTGTACCTGAAAAAGAATTCAGAGTAATGATACTAAAGATGATACAAAATCTTGGATATAGAATGAAGAAAATACAAGAAACGCTTAATAAGGACCTAGAAGAACTAAAGAGCAAACAAACAATGATATGCAACACAATAAATGAAATTACAAATACTCTAGAAGGAATCAATAGCAGAATAACTGAAGGAGAAGAACGGATATGTGACCTAGAAGATAAAATAATGGAAATAACTACTGCAGAGCAGAATAAAGAAAAAAGAATGAAAAGAATTGAGGACAGTCTCAGAGATCTCTTGGACAACATTAAATGCTCCAACATTTGAGATATAGGGGTCCCAAGAGAAGAAGAGAAAAAGAAAAGGACTGAGAAAATATTTGAAGAGATTATAGTTGAAAACTTCCCTAATATGGGAAAGGAAATAATCAAGTCCAGGAAGCGCAGAGTCCCATACAGGATAAATCCAAGGAGAAACATGCCAAGACACACATTATTCAAACTATCAAAAATTAAATACAAAGAAAAAATATTAAAAGCAGCAAGGGAAAAGCAACAAATAACACACAAGGGAATCCCCATAAGGTTAACAGCTGATCTTTCAGCAGAAACTCTGCTAGCCAGAAGGGAGTAACAGGACATATTTAAAGTCATGAAAGGGAAAAACCTACAACCAAGATTATTCTACCCAGCAAGGATCTCATTCAGATTTGACAGAGAAATTAAAACCTTTACAGACAAGCAAAAGCTAAGAGAATTCAGCACCAACAAACCAGCTTTACCACAAATGCTAAAGGAACTTCTGTAGGCAAGAAACACAAGAGAAGGAAAAGACCTACAATAACAAACCCAAAACAATTAAGAAACTGGTAATAGGAACATGCATATTGATAATTACCTTAAATGTAAATGGATTAAATGCTCCAACCAAAATACATAGACTGGCTGAATGGGTACAAAAACAAGACTGGAACAAGACTGGTATATGTGCTGTCTGCAAGAGACCCACTTTAGACCTAGGGACACATACAGACTGAAGGTGAATGGATGGAAAAAGATATTCCATGCAAATGGAAATCAAAAGAAAGCTGCAGTAGCAATTCTCATATCAGACAAAATAGACTTTAAAATAAAGACTATTACAAGAGACAAAGAAGGACACTACATAATGATCAAGGGATCAACCCAAGAAGAAGATATAACAATTGTAAATACTTATGCACCCAACATAGGAGCACCTCAATACATAAGGCAAATGCTAACAGCCATAAAAGGGGAAATCGACAGTAACACAATCATAGTGGGGGACTTTAACACCCCACTTTCACCAATGGACAGATCATCCAAAATGAAAACAAATAAGGAAACACAAGCTTTAAATGACACATTAAGCAAGATGGACTTAATTGATATTTAAAGGACATTCTATCCAAAAAGAGCATATTACACTTTCTTCTCAAGTGCTCATGGAACATTCTCCAGGATAGATCATATCTTGGGTCACAAATCAAGCCTTGGTAAATTTAAGAAAATTAAAATCATATCAAGTATTTTTCCGACACAATGCTTTGAGACTAGGTATCAATTACAGGAAAAAGTCTGTAAAAAATACAAACACATGAAGGCTGAACAATACACTACTTAATAACCAAGAGATCACTGAAGAAATCTAAGGGAAATAAAAAATATCTAGAAACAAATGACAATGAAAACATGATGATACCAAACCTATGGGATGCAGCAAAAGCAGTTGTAAGAGGGAAGTTTATAGCAATACAATGCTACCTCAAGAAACAAGAAACATCTCAAATAAACAACCTAACCTTACACCTAAAGCAATTAGAGAAAGGAGAACAAAAAAACCCCAAAGTTAGCAGAAGGAAAGAAATCATAAAGATCAGATCAGAAATAAATGAAAAAGAAATGAAGGAAACAATAGCAAAGATCAATAAAACTAAAAGGTGGTTCTTTGAGAAGATAAACTAAATTGATAAACCATTAGCCAGACTCATCAAGAAAAAAAGAAGACTCAAATCAACAGAATTAGAAATGAAAAAGGAGAAGTAAAAACTGACACTGCAGAAATACAAAGGATCACAAGAGATTACTACAAGCAACTATATGCCAATAGAATGGGCAACCTGGAAGAAACGGACAAATTCTTAGAAAAGCACAACCTTCTGAGACTGAACCAGGAAGAAATAGAAAATATAAACAGACCAGTCACAAGTAATGAAACTGAGACTGTGATTAAAAATCTTCCAACAGGTCTTCCCTGGTGGTGCAGTGGTTGAGAGTCCGCCTGCCGATGTAGGGGACAAGGGTTCGTGCCCTGGTCCGGGAGGATTCCACATGCCTCGGAGCGGCTGGGCCTGTGGGCCATGGCCGCTGGGCCTGCGTGTCCAGAGCCTGTGCTCTGCAACGGGAGGGGCCGCGGCGGTGAGAGGCCCGTGTACCACAAAAAAAAAAAAAAATCTTCCAACAATCAAAAGCCCAGAACCAGATGGCTTCACAGGCAAATTCTATCAAACATTTAGAGAAGAGCTAACACCTATCTTTCTCAAACTCTTCTAAAATATAGCAGAGGGAGGAATGCTCCCAAACTTATTCTACAAGGCCACCATCACCCTGATACGAAAACCAGACAAAAATGTCACAAAGAAATAAAAATACAGGCCAATATCACTGATGAACATAGATGCAAAAATCCTCAACACTATACTAGCAAACAGAATCCAACAGCACATTAAACGGATCACACACCCTGAGCAAGTGGGGTTTATCCCAGGAATGCAAGGATTCTTCAATATATGCATATCAGTCAATGTGATACACCATATTAACAAATTGAAGGAGAAAAACCATATGATCATCTCAATAGCTGGAGAAAAAGTTTTCAACAAAACTCAACACCCATTTATGATAAAAACCCTGCAGAACGTAGGCATAGAGGGAACTTACCTCAACATAATAAAGGCCATGTATGACAAACCCACAGCCAACATTTTTCTCAATAGTGAGATACTGAAGCCATTTCCTCTAAGATCAGGAACAAGACAAGGTTGTCCACTTTCACCACTATTATTCAACACAGTTTTGGAAGTTTTAGCCACAATAATCAGAGAAGAAAAAGCAATAAAAGGAATACAAATTGGAAAAGAAGAAGTAAAGCTGTCACTGTTTTCAGATGACATGATACTATACATAGAGAATCCTAAAGATGCTACAAGAAAACTACTAGAGCTAATCAATGAATTTGGTAAAGTAGCAGGATACAAAATTAATGCACAGAAATCTCTTGCATTCCCATCCACTAATGATGAAAAATCTGAAAGAGAAATTAAGGAAACACTCCCATTTACCATTGCAACAAAAATAATAAAATATCTAGGAATAAACCTACCTATGGAGACAAAAGAGCTGTATGCAGAAAACTATAAGATACTGATGAAAGAAATGAAAGATGATACCAACAGATGGAGAGATATACCATGTTCTTGGATTGGAAGAATCAACATTGTGAAAATGACTATACTACCCAAGCAATCTACAGATTCAATGCAATCCATATCAAACTACCAATGGCGTTTTTCACAGAACTAGAACAAAAAATTTCACAACTTGCATGGAAACACAAAAGACCCCCAATAGCCAAAGCAATCTTGAGAAAGAAAAATGGAGCTGGAGGAATCAGGCTCCCAGACCTCAGACTACACTGCAAAGCTACAGTAATCAAGACAGTCTGGTACTGGCACAAAAACAGAAATACAGATCAATGGAACAGGATAGAAAGCCCACAGGTAAACCCACGCACATCTGGTCACCTTATTTTTGATAAAGGAGGCAGGAATATACAATGGAGAAAAGACAGCCTCTTCAATAAGTGGTGCTGGGAAAACTGGACAGGTACATGTAAAAGAATGAAATTAGAACATTCCTTAACACCATACACAAAAATAAACTCAAAATGGATTAGAGACCTAAATGTAAGGCCAGACACTATCAAACTCTTAGAGGAAAACATAGGCAGAACACTCTATGACATAAATCACAGCAAGATCCTTTTTGACCCACCTCCTAGAGAAATGGAAATAAAAACAAAAATAAACAAATGGGACCTAATGAAACTTCAAAGCTTTTGCACAGCAAAGGAAACCATAAACAAGACAAAAAGACAGCCCTCAGAATGGGAGAAAATATTTGCAAATGAAGCAACTGACAAAGGGTTTATCTCCAAAATTTACAAGCAGCTCATGCAGCTCAATATCAAAAAAACAAACAACCCAATCCAAAAATGGGGAGAAGACCTAAATAGACTTTTCTCCAAAGAAGACATACAGATGGCCAAGAAGCCCATGAAAAGCTGCTCAACATCACTAATTACTAGAGAAATGCAAATCAAAACTACAGTGAGGTATCACCTCACACCAGTCAGAATGGCCATCATCAAAATATCCACAAACAATAAATGCTGGAGAGGGTGTGGAGAAAAGGGAACCCTCATACACTGTTGGTGTAAATTGATAGAGCCACTGTGGAGAACAGTATGGAGGTTCCTTAAAAAACTAAAAATAGAACTACCATACAACCCAGCAATCTCACTACTGGGCATATACCCTGAGAAAACCATAATTCAAAAAGTGTCATACACCACAACATTCATTTTAGCTCTATTTACAATAGCCAGGACATGGAAGCAACCTAAGTGTCTATCGACAGAAGAATGGATAAAGAAGATGTGGCACATATATACAACAGAATACTACTCAGCCATAAAAGAAACGAAATTGAGTTATTTGTAGTGAGGTGGATGGACCTAGAGTCTGTCATACAGAGTGAAGTAAGTCAGAAAGAGAAAAACAAATACCGTATGCTAAAACATATATATGGAATCTAAAATAATGTTTCTGAAGAACCTAGGGAAAGCACAGGAATAAAAATGCAGACGTAGAGAATGGACTTGAGGACACGGGGAGGGTGAAGGGTACGTTGGGATGAAGTGAGAGAGTGGCATGGACTTATATACACTACCAAATGTAAAATAGATAGCTAGTGAGAAGCAGCTGTGTAGCACAGGGAGATCAGCTCGGTGCTTTGTGACCACCTAGAGGAGTCGGTTATGGAGGGTGGGAGGGGGATGCAAGAAGGAGGAGATATTGGGATATATGTATATGTATAGCTGATTCACTTTGTTATATAGCAGAAACTAACACACCATTGTAAAGCAATTATACTCCAATAAAGATGTTAAAAAGTATAAAAATTAAAAAATAAAAATAAAATAAAGTGTTTAGGGTAGGTCTCAGTGAGAGACCAAACAGGTGGCAGAGAATCCTTAAGACAGGTGACCCTCGAATGCTCATAAGGTGGCCAGTATAGCTGAAGTGGAATGAAATGGGGGCCAGTTGTAGGTGATGAAGTAATGAGATTGGGGAGGAAAGATGCTATAGGATCTTCTACTCTAAGGAAAATGGGGAGCCATTGGATAGAGACATCTGTTGCATTGTTGCCTGTCCAATATATTTCCCATCTTTCATCACACTTCAGTTTTCCCACTCCTCCCCCACTCTCTTGACTTAGGTGGTGCTAACCAAACCTCATGATACAGGTTTGAACACCCATGTCTGGCAAATCAGTACCTTGGTCACAGTGATTGGTTCAGAGGTGAGCATTGGACCCACGTTAAGCCTGAAATTCAATTCTAGGATTTTTATTGAACTAAAGGAAAACAGGTATGCTTTTTCTGCCTGAGTTGCCAAGTTGATAAAGTAAATTTGGAGCTTTCAACAACCATTGTGGCATCATGAAGCAGCAGCTTGCCTCGGAATGATGCCAGCACAGAGCCTAGGAATGGAGAAACACAGGTTCCTATTGATATCGTTTGAGCACCTGGATCCAACCCTGTCTGAAGCTAGTCTCCCCAGCCTTTTTAGTTACATTAGTAATTACCCTTTTCATCTTGAGCTGGTTTAAGTTGGATTTCTCTTACTTGAATGGAAAAAGTACTGACTAAAAATTAGTACTGATAGAAGCAAATTAAAATTATCATTTTATAGTGGCCTTAATGTCTTGCCTCTTCAACCAAAGAAGTAATTAATGGTGGGCATGATGGCGAGGAATAAATGTGAGTCATAGATAAAATTTAATAGAACTTCAAACCATACTCCTGTCCTCTAACTTTCACAGCTGAGACCATTAAATCCCCATCTCAGTTCATGAGAACTTTTTTGGGCAAACATAGAAATGTTGGATTCAAGGGCTCAAATTAAGAATCAAATAGGCCTTGAGTCTGGGTCCCTCTGACTTTTGTAGCCCAGATCCCCAATAACTGACCTCTGCCTCCCCCTCTTATGTCTGAGTCCTTTTGGGCTCTGAAGCTGCCGGGGACTTCACCTCTTTCTTCTAAACCTCAGTTTCTTTGTGCCTGCATGTAGTAGACAGAATTGTTAGCCCCAATTCTTCACTCTTCCTGCATTCACAGCCTTGCCATGGTTTCTTCTGGGTGTAATGTACTTCCCTATCTTTTGACCTTCAGTTTGGCCCTATGACTTTCATTGGCCAATGGCATGTGGGCAGATATAACAGTGTGCTAGTTCCAAGCTTAGGCCTTTTACACTCTCATGGCTTTGTTATCATCAGAAGTCATCCCACTGGTCCCCAGAGAAGGGTGAGAGACTTGTGACAGTCTCCCATCCGCAACAGCCCGAAGCTGAGCTAACCCAACCTAACCACAGACCTTCATTTAGAGACGGAGCTGCTCACCCAAGTCCAGCCTAGAAGCATAAATCAGAGCCAACCTTCAAAAGCATTAGCAATTATAATGATTATTTTAAGCCACATAATTTTGGAGTGATTTGTTATGCAGCAATTGCTAACTGATACACTGACTTCCTTATATTGACTGACAATATCACCTTCCTGGCCCATATTCTTGGGCATTCCCTGACTACCTGCACCTCCTATAATTCCTGGGCATCCCTGAATAAGATATTTAGACTCCATATCTCAGAAGACCTCTCTTTTCGTCTCTGAAAAGGTATAGGATAAAATACAGGATACCTAGTTTAATTTGCATTTCAAATTTAAAAAAATTTTAAGCGTAAGTATATTCCAAGCAATATTTTCAAATATTTATCCAAATTCAAATTTAAGTGGGCATTGTGCATTTTTATTTGCTGAATCTAGCAACCCTTCTCCTCTACTACTTACTCTGGTGGGCTTTGACAAAAGAAAAAAATGACCCCACCCCCAACACATACACACACTTAAGGCTTAGGATCACTTATTCCATCACTTCATGGAAGAATTACCTGCAATGAAAGTTTACAGCCAAGATTTTTTGGCATCTGTTTGAACTGATTGCCCTGTGAATATTCTCTCCAAATTCCAAGGCACAGAGGTGAGGGAAGAAAGGAGTTGTTTATACTCCACATGCAGTTAACCGAATCAGTGGAAGGACTCCATTTGTCTCTCCATAACTCTCTAGTGAAAATCTGTCCATTCTCAACCCATCGGAGGTGAAACACAGAGTTAAATACCAGCAGCCATGTACTGAGATCACAAATGACTGCTTATCATTCCTTGGTTCATAGAAGGACCCTATCTTTAATGTCAATTTGATTAAAGGCTTCAGCTTCAAAATAAAATTTGTGTCCAAAGGGCTTTCATTTTCCCTTTGATAAATGGGCAGAATTCACTTTTCTTTAATGTTATTCCAAGGAGCATTGTGTTACAATGGGGTTTTTGTGATGCCCCAAAAACATTTTTGAAACTCTTCTTATCTTTCCGGGCTCCTGCGAACAGCCACCACAATACTCTCTTGGGTATAAGTGTACCTACTCTAGCAGACGCTCAAGAAATAAGTTTATAGCCTCTGGAAGTTGGATCTCCTGGGTGGGAGGGAGAAAAGGTTGCATGTAAATTCTTTTCCATAAAAGGCTATTTCAAATGACGGAAACACAGCATACTAGGTAACTAGTTTCAGATTCATTTTCCATCAGCATTTTGGGAGCACCAGTTAGGTACCAGGTGGTTCACAGACCAGTGGTTCTTCACCTTGACTGCTAGCTAGAATCACCTAGGGAGCCTTTTTAAAAATACTGCTCCCTGGGGCCCACCCTTGGAGAGTCTAGCTCAATTGGCACCAGTATTTTTAAAAGCTCCCTAATGACACTAAGGTTGAGGCTGCAGTAAGCAACACTGTTATATCCAATTGTGTTTATTCTTCCCAGCAGTCTGACCAGGGCAGCAGGAGTATCCTGCACAACATGAGGGGATTGCTCACCAGAAAGCAGCCTCCATCACTGCCTCCTCAAGCTTGGGCCTGTTTCATGCTCAATTGCACACCGTGACAGCTCAGGATACCAGGCGGCTGCAGGGAATTTGGGTTTTTTGTGGGTTTTTTTGCATTCTCTAAAACATGTATAATACTCAGAGCATCTCAGAAAACTAAACTCAACATACCAAAACATGATAGATATATTTTAAACTTTGTATTAAGTATTTAATGTTCATAAAAGGAAAGGAACAGTATAATGAACCCCCATATTACCCATCACTCAACTTCAACAATTACATGCATTTTCTCAGTCCTGTTTCCTCTCTGTCTTCCAGGGTTTCTCTTTGTTTTGTTTTACTAGATTGCTTCAAAGCAAATCCCAGTCATCATATTGTTCACCTGTAACTACTCCAGCATTTGTCCTTAACACCTGAGGACTTATTTTGTTGTGGTAAAATAAAAATAACTTAACACTGACTGTTTTAACCATTCTTAAGTGTATAGTTCAGTGGCTTTAAGTACATTCACATTGTTTTGCAACCATCACCACCATCCATTCTAGAACTCTTTTCACCGTCCTCAGTTGAAACTCTGTCACCCGTTAAACAATAACTCCTCAACTGCTCTTTCCCCAGCTTGTGGCAACCTCCATTCTACTTTCTGTCTCCAGGAATTTGACTATACTAGGTACCTAGAGTAAGCAGAGTCATACAATATTTGTCCTTTTATGTGTCTGACTTCTTTCACTTAGCAGAATGTCTTCAAAGTTCATCCATATTGCAGCATGGAATGACTGAGTACTTTCTCCTGCAGCAAAATCCGATACTATTTTCATCCTTAACAAAATTAATATGATATTAATATGGTAAGTTTCCTTTAATCTAACAGTGCCCTCTCACCCAAAACCTAGCACTTTTTTTGCCTTTTACATTTCATCGTCCTGAACTTAGCAAGGGAGACTGGGAAACGTTGTGTTTTTACTGGGCAGCTAAAAGACCTAGCACTTTTTTGTGCCATTCATTTGTCAGCTAAAGAAACCAGGTCATTTGTCCTGTAGAACTGCCCACATTCAATTTGGCTGGTTGTATACTTGTTCCCTGGGGAGTATTTAACATGCTCCTCCATTCCATTATGAAAGCAGGTAAGTAGAAGGAGAAGCTTAACCAGACCAGTGTCCAGTTTTTTAGCAAGATGGCTTCATGGGGAGTGTAACACACATCCCATTGTGCCATTCGTGAGGCCAGTAATGTCTGACTGTTCTTCTCTTGGTGATGTTAAGGTCGCTCAGCTGATGTCACCCAATCCTTCCATCCAACTGCTGCGTGATAGGATTTCAACACTGAATGAAGCCACTCTGAGTTTATGACCCCTATCCAGCTTTTCTCATTTGTTCGAAGGAAGAAACAGGACCAAGGAATTTAATGATTTGTTCAACATCATTTGTTTGTCAACCATTATTTATCAAGCTCCCACTCCTGGGACAACCCAAGTCTCTTTGCATGTAAAATTTCATCCCTCCTCCCCATGTTTCCACATGACTCAGTTTTTCAAGAACTGGGTAGCTATGAAAGTTGCCTAGAGCAGACCACAAGCCTCAGGAGGGCAGGGATCTTCTCTATTTATTCTCCACTGAACTCCCTGGACAGAGCACAGTTCCTGGCACAAAACAGGCAGCTGATAAATATTTGTTATATGAAAGAAAGAATGAGTGAATGAAATGAATGCTTAATTAGTGTAATCGAAAGATGCATGTACTTTTTGGGCACTTTTCCAAACATATGTTTCTCTATCTCCTTTCCATATATACCTCTTCATAAAAGAATGCCCAAATAGTTCTGTTTAGATTCTGTGCAGGATTCCATCCCAATATGGATCTTAGATATTTGTAAAGAGCAGTGATATTTTGCCAAGTGCCTCTTCTGGGATATCTCACAAGGAGCTGAGGAATGGCTTTGATTTCCCCAAAAAGCTTTGAAGTCTCTTACCTGGATGCTCTGTTGCCCCTCTGTAATTTCCAGACAGCAGCCAGGGTGAAATTTTTCAAGTGAAATTCTGATCATGCCATTCCACCACGAAAAACCCTCCAATGTTCTTCCATTGTGCTTAAAATACAGCCCAAACTCCTAGCAGGAACCCTCAAGTTCCTGCCCATCCCACCTCATGGCCATCTCTCCAGCCTCATCTCTTAGCTTCCCTCCTTCCACACTGGCCTCCTTTCATCCCACTGACCCCAGAACCTGCAGCCCAGTCCCGCCCAAGGCCCTTGCACCTGCTCCTTCTTCTGCCTGGCCTGCTCCTTCACAGCTCTTCATAAGGGTGGCATATCTTCACCCTTCAGCTCTCTGATCAACTGCCCTGGGACAACCCTATTTAAAAATGGGCCTCCTCTGGTTACACTCCATTCCAGCAACCTGGGTATTTGCTTCATATCACTGTCACCATCTATAGTTATCTCTTTTGTTTATGTGTTCCGCTCATTTATTATCCCTGTTCTCCATTAGAGTAGAAGCTCCATGAAGACAAATAATTTACTTATCTTATTCAACAACTAGCACAGTGCTTGGAACAGAAAGTGAGCTCAATAACTATTTCTTGGGTGAATGAATTAAGGTAAACCGTTAAAAGCTTTTGAATGCAGAATGCCTGAATCCTCGATCTGCCTGCCTGCTCCGCTACCCTGGTCATCACCCCAAGTCCCAGCTAAGCCTTCTGACACGCTACAGCTCAACTTGGCCCCAGACTCTAGGAAAGGTTGAAAGAGCCCTGATTTGCTTAGACCTCACATCAAATTCCTGTAATGTTAGGCCTGCCTCCGCCTTGGGCCTGAGGTCTAACCCCCAAGGTTATGGTTTATTCTTGGACCTAAATATTCATATTATTTCTCAGGTCATACATAGACTCTGCCTTGTTCTCCCTGCTTCTCGGTCTGCCTTATTCCTACCCGCTCTCCTGCCACCTTAGGAGTTAGGGTCCTGGTCCTCAACCCAGGCCCTATGCCGCGGCCATGCTGCTGCTGCTGAGCTCGGAGCAGGATTGCTTCTGGATCTATCGCCGTGTCTCCCATCAAAGCCTTTCCCATCCCTCTCCCCACGAACCTTGTCCAAAGCAGCCAACACCCAGATGACGGGTTGTGTTAAAGGTTGCTACAACAAGAGCAAAAGCAAAATGGGTCTGCCCCTCCTCCAATGGAAGCAGGGAAGGGTATCCCCAAGACCTTGAAAAAGAAGGGAAGGTGGGTCTGTTGCTCACATAAACACTTCAAATGGAAAGAAATGTCAGCATTTTAGATCTGAACTGTTAAGTTGAACCACATGAAATCGCCAGTTTGCTACCTACCAAACATAGAAGGTTTATGTCACTCAGCCCACACCTCCTGGCTTGCTTCTCCCATCCAGACATGGCACACAAAGCTATTGTCAGCTGTCCTGAACTAATCTGGAGTGAAGAAAATATGGGCCATAATGAAAGGGTGAAGTCTGGGACCAAACTCTACGGAAGAGAAAGCCTTCCCTGTCCCTTTGCTATTGCTTAGGACACTTGAAACCAAGGATAACAAGGAAATAATGGTCATTTGCTCGCTCCCTCAGCACAAATGCATTCTAGTCCTACTGTACACTTAGCTTTCTCATTGATAAAATGGGTCTAAAAAATATACCCACACCAGGGCTTCCCTGGTGGCGCAGTGGTTGAGAGTCCGCCTGCCGATGCAGGGGAAACGGGTTTGTGCCCCAGTCCGGGAAGATCCCACATGCTTCGGAGTGGCTGGGCCTGTGAGCCATGGCCGCTGAGCCTGTGCATCCGGAGCCTGTGCTCCGCAACAGGAGAGGCCACAACAGTGAGAGGCCCGCGTACCGCAAAAACAAACAAACAAACAAACAAAAAAAACACACACCATACTTTCAGGATGAAATAATTTGATCCACAGGGCAGGTGCACTCACTATGAGCAACTTCCCTTCAGTCCTGCTTTTCTCATAAATGCTTTATTTATTGTCACACTTGACTAGGACAAGTGTTTCCTCGGAGCAGCTATGGCCTCTGGTTTAAATTGGTTTGTTCAGGTTGGAGCAGACACATATTAAGTGGGATAAAAGTCTGGGGTAAGGTTCATAGACACCAGGTTAAGAATTCCTGATGTATGTTTAGATGCTTCAATACTCGGTGGATGACTCTGACCCCAAATGATCAATGTCTCTGTTTGCTTTCTTGTTCTATTTTCGGATGCTGTGTAAACACACCAGTATCAAAGAACAATGTCAGAGTTCTGCTGTCACACTGGACTTTGCCACTGCCCAAAGCCCTTGGCCAGTGTTATCACTGATCGTGACTAATTGCTGGCAAAGTTGCAAGGGGTCCCTCTCATATCCTGCCTGGGGAAGTGTAAATTGAGAAAACCTTTTGGAAGACAATTTGACAGTCCAATTAAAAACCCAGAAATGTATATAACTTGTATATTAGAAATTCATCATTAAGAATATCTGGTGAGAAAGTAACTCGTTAGATGTTTGTTTATAAAAACTTGAGGGGGGACCCTCAATATCCAATCATAGTTTTAATTAAATCAAGGATGACTAAGAATGCAATTGGGACATCAGAAATCTCATGATAAAGTGAGAAAGTGTAATCCATTGCTAAGTGAATAAAGCTGATTATAAAACAACTCAGTACAGGGTTTATCATCTTTTACCAAATACACCAGAAGTTTAACAGTGGTTACGTCTATATGGAAGGATTATTGGTGATTTTTGTCATTCTCTGTGCTTTTCTATATTTTCCAAATTTCCTGCAATCTATGTAAAGTACTTACAATACTTTCAAAATTAGAGGGTTGTGGGAGGGATGCATCTTTTTGTTTCTAAGCAGTTAATTCAAAAAAAAAAAAAAAACTCTTTAAATAGCACTTTACCACAGGGGTACAGAGCAGAGGGCAGGGACTTCTGAGAATGATGGAGACACAAATGGCCATTGTTATATCGTGGTTATGAAAAATTTAAGAACCAGCCTTGTTGCGGTTTCCATGTTCTGTATTAGTACATGCATAAAGGATGTTGCAGTGAGTTTTCCAGGCTACATGGAAAAACTTGCCTTGACCAGTTGCATTCAACTCAGTGAAGAGTACAATGGAATATCAGGGCAGAAAGCAATCTTAGAAATCAATTTGTTTTACTTCATTTCCTAGATGAGGCATCCAAGCTCAGAGGAGCCCAGTGACTTGTTTAGGCTGCAGAGCTAGTCATGTCCTTATATATGGCCCTGTGTAGCAAGCAGATTGGGGTTCATATGATGAATGGGGGAAGATTATCACAGATTAGAAAGACTCTCCACAAAAGTATCCATTCGGAATAAGGTGGGGTATGTAAGACAGTAACAAGACAAGATGAAAACTGTGCTCGCCAGCATTCCACTCACACAGTGTTTGTTTCAAGGAATGTTATGAAAAGCTTACTTGGACTAGAAACTGAGGCCTTGGGGCCATGAAATGGTTGGTGCCAAGGCTTCAGGAAGGGAGGCAGAACCCCTCTGCACAAGAAGAGAGAATTGTATTTGTTCCTTAGAAAGGGAAGGATGGGGAAAGAGGAAAGAGACGAGAAATGTTGGTCATGAAATGGTGAGTAGATGGTTTTCTGTGAGGTCCGTGACACAGCTGAGGTCTGTATCCAAGTTGGGGCAACAAGTAGGCTGACTTGTCCCAACTCATCCTAGTTTGCTTGAGACTTTCTCAGTTTTAGCAGTGATGGTCCATTGTTCCAGGAACCCCTCAGTCTTGGGCAAACCAGGGTAGTTAATCACCTTAGGGCAACATGTGCAATTATGGGAGTTGGAGACCTCATCTGACTTCAGGTTACAAAATACATTTTTACAAATCCAAGAGACTGTCGAATTTTGTAAAACATTGTCAAGTTTTGTAACAGGGTAAATGAGCAAAATGGGAAAGAAAACATCTCTTCCCACACCCAAAGAATCTATAATTTTTCAAAAGCCACTTGCTAGGCTGTAACAGCGCTTTAAATTATTTATGAATGTGAGAACCTTCATTAGAAAGCTTCTCTCTTGCCTGAAGACCAAGGATTAAATTCCTGCCCTGCCAATTGTGCAACTCACCAAACCTCTGTGATATATGTAGAAATCACATCTCTTGTAAATAAAACCCAACTTCCATATGTAAAAATGGAGATATGTTTGTTGTAATACTTCAAAGTACTGAAGTTTAAATGAGCACTTCTTTTCCATTTTTTGGACCCTCTGCAAATGCGCTAATATTGAAGACAGAAGAAAGGTGAAGGTAAAGGCTCAACATCATAGTTTTGGGCTAGAAGCTGTCCCTAGCCCCATGGAAGCTGCCAAGTTCTCCCCCAAGTTTTCTCTTTTCCTGACCAGACTAAGACAAGTGTTTTATTTTTAGCAGGTACCTATATATTTAACTACTTCCTCAGGTAATTCTATGTATAGCCAGGGTCAAGAACCTTGAGTATAGAATATGTGTGGCGCAACGAGTCCCCGACTGGGTGGTTCTGAGGCAAGTGGAATGCAGCCTGCACTTTGGAAAATGTTGCTGTTATGGTTAAGAGCACAGGTCTAAAGCCAGGAAGACCTGCGCTGGGATTCCAGCTCTGCCCCTATGTAATCATACAGATTCCTTAACCTGAGTTCTCACTGCCTTGGGCATAAATTGGGAACGAAAATAGACCCTTCCCGTCAGATGAGAGGAGAGAATGTAAAATGTTTAGAAGCACGGAACGTGGTATACAGTGAATAGTAAAAGATGGTCATTCCTTCTAATTAGTCACTTAATCCTCTGTGAGCCTCGGCATCCGCACCCATAGAATGGAGTGCACCCGAGATCACCTCTAAGGTGCCTCTCAGTTCCAGCTCTCTATGATTGAGTACGATGTGAAGCAGGCACTGGCAAACTTCTTCTCTAATGGAACAAAGAGCGAATATTTTAGTCTTTACAGGCCATATGGTCTCTGTTGCATTAGACTCTCCGTTTATAATGTGAAAGCAGCCATAGTTACTACCTAAATGGATGAGTGTGGCTGTGGTCCAATAAAACTTTATCAACAAAAACAGACGGTGGGCCAGATCAACCTTGGGCTGTAGTTTGCAGCATCCTGATGTAAGAGATAAAAGGAGCAGGTAAGCTCCCTGCACTCTGTGCTAGTCAGAACTGTAGTATTGTGTCTTCTCCAGGCACTACACTTTTAGAAAATACTAAGGCTCAGAGCAGTTACAGAATATGCCTTAGGTAGGTTAGATTTTTCAAACTGGCCACAACAGTGTCTCCCATTATACTCGCCCTTTGTACAATGAGACTTTGACACTCTTCTCATCAAGAGGTGGGGCCCACATCTCCTAACTTTAACTCTGGGCAAAAGTTGGACTATGGCACAGTGACGCTATGTGATTTTTGAGAAAAAAAAGTAATAAAATGATACAGCTTCCACCTGCTTCTCTTGGGACACTTGTCTTTGTAACCTAGACACTATGTTGTGAGGAAGCCCAAGTCACCCTGTGGAGAGGCCCATGTGGAGAGAAACTGGCAGTCAGCACTGAATTGCAAGCTGTGTGAATAAGCCATCCTGGAAGTGAATCATCAATACTAGATGAGCCACCCCAACTGGGAAGAGTAGAGATGAAACGTTCCTGCTGAGCGCTGACCAGGCTGAAGATTCATGAATCAAATAAATGATCGGTTTTACTTTAAGACACAAGTTTGTGATGGTATGTTATGGATCAATAGATCAAGAAAGTTTGGTACGGAGAATGGAAAAAAAATGTGTGCATGTGTATGTATATATGTACACACATATATACATACACACACACATATATAAGTACATACATATATACGTATATATAAAGTCAGTGCCATATGTGTACATGGCACTGACTTTAGGATTGGACAGTGGGCAGAAACCTAGAGGGTCTTGAAGGGAGTGTTAGTGAACGCCTAAAGAGTCTCAGGAGGCATCAGAAAGAAAAGTGAATAAAATGTTGTACTGAAGCTGGAGGAAAGAGTTTCCATGTTAAGTAGTGGCAGAAAATCTGACAAGTCAGTCACCTGGGTTAGCATGGCCCGTAGGAAATGTACCTAGTGAATCTGATGATTCAGCTAAGGAGATTTCCAAAAAGACTATTGGAAGAGTCCCCTTGCTTCTTCTGACTACCTATGATAAAATGTGAGAGGAGAGAGACAAGCCAAAGAATAAACTGTTGCGTACAAGTGAGCCAGAGTTGGCAGAGTTTGAAAAATAAAACCATTTCTCACTCCTGGCCTTTCTAAGATTTTTAAATCTATAAATGGTTTCAAGGCAAAGATAGTTGAATAAAGGGTGTGACTATAAATCCCTTTGTCTTCAGAAATATTTAAGGTGGTACCTCAGAGACACTTTCAGATAAAAGAACTACCAAGGATATGAGCTGCATCTCACAGATCCTCCCATTAAATGATAGGGCTTCCAAGAATCTTAAGGGCAATGTACTTCAGAAGACTTACAGGGGGCCAAAGATTAAGAGTCTGTCTAACATAGGTTTGTAGGTATAACTTTTGTCTAATGGGTAAACATCAATACGATTCATGGAAAACCCACAATATATTTATGATAATTTTTTCTGGCGGAAGCACTGCTGATTTGGGCTAAAGGGGACAGCAACTATACAAACTTAAAAGAGACCTTTGGACTGGGATATGGACTAAGAAAATTACTCAACTACAAACATGGGCTACAGTTTATGGAAGATAAAGGATAATTTGGAAGATAGAACCAAGAGTCAGATGGTAGAACCAAGTGCTGTGGAGAACCATTCCAGGGAGTGTGAACCATAATCAAGGAACTAAGAATATGTGTCTGGCCGGATTCCAGAATTATTGTGGCCCCAAACAGTTTTGTGTTTCTTGTTTTTCTCTCTCTTTGAATAGAAATGTCTATGAGGTTATTCAATGCCTGTCTCAAATTATATATTGGGTATGAGGCGAGCAAATAACTTGCTTTGGTCATAGATCTTCAGAATGGTACTCAAATGGCTATACCCAAATGCCATAATGGGATAAAACTAGGATTCTGGGAAAGGAGTAAGAGTATATTTTGCATAAAGGATGAATATGAATCATTGTGCCCAAAGCGTAGATTATGCAAGACTGTATTTTCTAAAAATAGCCATAAGGATAGCTCCAATCTCACATGGTTTTTTTTTTTTTACAATGTAGCACTGACATCCTCTATCAAAATGTGATGACCTGTGACTTCTGAGGCTAGGTCATAAAGGTGATACAGATTCTGCCTAGTTATCTTGAAATGCTTATCCTTGGAATCCAGGCACCATGCTGTAAGGAAGTCCAAGCTCACTGGCGGAGAGGTCATTGCTGAAATTGCCGGTCATGTAAGTGAGCCATCTTGGAAGTGGATCTTCCAACCTTAGATGAGCCATCCCAGCCAACGCCATATAGAGCAGAAATGAGCTGTCCTCACTGAACCTTACTCACATTGCAGATTTGTGCTATAAAAAAATGACTGTTGCTTTTGAAGCCATTAAATTTGGGGTTGTTTGTCACATAGCAACAGATAACTGGAACACTTAGCAAATGGTGGAGCTCACATTTGAACACAAATATGGATTTGCAGTTGGTACAGAGTGCTGCACTGCCCAGATCCCCCTTCAGGACTAATAGGCATATTCACTCTAATGCTGGGAGTGTTTCCCACCAACAGCTCTCAGCTCTCAGGCTTCTACAGTAATTGGCCTTGGCTGAAAATAGCCATCTTCCCCAAGGTCACGACTCCATCCAGGGGCAGCCTGCATCCAACATCTGGTTGGTACAAGGATATAAAACCTCAGCCTCCTCACCCCAACTTGGGTCAACTCCAAAAACCCACCCCAGCTTCAGAACTCTCTACAGGGTCATCTAAGGCCCTGTTGCTGCTGCACCACAGCCCAACTTCTCTCTTTTCCCCATCCGCTTCTTTCACTTCCTCCACAGATGCTGATCCCAAGAGACCTCCCCCAAAACTTCTTACACACAAATCTCCATTTCAGAATCTTCTTGGGGAACCCAACCTGCAACACTATTCTTAACTATCATTAAAATAGTAAGAGTAGAATGAGATGTCTACAGAGGTGGTAAGCTCGAAGCATTTAAGTATAGGCACTTGAAGGGAATAGGGTAGAAGAAATTAGTCTATGAAAACAACTTTTACTGAATGCCTACTGCATGGAAGAATAAATTTAAGGGACTGTCTTTATCTAGAAACGTTTACCATATAATAAAGGATATAGATAAGGAAATACGAAATTACAATACAGTGTAATAATTACTATAGTAGAGAAGAATTCTAACAGGGCCATGGGAACCCAAAGGGCTGGGAAAGGTGTCTTTGAGCTTGAAAATACAGAACAAGAGCAGCATATAAATATCCACAGGCACTGCCAAAAATACAAACAGATGAGAAACGGTAGGTGATATAGCTAGAAAAGCTGGCAAGACCTGGACCACGAGAGACTAAGTACCCTGGTTAGTGGAATGCATTTTACCTTATAGGAAACATGGAAGGCTTTCAAGAAATGCATCATCAAGGTTATATCCACATTCTAGAAAGATCACTATGGCCACATCTTGGTAGATGGTATTAAAAGTAGCAAGACTGGAGACATGGAGAACATTTAGGATTTGCTGTTGCAATGATCCTGATGAGAAATTATGATCTTTTCTATTATTATTCAATGGCACCAACTAAGAGAAATGGGAATTCTGTACCTCTCCCCCAACTGCCTGCCAAAGATTAAACCATCTAATCTGGGCAGTCTGTACTGATTACATTGAGCAATTAGATGATTAATCCTCTTCTCCCCGAGAAGCTGAGAAAGCAGAAGAAGCATCAGCAGTTCACCAGTTTCATAAGGGCAAATTAGTTCCTCTATCCCCCAGCACTCCAGAAAAAGCACCAGTTCCTCAAAATGAAGATCTATGTTAATTAGATATTTCTGTGACATGCCACTACCCAGCCAAATGTTGAGACATTCTGGGTGCCCCTACAGAGTGGCTTCCCTGCCCAAGAGTGTCATGACCACTTGAAAGACTTTCCCCAAGAATGACAACATTTCTGCTGGCAATGTATTATCAAGAACATCTAGTCTAGTTTGTGCCAGAACTTATTTGTTGTTTGTGTTTTTCTTAAAAAACATTCATCAGCCACCATATCTTTGGTTCACAGGAAAGCAGAGACCTGTGGAAAACGCAACAGAAAAAGAACCCTGGAGTAGGTCACTTTCCTGATTGTCTTGGAATGGAATCATCCCAACACTAGGGCATCTAAGAGCCCCAGCAAACTGCTGGAATCCTTTTAGATTCAATACCCTTGGGATTAGAAGGTGGGAATGGAGGTAGGAGAAGAAGTTTCTATTTTGTTTTATTAACTATATCTACACTCACATACAAACACAACTACAATTCACTTAAATTTTAATTTCTTAAAATACATTCTACATGAACATATTTAAAAATTAGACAGTACAACAGATTATGGCAGAAAACAATTGTATGTTTCCCTTTCACCTTGTCTGCCTTTTCTCTCATTCCCAGTTTCCATGCCAGAGGAATCACTGGTTCCAATTTCTTCTGTATCCTCCCAGTGATGCTCTATGCACATGTAACTATATATACTACATGGACGCACATCTCAAACTACTTGCCTCAAATCTTTGCCTCGGGGTGACTTCTAAGGAAACTCAGTTGAAAGGTACCCTCCACAAAAGTTGGGATAATTTGCACTTCCACCAACAATTCTGTTCTCTGTCCCCACCTCAATTCCATCTCTACCCCAACTCACCACCAGTTTTATTGTTTATTCATTCATTTACTCATCTGTTCATTCATTCAGTAGATACTTGTTGAGCATTTTCTATGTCAGGCCCGCCCCTAGATACAAGATAGAGCCCTGGAGAGCAGACATACCATCTCCATCACCTGCACACCTTCTCCTTTAAATTGACACCTAAACATCTTTTTTTTAAAATGTAGGTCCAATATTCTTCCACAATTGGAGCAAAAGCATTTAAAATGCATAATCTTGACAAAGCAACACATGAAATGAGAGCTTCCAACAAACTGTACCGGGCAACAGGAAGAGTGATGATCAAATCCTTTCCAGGCTTGCTAGGGGATGGGGTTGAAGAGAACAGGAGATGTCAGACCCTTGAATAAGGTCAAGGGGACCTAGGACAGAAGATATTTTTCAGAGATTTCATGTGTTGATCTAGACAAGGGTCTGGTCCAGGACAAAAAGAAGCTATGTACAGAGCAATTTTGTCATAAGGCTACAAATGTTCTGCTTTCATGATTTATGGACATGTTTTTGTTTTTCAGACTGCCTGTTTTCATAGTAAAGTGCTTTATTCCCAGAGCACAAATTAATGGAGGTATTATTGTTTATAAAAGAACAAGGAAAGTCACCCCTATCCTGGATGAATGCCACAGTCTGCCTTGTCTGCTCCTAAACCAGGGCTGCCAAGCTTTGCTGGGAATTCCCTCTATTCTATAATCATGGACTCCAACCACAGCTGGGCCCTTGATGCTCTGAATAAAACTTGCACTTATCCATGGTCAACTTTTTCACATTCTTCTCAGCAGCTCTTTCAAACTTTCTCCTTTCTCTTTAAACCCCCTGTTCTTCTACTTTTCCCCTTGCTCTAAGCACATTAACCTCTTTTCTAATTTAAGTGGAAAAGCAGGCAATCCAAACATGGGCTCCTGCCTCCACATCTGCTTCCATCCTCTTTTCTCAGTTATTGGCCTCTCCACCCGAGGACCTCAACTCTTTTCTCTGGTCCCCTCCAACTCATTACTCTAGGGCTTACCACCTGTATCTTCAGCTTCTCCAGGCTTCATTACAACCTTTTGTCTTCAGCAAATAAACATGACCAAATCTCTCCCATCTTTAAATAAAAAGCCTTCCCCTGTCACTCCCTCTAGCTGGCTCCTTCTCTCATTTCTTTGATAATTTAATGCCTTGAAAATATTATCTACCTCACTGCCTCCACTTCTCCCAATCATTTCTAATTCTCTGCATCTTCTTGTGCCCGCCATAACACAGACACAGACACTGTTCTCCTTTCCCCTCTTCAAATCTTGCCTTATTCAAAACCTCTATAGCAGTGTTTCTCAAAGCTGGTCCCTAGACCAGCCAAAAAAAAAAAAAAATTACCTGGGAACTTGTTAAAGACTTAAACTCTTGGGCCCCACCCAAACTTACTGAATTGAAACTCTGGGTTGGGGTTCAGCCATCCGTGCTTTAGCAAGCCCTCCAGGTGACTCTCGTGTACATGCTGAGGTTTGAGCTCAATACTGCTAACCTCTCCTCTTCCTTTTCAAAATTCTTTCTTTATTTGGTTTCTGTGAACTTGATATTGCTGGTTCTGCTTTTGCATTTTAAGCTGTTTCTTTTTAGTCTCCTTCTCCTGGTCATCCATAAATACGGTATTCTCAGTGCTCTATTCTCACACTATCTCTTCTGTCCATGTGATGTCATCTATTTACAACACTTCAGTTACAACCTGTATTCATCAGGACTTTTGGTTATAAATGGCAGAAAATGCAATTCAACTTAGGTGAAGGTGAACAAAATTAAACAAAAGATAGAATTTATTGGCTCAATGTTACATGCTTGTCTTGATCCAGGATCTTAAATAATGTCATCAGGATTTGGTCTCATTCTTTTTGTCTCTCAGCACTGCATTGAGACTGGAAACAAAACCTCTGAGCTGGTTTTGTTTCCAGTCCAGCTTCTTCTGTGAAGCCCCTTGAAGTTCCAAAAGTACATGCTCACAGTTCTAGGGCCATGGTGGTTTATGTGCCCATTCTAAACCAATCGTTGTCCCCAATAAAGTAGAATATGATGGTTTTCTTAAGCTTTAGGCACATCACCAGCCCTAAAGAGAGAAGTCAGGCCAACCTTAACCAAATTGACACTGATTTGTTTAACATACATTGAACACCTATTACTTGCCAAGTGCTGTTCTTGGTTCTGGGAATGCAACAGTGAACAACAGAGTCAAAGTGCCTAGGCTCATGGAGTTTATATTCCAGAGGCGGATATAGGCAGTAAGCAAATAAAACAAACCAATAAACAAAGATAAGCATAGGAAGATAAAAGACATGAAGAGTGATGAGGCTGCTGGGGCAGGACACGGGTAACTTCTCAGAGAATATCAGAATGTTGTTAACAGAAGGATTAACATATTCTAGGCAGACAAAAACAATAGATACAATACCTAGGTCTACATCTTTAACCGTTATATCCAATTACCTATTGACCCTGTCACTCAATAAGGAAATTGAAATGTTCCAAACTGAAATTAGCCTATTCCCTATTTTTAACCTCCTACTCAGTTTTATTTTAATTGATTTTTCTTTTTAAATAAATAATTTTTAAACTAATAGAGTTCAATATCTTCTCTCCACCCCCTTGTATTGGAGATAATAAACAGTAAAGGGTAGTAGGCTAGAAGCCACAAAAATAGGAGTAGAGAGAAGCTACAAAGACCATTTTTGAGAAGTCTGAGGTAGGAAGCTTGTGGAAAGACAGTTAAGGTAGAAAGATATGAGTGACCTTCTTAAGAAGTCCCCTCCAATACCCCAATGAAGCATCTGAGTAAAATTCTTAAATTTAAAATGACTTCATTTGTCTATTGTTTCTAGCTTCTACCCAGCGGTTCATGATATAAGCAAAGCTGGTTATCCAATTGCCCAAGCTCAGTTTCACTCCCCAAATCATGCCAATACTGCCTCCTAAATGTTTCTGGAGAGCATCCTCTGACCTACATGTCTGTGACCACTTCCTTAGCCCACAAGTCAATCATCTCTTTTCTGAATCTCTCATCCAAATTCTACCCAGTCTTCTTGCTTGTAGTCTTGTCCCATCCCCCAATATTCTCCACATTATTTCTGGAAGTGTCATGGATTTCCAAGCAGTTCTGGAGGTTGACTTTATGTTTGTGGTCAAAAATCTAAGTGAGCCCTCTCACCTGATTTTGTGTTTTCTTCAGCCACATTCAGCTGTCCAGGTGCAGGCATGGAGTTGACAGAGGTTCAGAGTTGGGGCTTTGTCTGACAAGTACGATGGGAGGATAGATGGATGAGGTATAGGAACACAAGAGGATGGATTATAGTGGTGAGTCATGGAAACTAAGTTGAGTAAAAAGGGAAGCAAAGGCATGAGGAGACAATAGATAGGAAAATATGGTAGAATCAAAGGACTGGAGATCCCAATGGGGCAAAGAATGGTTAGAGTAAAAGTACGAAAATAAGTGAGCTGGAAAGATAGAAGATGGTTTGCAGGGAGTGGGGTATGTGGAATGAAGATTTTGGAGATAATTCTTTTTTTTCTTCCCTGAGAAGATGTTTATCTAGCATATTCTGAAATCAGTGGAAAATGAACTGAACTTGGTTTAAGGTTTAACCACACTTAGGCACTGGGCTTTTCGTGTGATAATATTTAATAACCTAAGTAAGGGGCAAAAACCACAAATGACTGCCAAACCAGGACTTGAATCCTGGATCCTCAGATTGAAAGTCTACTGTTCTATGGACGGAGCTATCCAGGCTAGAAGACATTCAGTTAACAATGACTAAGGTATGAACATGGGGAGTGATAGCTGGAGTGGAGGAACAGATGACCGGATGTAAGGAAGTCAAGGAGTTCAGAGGTCACGTTGTCAAATAGCCTGTCCATATGGACGCTGACCTCAAGAATGGTGCAAGAAAAATGGTGGAAAGAAAGTCAATAATATAGACAATAAATCTTCAGCAAATGAAAGGGAATGATCAGGAAGACAATGGGTAACAGCAAGGAGGTGGGAAAGAAGGTGGCATATTCTGACAGCTTGTACTTCAAAGGAGCTGGAAGTGCAGTAGCTTAGGGAAGAGAGAGCAAAAATAATAAAGTAGTCACAGGGACACCCATCCATCAACTCCAGACCCGGTTGTGCGTGAAATGCAAGAAGAAAAAGGAAAAAAGTCACAAGAGAAGGCTGGGAAAAATCACTGTCCTGGAGAGGCAGATGAGTTTCTGTTAGAGCAAAAAGGGGAAGCAAAGAAGATGAAGAAATGGGAGATTTTGCTGATGACATGTCATGAGTTCCAGAGGACACAGCAGAAAAGTTTGCAGAAGGGGTACAGAGAGTAAGTCACATTGAGGGATGGGCAGAGCAGTACAGAGAGTCCCCATGGTGACATGTGACCTGTAAAGAGGGATCAAAAGCATAAAGAAGTTAGTCCATGTGGTCTTTTAGAAGAAAGTTAGGGACTTCCCTGGTGGCGCACTGATTAAGAATCCGCCTGCCAATGCAGGGGACACGGGTTCGAGCCCTGGTCCAGGAAGATCCCACATGCCTCGGAGCAACTAAGCCCGTGCACCACAGCTACTGAGCCTGCGATCTAGAGCCCTCGAGCCACAACTACTGAGCCCGCGTGCCGCAACTACTGAAGCCCACGCGCCTAGAGCCCATGCTCTGCAACGAGAAGCCACTGCAGTGAGAAGCACGTGCAACGCAACAAAGAGTAGCCTCCGCTCACCGCAACTAAAGAAAAGCCCGTGCGCAGCAAGGAAGACCCAAGGCAGCCAAAAATAAATAGATAAATTTTTTTTTTTAAAAGAAGAAAGTTAGTAACCAGCTCTGACTGTAGCCTCCTTTCTAAGACTTGTCTCTGAAGCAGTTTTCAGGGATGACTTAGGAAGTGTTGGAAAGCAACATGTCCTTGAGAAAAAGTATGAGAACCTCCATTAGTCTTATATGGAACCCCAAAGCAATTCCTATTAAGCTCTGGGTAAACCGGAACCTTTCCAGGGGCTGTTTGTGTCTTTAAGGGAAGATGTTGTCCAGTCTAGCAGATGGAGGACAGGGATTTTGAGCCCCTACACTTTGCCTCCTCTGACCCACCTCTATGTACGCTCCCCACTTCACCTCAGCTAATCGTCTAGAGAGTTCATATGGCAGAACAAAGATTATAGCTGCACCTTTCCCATCATTAATCACTAAAATCAGATAAATACTAATATTTGATGTCATGTCTCTCGAAATCACAGCAGGTAAATATGACAGGAAGATCAATGTGACCACTTGTAGTTTGAATAGAATGTTAAAATCAGAAATTCTTCTGGGTTGAACCTTTAAATTTTGGTTTCCACTATGGACTGATGACAGGGGTGATAAATTTCATAGTAGGTGAAACTTCCTAAGGGCTTTGCAATCATTCATGTGAGTTGAATTATTTCTCAAGGCTTAAATAAATTTAGGACTACCTAAAATCAGTTTGAAAGAGGTCACGTTAATTTTGACCCAAATTTTCTACTAAGGAGAGGCCATCAGACAGTTCTGTATGCAGATAACACACGACAGGTTCCAAATTGAAGAACTTTATAGGCCAGACGTTTATACTAAATATATACAAACATCCTTGTACTAATAACGTCTACTCTATTAGCACTTTTTGTGTGCTCAATCTGTGAGGTAGGTATTAATATCTCAATTTTATAGGTAAGTAGTTTCCTAGAGAATGAATAATTTGTCCAAGGTCACACACAGTCAGTGATGCTGTTGGGATTTCCATCCCAGTCTGTCACATCCTAGGATTGTAGATAGGGACATTCAGGGAGAATGAGTAACTTGCCCAAGGTCATAGAACTATTTGGTGATACTCCTGGGATTTAAACCCAGGTTTTGTCTCAATTTCTGTGACACTTACTTTGGGGGACAGTTATTTACTCTTTCTCACATGATGCTTCTATTTCCCCATCTGGACCATCTTGAAGCTTGGCCTATCCATCCAAAAATCTGTTTCTAAACTTCCTTTCTTTTAGTGTCGTCCCTCTTTTCTGAGGCACACAAATCTAGAAGAAATGCTTTTCCCAAGCAGGTGCCCATCTATGTGTCCAAGAAGCCATTCTGTTTACCACGTGCCTTTTCTACAAAGTGCCACATTAGAGAACATATGTAGCAAAAATACACATTTTTTCCTTCTTGTTCTCTTGCCCAGTTGGGATCACTGTACCCATTATTCTGTATACTATCCCTCATCAGATCTCCCATTCTCCATTTCAATGAGATATCAAATGAATAGGCAGTTGGACCTGAGATGGCCTCTAGGGTCCCCTCCAATTCTAAAGTTCCATGAGTCTATCAATACTGTACTTCTGATTCTTGTCTTGAAACATGGTCCATTAAGCACTAGTAGCAGATATGTATTTTTGTTGGCACTCCCCTATCCCCCCCAGCAAAAATATGCACAGTGATTATTTTAAATGTTGGATTTGCATTTCTGTAGCTTCTTCTGTGATGTCAAGTAACAAGGTTTGATCGTGAAGAGGGAAGATGGTCATGGTTTTCTGTATTTGCCATCCAAAATTCCAGTACCCAGTAGTAAGAGGAAAAGGTGACCCTGATTGCCTTTATCTTTGATGCTGGGGATAGATATGTATTTATCAGATAGTTCACGTTCATCTAGATGTCTACAGATCAACTGTTTTAGAAACTGTCTTGGCAATTTACCAGTTGACCTTTGTCTATTGCTGTTTCTGACTTTCCATGATTTTTCTCAAGTAGCTCTCCACCTACATCTAACAATTTTGGTGCAGTTCTACAAGATAACTTATTCCCTGCCAATAGGCTAAAATTATCATAGTTATAATTCAGTTTTGTGGGTAGCAGTACCTAATTCACAAATGATTTGTGTTCTCAATGTGCATCCACTCCAAGAAATCAGAGCTGCATGAAGAATTGAGGCTCAGGGGCATTAATCCACCTGCTAGACTATTGGCTGTGACGTCTCACAGTACACAAGTGCTTGCTTTTATCCCAAGTCTCTTTTTACTGTACCTAATTTTAAGTGGTGCCTTCTTTTTTTCCGAAAGAAAACATTTTATTTGTATCCAGTTGGAACCAGACCCTTAGGAATCCTCAGTACTAATAAACTGTGATTTTCCTTGCTCTCCATAACAATACTTTTTATTTATTTATACAGCAGGTTCTTATTACTAATCTATTTTATACATATTAGTGTATATATGTCAATCCCAATCTCCCCCTTCGTCCCACCACCCCGTAACAATAATTAAAAAAAAAATAAGTTAAGTGGGGAAAAGTTCAACAAAATAATGCTTGTGGTAAAAGGAGGGAGAGAAACGAGGTGGCAGCTACATGGGGAAGTAGAATCAAAATGGGAGAAGGGCCAGAATATTTATGTGCTGATGAGAACGATGCAGGAGAGAGAGAGCTGAGAATACAGGAGGGGGGGAAGAATTTCTGGAGTGAGGTCCTTGATAGGAGAGAGGGGACACAAGTGGCGGTTGGCCTCAACTAGGAGCATGGACCTTTATGTCTACTAATAGGAAAGAAAACAGTATGTGACAAAAAAAATGAGTGAGTAGGTGAGTATTATGGGGAGAGCTTGCAGAAAGTCTCTTACGGTTGTTTCTATCTCTGATGAAACAAGAAGTAAGGTCTTCAACTAAGAGTGAGGATGGTGGTAAAGGTGGTAGAGAATTGGGGCAAGAAGAGAAGATCTGAAAGAGTTATCTACAAAAGGAGGTGAGTGAACAGACAAGGGAAATGGAGTATGATTGTCAGGCAAGGTCAAGGGCCCATTCTCCGCTCTCTGCCCACCATAGCAATACACATGTAACAATAATCATATAATTTGGAAATTGATCATGTGCTTAATTTAACACTTCATAACTATATCATATTTGACTTTGTGTGTGTGTGTTTAGTCTCTAAAGCAAGACAGCAAATTTCTCAAGGTCATAGATCATGTCTTGCATTTCTCTGTGTCCTTATAGCGACTCCCAAGGGAGCTGGACACATAGCAGAGGTTCCGTGAATACTCACTGCATTCAGTTAGAACCGGATCTGCTACCTGTCTAGAATCAGAAACTGCCGTGGTATAGCAGAGCTTACAAGCCTGATGCCAGCACAGAAAGTGAATGTGCTTCAGGACTGTTGATTTGGAGCTCCTTGACCTTTTTAACTTGGAGATTTGGGCTTGGGGTGGGGGAGGGGTGGGGGGAGGGCGGGCGGGGCGGGGGGCAGGTCATAGGCTAGGAGGGCACCGACTGAGATACAAATATCCACACTGGAGAGTCGTCTGCTCTGTGTAGACTTAAGACCACAGAGGTCACTTTGGAAGACTTGCTTGTGTTGATCATAATGTTGCCAGGCAGGCATGGTGAAAGCTTATCCAGCCCAAGGCAACTATAGTAAAATCTTTATCTGTAGCATTTAGATGAGTTAACTGAGATTTATTCTTAATCCATTTGCTTCCTCATTTTTCAAGAACATGTGGATATTTGTTTCCTACCTCTGTGCTTTCAATTTATGGAAACTACAATTTTAATGTGGAGAAGATTTGATTCGGCTTATAACGCTAAGCTTGTTCTGCCAGCTAAGAGGTTTGAAGCAACTTGAGATTTTAGTTTTTATTATTGCTTCTTTAAACCATGATGGCTATATCAGGTAATTTTTACATGCTCATTTTTTTTTTAAAGAATGACCTCTAGATTCTTATATTTCTAGTCTTATTTCAACATTAAATGTACTACCATCTCTCAAGTCAACCTACATTAAAAAAAGTTACTTAGGGCTCATGTTATTTGGTTAAAGCCCACAGTTAGTAGCCACAACACTCTTACCCTTTGTGTTTCTAGGAGGCCTTTTTTCAAAGTGGGTCAAGGCCACAATTAATTAATGCAGGTACTGGGTAGAAGAACACAGGTAGAAGAACGTAGGTTGTATTTCTAGTTCTTAGCATGTTGCCTATTATGCTCAGCAGCTATTTTATGAATGAAGGAATAAATATATGAATAAAAATCTACATATGTACATCAGTGCCTACAAGAGGAGAAGGCATGAACAAAGTGATATGCGAGTTGACGAGGATGACACATCATTTCTAGCTGGTGCAGGAATGGAGGGGTGAAGAGAGAGCAGGAGGGCTGAGGAAGGGCAGGTGGAAAACGTGCTGAAATTTTCAACCCAAAGAGCTGGGGTTGAGGTGGGGGGCGAAGATACTTCATCAGGAACTAAAGGGTCAAACGGGGCAAAGCATGTCGACAGTGTGGTAAGTAGTCCCAATTTGGCCAGAGGGGCCAATTAAGTTATGTGACGAGGTACATTTGTTTGAAAAGATCAGTTCAAGCTGAATTATAAAGGGCTTGGGAATTGTACTGGTTCCACAATAACTTCAACCAAAAAGTTGGTGTGATTCAGTACACTACCGTCCAGGATAAAGAACACTGTGAAGCAGAAAGCTACAGTCTAAAGGTCTAAACACTTTTTAAGAGGGTCAGTAGAGGTTGCTTGGAACTAATTCCTTTTGGAGGAGATACTGAAATGTAAGCAACTCGACGAATAAAAGCATCTTTTTCTGATTGTGCAGGACATTGAATGGTCTGATTTTACAAAGGTCAGTTACTCAGTGATCCATTCGAGCTGATATACAGCTGCATTTACGTTCTGTGCCCTAGACCTTTCCGGCAAAGGTTGTTTGACAGTAGAAATGAGCATAGCGCTGTGAGGCTTCAACAACGAAAGAAAGACCTCAGATGGAAAGGTCCTATAGTATTGCCTCGGCTTGCTCTTTTTCTTTTTCTCTTTCTTTCTTTCCACTCGTTTTCACATGTTTGTTTTGTTTTGCACACATACACTTACCTAACTGGAACTGTAGGATTTAGCATTATAATTCCAAGTGTTTCAGATTTCAAGTGTGTCTCTGTCTCAATTACTAAAATCAGGCTTCCTGGGCAAGGAGAAAGCCTCCACTCTGCTCCCAGCGAATGATTGGGACATAATGAACATCTGGAATGTATACTCGGCTTCTTTACATGATTACTGATAGACCCAATCCCATCGCATTCTTCCAGGACTATAAAAACGTGTTAACATGGTTACATCACACACTTCAGCTGGTTTGTATAAGGCATGATTTTGCCACATGATATTTACTTAAGAAAGTAAATAATAGTCCCATTCAAAGTGATGCTGTAGCTCAGGGCACCCGTGTCAGCCCAGCCCTGGCATTTCCTGCCCATTTTCTGGACTTAACCAAATTGCTTGACACTGAGCTGTGTAAACTTACTTTCCAGTCAGCAGAGTTTAGTAGTTCCAAGAGAATGATGTTTTTTGTAGTTCGGGGTGACCCCAGCTTTAGTGTGGGTACTTGGACTGCCCCAACTGATGAGTTGCGTCTTTTCGTCATGTGTTTCGGAAATGGTTTCCCTCCACAAAGAAAGTCCCTCTTGTGTAGGATAACACAGCCCTGGGCTTGGCATGCTCAGGACATGGTTGCTGTGAAATTTTTCAAAAGGGCTCAATGAAGATCCTGTGGAATTGTTATTTATAAACCGTAAAAATGCAGATTTATCACCACTGATGCTAACTGCTGATGATTGCTATTGTCTGGTTATTCCTGACTGCACTTATTGTCTGTTCTCGGTTCTTCTCTCCCACTGCAAAGATTCCTTTCATTCCCCAGGGTTTCGGGGTTTACGTTTTGTCTGTTTTGTGTCTGGGTCCTGCGAGTTGGCTGGGTTTGGATCACAAGAGTCCCCTGTCCCATTGAGGCTGTCCATAGGGGCAACACCTGGCTAATTGTCTGTAGTTTGAAAACCTTTGCTTTATCTGCAAAATCCACAAAAGTTACTGGGTCAGAAGAGTCCAGATATTGGAAGACTTGACCTAGATAGCCCCTTGGGAAAAACAGATGTCCTTACTTAGCCGTCCCAAACTGTCTCCAAACTTCGCAAATGCTACTGGGTGTCTCTTGCTCTCCAAAGCAGAGAAGCTAGCCAGTCCAGGATGTGGGATTGCTACCTTGATGGGAACTCAAGCTAGGGAGGAGCCTGCCAGTTGGATTGACAGTGCTCTAGCCCCAGCAAGATCCAAATTTTAAATCACTGTTTTCCTTGTGAAGAATCAGGGATGTAAAGCCAGAGAGCAGTTGATTAAAAGGAAATAGTTCAGCTAAGATTCAATAACCAGGGAAAGAAGGGGGTACACACACACACACACACACACATACACACAAAGAATAACTGGGAGCAAAAGGCTAAAATACAAGTCAGTGAGAATACAATCTGGTCAAACCATCCTATCTTGAATTGCAGGAAAGTCAGTAAGACTTTAGGAACTGTCCCTAATCCATCATAAGCTCCATTTGGGACTTGCCAGACAGGAAAAGCAATAGCTTTCTGAGAACCCCCAAGTTGCACCAATTCTAAGGCAGGTTGAGAGGGATTTGCTATGTCATCTATTCCACAACAATCTGTAGATTCTTCCCTAATCTAAGGAAGTATAGACACTAAAGACTGAGTTTGCACTAGCCTCTAGGACGCTAAGAAGTACAGCATAAACTGTCATTGAGTGGGAAATGTTAAGGCCTTTATGCCTCAACAGAACAGTTTATTTATTTATTTTTAAAATTTTTTATTGGAATATAGTTGACTTAAAATGTTGTGTTAGTTTCTGCTGTACAGCAAAGTGAATCAGCTATACATATACATATATCCACTCTTTTTAAAATCCTTCTCCCATATAGGTCATTACAGAGTACTGAGAAGAGTTCCCTGTGCTATACAGTAGGTCATTATTAGTTAACTATTTTATATATAGTAGTGTGTATATGTCAGTCCCAATCTCCCAATTTACCCTTCCCTTCCCCCCGGTAACCATAAGTTTGTTTTCTACACCTATGACTCTATTTCTGTTTTGTAAATAAGTTAATTTGTACCATTTTTTTCGATTCCACATATAAGCGATATCATATGATATTGGTCTTTCTCTGTCTGACTTGCTTCACTCAGTATGACAATCTCTAGGTCCATCCATGTTGCTGCAAATGACATTATTTCATTCTTTTTTATGGCTGAGTAGTATTCCATCATATATATGTGCCACATCTTCTTTATCCATTTATCTGTCAGTGGACACTTAGGTTGCTTCCATGTCTCGGCTATTGTAAATAGTGCTGCAATGAACATTGGGGTGCATGTATCTTTTTGAATTATGGTTTTCTCTGGATACATGCCCAGGAGTGGAATTGCAGGATCATATGGTGGTGCTATTTTTAGTTTTTTAAGGAACCTCCATACCGTTCTCCATAATGGATTCAGTTGACAAATGTTTGCCAGTGTGAGTTGCTTTACTTCAGTTGCCCACAGGGAAAGCTCCAGGAAGACTACACCCTAGAAAGTCTATCCTCTGTTCTTACTGTAATTAGAAGAGTATAAGTGGCTTTCAGTATGAGGCAGGCCTTGCCTGAGCTCCTGGCTTGTACATCTTGTTTCTGGAGAGTAATTGTCTCTGCCGCTTTGGTTGCTTGTTTTGTTTTATTAGAAGCAACATGATATAGAGAAAAATCTGCAGGGACTTGGTTTCCTCTCTGTGTATTCTGAGGCAGTAGCTAAGGCTAGAAGTGGTGGGAATGAGGACCAGTAAACATAATCTCTCATTGTTAGTTTCCCCTAAAATGCTCCAAACATGGCTGTAACCAGACTCCAGCCTAAGTGTTCATCTCTGAACTTTTCAGACTGGCTATTTTGGAAAAGGCTATTACAATTATTCTAAACTCATGTTTAGAATTAATTATTCCTTTACTGAGTACCAGTAAAAGTCCAACATTGTACTGGGGGGAATGTAGGGGTAGTAAGAGATCATCCGTCTACCAAAGATGCGTAAACCACGTAGTGGCGTGTGTTAGACCAACCTGAACTTGAATCCTGGCTCTGTCATTTACTAGCCATCGGACGTCATTTAACTTTTCCTGGCTCGATTTTCTCTTCATTCATCTAACAAATATTTTTGAGAATCTGGTATGTTCCTAAAACAGCACCAGGCACTTTGAAACAAAAGTGGAAGTAAAGTATCTATTTCATTAAGGTATGTGAGAATTAAGTGAGATAATTAAAATAATATGAAATAAAGAATTGAATATAATATATACTCAATAATGTTCGTGGTTATTATCATTATTAATTAACAAATATTTATTGAGAACCTATTAAAAACCAATCACTAGGCGGGGGCCAGGGATGGACAGGTGAACAGTAATAGGCTATGAAGAAGCCATGACGGGCATTAGCAAGAGAGAAGACTGCTGAGGAACGGAGGGTTTTGAGTGACAGGAGAGGACTTAGATGTGACCAAGGAACTCTCGGGAGGTGTAACATGAACATGGCGTTTGAAGAAGAGGATTCCAGCAACCAGAGTTGGCTAGATTGCCATGAGGGAAAACTGGTTAGAAGCCCATCCAATAACCCAGGAATTCATCAATCCAATCTAGAACAACACTGAGCAAATTGAGAGGAAGAGACTGAACTTCAAAGGCATGATAAAGGAAGGAGGGGATAATGAGGGTGAGGTGTGATGAGTGAGTGCATAGAAATGTCACGTGAACAAGCCTAGACTGAGACAGGAAGCATACAGCCTCAAGCTGTGAAGAATAAAGTGACATATAGGTATAAGCTACATTTTCAGTCAATACTGAGTACAGAGAACACTATTCAATGATGTTTTCAACAACTGTTAACTATAAAAGTAATACCTGCTGAAAGTAAATAATAATAATATCTAGAAAGTGCAGAAAAGTATTGAGAAGAAAGTTAAAATCACTTGTCATCCTGCTACCCAGAGGGTCACAGGACCCCCATTAATCCAGGCATAGAGTCAGTCTCTGGGGACAGAAGCATATGGGACATCTCTCTCTCCATTTTGCCAAAGGGCAGGACATCACCCTACCCCAAACACTACCTTATGCCTGAAACTTCTTCCCATTGATCAAAACTGCAATTTTTAAAATAAGGGAATGAACACACTTTTTATCTGGAGAAATTAAGCACAGATGTTTACATGTCTGATTGTGTGCATACATTTGAGTGGTATGAGTGTGGCTGTGTGTGTGTGTCATATGCACACTTGTTCTCCTTAGTGGAAGGAAAAAAAATGAAGCACTGTTTACCCTCTTGTCACCAATGAACAGAATTTTCATAAAATATTAATGATATTGTCAAGGCAAGTGTGCTGTGGCTTCCATTTGGCAACGACCAAGGAACATAAGTTCAGGAGCCAAAGTTTAACGTATGAGAGGAAAACAGAATTGGGAAATGTAATCCATTAACTTGAGTTTCCTTTCGTGAGGGAGGACCAGTGAGTGCACCTTTTGAGAACCACTAGTGTGGTTATATGTGTCAACCTGGCTACGCCACAGTACCCAGATATGTGGTCAAACTTTCTAGATGTTTCTGAGAAGGTATTTTTTAGGTGAGATTAACATTTAAATCAGTAGACTTTGAGTAAAGCAGATCTCCCTCCATAAAGAAGGTGGGCCTCATCCAGTCAGTCGAGTCACTTAACAGGAAAAGACTGGTCTCCCTGGAAGAAGAGGGAATTCTGCCAGCATAGCGTCTTTGGACTCAAATTGCAGTTCTTTCCTGAGTCTCCAGCCTACCGGCCTACTCCTCAGATTTTGGACTTGCTAAACCTCCACAATTACATGAGCCAACTCCTTAAAGCATATTGATCAAGAGAGGGATTAACATATACCCACTACTATATATAAAACAGATCATCAACAAGGACCTACTGCATAGCACAGGGAACTCTACTCAGTATTCTGCAGTAACCTATATGGGAAAAGAATCTGAAAAAGAATGGATATATGTATATGTATAACTGAATCCCTTTGCTGTACACCTGAAACTAACACAACAGTGTAAATCAACTATGCTCCGATATAAATTTAAAAAATTTATTTAATTTTTAAATAGAAATTAAATTTAAAAAAAAGAGAGAGAGGAGACAGATAGGCAATAGATCCTGTTTGTTCCATTGTTCTGGAGAACTCTGACTAATACAACTGAGTTTAAATAGTTATTCTGAGCTCTGAAAGAAGCTGAGGCCTTTACCAAGGTGTTGTAAAAAGGAGCAGAGTGTGTGTTTCCACGGCACACCTTCATTCCACCCTCAAGGGACTATGTTGGGCATAGGATGAGGTACAGTCTCCAAGGATATATGCTTCCCAAACGGATCATTACCAAGGGTTCCCCTAGATTCTGTTTCTCCTCCTCAGTTGATTACTCAAACTTCTGTTTATGCAGGGAACCCTCACAGGAAGCAATCTGAAATGTTTCTTAGCAGCCACCTTCAAGTAAAGAATCGAGGCTGGAGGCTATGTGCCCTGCTCTCAAAGAGCACAATAGAACTGCCTCAGTTGACCCACAGGAAGCATGGGATGTTCTGATGAACCAGTTTTTCCAGAAAGTTCAGGGCTCACCAGAAATAAGATCTTTTTGCTTCAACCCTTATTGTGGAAAATCTTTATCAAGCGTAATCATTTCGTTTTTCCATTAAAATTTACTTAACGAAGTATAAACACTACAATTAAATCTTTCAAAATGGAATCTCTGGCAAGATCATTGCGTGATCAATCTCCACCTCCGTTCTTCTTACCCAGCACTACTCAGATTGGCCTAGGTTATAATGTAACCCAGGTCTGCTGTTGCACATTTACCTTGAGGCACTATGCCATTCCCAGAATTAATCACTGATTCAGTTACATACAAATCTTTGTTTACAAGAGAATCGTGAGGGAATTAGACTGTTCTCCGGTCTTACAGCTCTGTGAAGGCTACTGATGGGGAAAGGAGAGACTAAAGGGCCTCCACAGTGCAGGAGTCTGAGAGCATGGCTGCAGCATTATCTCCCACATCACAACACTGGGAACCTCTTCATTCCCATAGAATTTTGTCCATGCTGTTCCCTCTGCCTGGTTAGCCTTTACTGGCTTTAAAGAGAATTAAAAATGGAATCCCTTCCACTCCTACATGATTCTTTAATGCCATGTCTTTGACCATCAGTGTTAAAGCCCAAATTTTGAACACTGATGTGGAAGAAACAGTGTAGAACGGACAGGGGGACTGAATTTGAGCTTGGTTTGCAAGCACCTCAATTTGTTACATTAAAACAAGTCACTTTTCTATCCACCACTCCCTCACCCCTCATTTTTCTTATTTATAAAATGAAGAAGCTGGTCATTTCACTCTCAGAGAGTTTATTATCTTTTTTATGTGAAATAGTTTACCTTTATCGTCATTTATTTTCCAGACTTTGATTCAACCAACAAAATGTTTGGAGCCCATATCAAGGTAAGCCCTGGGAGTAGAGCCGTGGAGACGCCATCCCTGCTCTCGTAAAGTTTATCATCTTCCTTTCTCCCCTTAGTACTCTTCCCTTTTTTAAAACTAGAGTGAATTAAATACCTAGCTTATTTGTTTCAAAAGATAAGTGCAATTTAAAGTATATTTGAATCCCGAGCTTTGCAGAACTCCCCACACCTCCCAAATTCCACACATCAACGGTGAAGATTGCGGTGGCAGTTTCCCCGACGGCCACTAGAGGGCGCGCACATTTTTCGATTCCGAAAGAAAGCGTTCTTTGGGTACTTGCCCCTGACATTCGGAATTGGTGTCTCTTTCCTCACTTTCTTTTCAACTTGGGGCAATTGTGGTGAGCCCTTAGGCTCTCTCACTCCACCACGCCATCCTCGCCCCATGCAGTGACTCCTCATCTGCCATTACGAAGAATTCTTTTGCTACCCAAACCACAAAAGTTTTGCTTCTGACTGTTCTCAGCATTTGCCCTTTTGACATTTTAGAAGAAATAAGATCCGAGTTTGATGTTGAAAAGAAAGCATTGATTTCTTTAGTGGGAGGATTTCTTCTCCCTATTACTGTTTTCCCTAGCTGTGGGGAAAAAGCGCCTCTAAGGATTTAAAGCAGCTCCTTTGAGCTAAAGTTCTTTCTGAGGACTAACAGAGCTGCTTCTGAGCAGATCTTTTGGAGCTGACATTGGTCCCCTTGTTAAGCAGCCTGTTGTATTTTTGAGGCCCAGCCTTTTCCTCTGAGTTTTACATTCTGAATTGACCAGACCTTGATCTCAGACATTGGAGAATACACTCCCAGACCAACCCTCCTCACAAACCGTGAGCCAGGAGACAGGCCCAGTAGTTTACCCCAAGTTCTTTGTCTGGTGGGTGGCCCCAAAGCCTTAAACCTCACCCGTTATTTGGTTCCAAAGTCCTCTTACCCCCAGATATCCATCCTAAGCTTTTCGTAGGAGTCAGCACTGACATTAATGAAATAAATTGTAAGTCTGCCCCACTGCACATGGATATGAGATGAGCTTTTGAATGAGCAACTCTGCAGTTGACATGGGGAGGACTGGGAATGTGGCTCGAGCAAAAAGAGTGGGGGGGGGGGGGGCTTACCTGGTGGCGCAGTGGTTGAGAGTCCGCCTGCCGATGCAGGGGACACGGGTTCGTGCCCCGGTCCGGGAAGATCCCACATGCCGCGGAGCGGCTGGGCCCGTGAGCCATGGCCGCTGAGCCTGCGCGTCCGGAGCCTGTGCTCCGCAACGGGAGAGGCCACAACAGTGAGAGGCCCGCGTACTGCAAAAAAAAAAGAAAAAAGTGGGGGACAGGGTCTTGCCCACCCCTTTCTGTGAATCTCAATCAGCCTGCTCTTTAAGGAGATGAACGACTTTTTTTTTTTTTAAGAAAGGTGTCAGAAGTCTTCTGAGACTGCAGCTTTATGCAAATACGCTACTCAAGAAGAAGGCTTTAGGGGAGAGTTATTTATATCCCTCAGGCATTACACATGCAAGAGGTGAAACTGTGAATCTCTGCATTTCCAGGAGTGGTTGTTCTCATGATGAGCACATCCTTGCTACTTTGGTGGCACACAACTCCCATATCTACCTGTCAGGTTGTTCCAGGCAGGAGACTACATAATCATTCAGTCATTTTAGAATGACCCTGTATGTTTCTCTCCAATGGGGCTTCTTGACCTGAACTTTTCCTAGGGATTAGATTTACTACCACCTTGGACCCTCTAGTAATAGGTGCATCCAACTCTTTTTCTTCTAAACAGGTGCAGGATTCAGTCATTAAAAAGTCATTGTGTGGCACATTTATTGCCCTTTGGCTTTCATGTTGACTCCTGGAATTAGCCAAGAAAACGGCCATTTCCCTAGGAATTATTGCTCTGTTGCTGGCTCACCCTACCCAGAAATCTAGACCATTCTCCATATTGAAGTATACAGTAATCACTTCAGGAAATTGCTTTCCCTGTTGGAAACTGAGAGCTCACATCGGAATGTTTCCACAGCACAGCTGATGATAATTACGACTCACTGAAATTTCAGTTTTCTTTGATTGTGACATAAAAACTGGGACATAAATTAAAACCCAATTATCCTTTAAGGGTAATTGGGGTTATAAAACCAAGAGACTGTGAATCAGTGTGTCGATAGTGCAGGAGCCCACTGTCGGACGGAACGGTACATTCTGTCTCCCGAAGCAGCCTTTTACATGAAATGGTTGGGGATAAGGTGATCTGTTCACACGGCATGCCAAAAGAGCCCATCAAACTGGGGTACAGCCTTGGAGAGGGCAGTGAGCTCCTAGGACATCTTGGAACGATTAAAACAAGGGAAAACTGCAATGGGAAAGTCACGGCCTTTACCTGTGAAGGTGCCCAGCGGTGGACCCAGGCACCCAGCACCAAGACTCAGCGGGTACCTGACTCTGCACACGTGGAAATGGCAGGTCTTTCTACATGTGAGACAATCTACGTTATCAAAGTCCATGAGAGGAAGTTGGACTTTTTTTTTTTTTTCCACGAAGGATGTGATCTGCCAAAGCTGTGGGGGAAAAAAAACAGATCTTCGGTAAATCAGGTCCTAAGTTAAATGTGTGAAGGGGGGATAATTAAAGGAAGTCTTGGATTATTTTAGAAGTACAGGAATTGCCCACACACCTACAGGTGCCTCCCCGGCCACCTCTTGATGATGCATATTTGTAGACTCTTCAGGTCAAATCGCATCCACTGAAACTTCCCAACTTTGCACCCCAGAGCCTCTCATGACACACCCCTCCTCCCCCATCCTGGATTCTCAACAGGGTTTCACTTCCCTGTCTTTCCAGAGAAAGTGTGCACTTTTCGTATTTTTAAAAGAGCACATACCCTCCATATGACAGCAGTTTTCCTCTCTGTCTCTGCCACTTAGCTGAAAGCCCCTGTGGGGCCTTGACCGTGACGCATGTAGCTGGGCACACAGTAGGCACTCACTAACTGATGCTGAATATACTGCACCATTAAAATGGCATCACTCCGAACGTCTAACTTGTCTTTCTCGAAGGTAAACACTGCCACAAGTTATGAATCACAGAGAAGCCTTGAGCAAACTCAACCCCCTTTCAAAACCAATTGGGTTTTCCTTCGAGGGCACTCACCTCTGCAAACAACTTCCTGGCCACAGGACAACATAAAGACCCAGACAAGGGTTTCCAGCAGACCTCTGTTTTGAGTCGATGCGTCAATATCGCTGGGTCTCCTGAGAATCACAAGAGAGAGAGGCAAGGTCCAGACTATTTCCACCGTCCCTGGGGAACCATGCCCCGACAGACCTCTAGGGAAAGTGGGATGTCTGACCTGGGCTTTTGCAACCTTATTTCATAATCTACTTTCTTATCTCCTACTTCGCAAAACCGAAGAGAAATTGGTGCAAACTATATCGACAAAAGATCAGAACTTGATTCTCAATGGCAAAGGCAAGTATACATTATAAATAGCAAAACAGCTGGCTTGGACCATGTTGCCGGCCACTCATCCAGTTGAGAGATTTGAATGACATCATAACCCTTGAGAGGGTATTGCTAGCCAGCTGGTGTTATTTAGAATACACAAAAACTGGAGAAATAAAATGCACTCACGTGCGCACGCGCGCACACACACACACACACACACACTCAGGTTCAAGTTATGCAGAAAAATATGAACGACAGGAAAATCATTTTCCCCTCAGGTGCCCTTCCCCTGGGGTGAGGCTGGGGGTGATAAGCAGCAGAGTAGAGGAAGGAAGAAAAAGATTTTGTTTTATTATTTCAGTTGGCTTTACAGCTCAGCAAAATCTTTGCCCTGTCGTGGGCAGAAAGCATTAGACAGTGTCCTAAAGGGAGCCAACTGCAAAGCTGCCCGCCCCTTTCCAGGTTCTAGGAAATGAGATCATTCCCCTCACTTGGCAACTAGGACGAGGGGTCATCCCAGCGCTGTCTTCCAATCTAGTTTACCCCAGTCATTTGAGGGTTAAAATTGTAGGGTATGTTTGAGATGGTCTTTTTTTCATTTCTTTTTTTTTTTTTTTTAATTTTGCGTTGGCTCTGGAATATAAAATTGCTTGCCCATCCTCCAAGTGTATTCCTTTCATACTGGTAAGGTGTATTAGCAGATGTGTGTGTCTTCCTGCCCAGTAGAAAGTTAATCAGAGGACAGCACTGGTATTTTAATGTCTGCTCACCCTGTCACTAACACGCATTCTTTTAAGGGAAAAAATGCTTCTGTGCTCTAGTTTTAAAATGCAAAGGTATGATGTTATTTGTCACCATGCCCAAAAAAGTCCTTACTCGATAACTTTGCCAGAAGAGGGAGAGAGAGAGAAGGCAAGCGTTCCCCCAGCTGTTTCCTGTCTACAGTGTCTGTGTTTTGTAGATAAATGTGAGGATTTTCTCTAAATCCCTCTTCTGTTTGCTAAATCTCACTGTCACTGCTAAATTCAGAGCAGATAGAGCCTGCGCAATGGAATAAAGTCCTCAAAATTGAAATGTGACATTGCTCTCAACATCTCCCATCTCCCTGGATTTCTTTCTGCCTCATTATTCCTGCTAACCAATTCATTTCCAGACTTTGCACTTCAGAAGCAATGGGAAAAATCAGCAGTCTTCCAACCCAATTATTTAAGTGCTGCTTTTGTGATTTCTTGAAGGTAAATATTTCTTACTCTTTGAAGTCATTGGGGAATTTTCTTTAAACTGTGTACTGTTTGCTTCTGCTTAGAGATGTTCTTCACTTTAGAATTTTCATTGTTTCGGCACTGGGAGTTATTTATAAATTGCTGAATATGCAATTCTGTGGGATCTGAAAAAATAGCTCCGGGAGATAAATGCCTTTGCACAGATATCTGTATGAGTAAAAACTATTGCTAGGTACTTATGCTAAATCCTCCACTTCTGCAGGGCTTGAGTGGTGTCATTATAGAAGATTCCTTTAAATCCTGTCTATGGTTAAGGGCTATAGAGCATGGATATGAACTTTTGGATTTTTTTTTGCAGGTGCAGATGTTTTATTTTTAAGACCATGTTCGTGTGTATGTAGGACTGTGTGTGTATGTATCTGTGTGTGTGTAACTTGTCAGGACTTTTATTACAAGGCATGCCACATATAAAGAGTTACATTTTAAATGATATTAAAGCTTTAAATGTGATCTTTGGAGCGAAGGTCCCGGAACTCTCTGCACTTACGCCCAGAGAGTCAAAGTTAGAGTGAAGTTTACTTTGCTCTTCTGAAAAAGAACTCCTTAAGAACTCTTGCTGACCTTGCACATTCGTATAATTTAAACAAATGCATACTGTATATGGAAAGCGGAAACTTTCTAGCAACTGCTATTCCAAGTTTTTTCTTTTGAAGAGGATTCTCAGGGGCGAAGTTTGGACTTGGGGTTTTGTGTTGTAAAACTCTGATTTTATACTCGGTGTTGTAAAGTCTCTTTAGGTAAATTTGGCTGGCGTTGTCAATGCACTGACTTCTCGTTTCCAATCACTGGCCCTAGTTCAAGTTTCCATTCTCAGCAAAATTATATCTCTCAAGACTTGTGTTTTTCCAATTTGCAAGCACTTTTAAGCCGCTGTCACTGGCTCCCCGATGCAATTGCCTGAGGGCTCAATTCATAAAACGTCCCTACCACTTAGTACGGTAATCATTTGCTGCTTTCAAATACTCCACCACTAGGACTTTTCTTAGTCAAGTAAGTGGCTTAGGAGTTAAGGATACATCCTTGTCAGGCACCTGATTCTGCTGCACTTGAGATGCCAAGATGCATGCCGGCTACCTTGCTTTTAAAAGAAATGAAGTCAGTATACACATATGCTATGTGGTCTGATAGCTGGGGGCTTTGTCTCCCTGCTTAGATGATCTTAAAAGAGGCTGTGGAGTGTTATCTCTGCATTAACTACAAGTTTGGAAAACTCCAAATGAACTTTCCATGTTGTGTATGCTGAACTGTTCAGAAGTAGAGCTAGCCGTAAGTTGTTGCTTTTTCCTGTACTTGGAGCAGGAAGTGGTTTGAGGGAGCTACGTGGTCTTTCAAACGTAATTCAATGAGTAAAGGTGTCTGCCAGGCAGAACGAGCAAGCTGATCGTACTCTGAGTCTCAAGATATTTCCAAGTGTTTGAATCAGAAGGAAGAGGGCACAGGAGAGGACTGAAGCTTGGGTCACTGTCCGGGGCGGCTACTATAGGCACACAGTGGAAATTGGTGGCTTGATTTGGAGGAAAAGATTGACTTGAATCCCAGCCGTGCAATTTGTTCATTGTCGGAATGGACAAAAGGCAGTTTACCCAGGCTCATAGCATACCTGCCTGGGTGTCCAAATGTAACTAGATGCTTTCACAAACCCCACCCACAAAGCAGCACATGCTTTTAAGTCCTCAGTTTATTCACATCAGTCTCATAATACCCACCCTGACCTGCTGTAAAAGATCTGGAACAAACAAAAATGGTTACACCTACAGTGAGTATTTTCTTATGACTATTGCCCTCAAATTTTGCGGGGCATTTTTATCGTAGCCCAAACATCTGGAATCAATTGATATTCCATTTATTTAAGATAAAAAGAAAGGTCTTTTAAATTTTGGATTTGTGAATGATTTTTGGGAAAGAGTGCTCTGCAAGTTTTTTCTCTTTTCTCTTCTCTTTCTCCTTCTTCCTTCCTTTCTCTCTCTCAGATCTTTCCTTTCTCTCTCTTCATTTCTTTTGTGTTTGGAAAAATAAAAGGCCCAGGAAATGATGAACACATGGGGCCACTTGTTTCGAACTTTTAACTCCTAAGCCAGTTCCTTATTGTTTTCTTTCCGGGGAACATAATGTGATAAATTCTCTGGTTCTCTGTGGCTGTACTGGACTGTTCCCTGAACTAAAGGCGAATGCACTAGAGGTTCTATCTTGTCCTAGAACTGTAAGTGCTGGTATTTATCTTAGAACATAACTCAGCAAAAAAAAAAAAAAAAAAAAAAAAAAAAAAAAAAAAAAAGAAAAAGAAAAAGAAAGAAAGAAAGAAAAAGAAAGGAAAAATCTGTAAAAAATAAATCTTAAATTCTTAAATGCTAGAGATTTTTATGTATTGCTGGGTTTAAATGTGTCATATGAAATAAATAACTACTAAAATATAATTTTGACCTCTAATGAAGTTCTCAATTCACTAAGGCTATAAGCTGAGTACCTTTTCCCCTGGATTTCACGAGAACTGAAGAACTTGAAGGCATCTACAGCTGCAGGTGCTTGGCCTTAAGCATCACTATTAAATCAACAGAGAAGGAGGGATGGAGAAATAGGATTGGCAAAATAACATACATTCTAGAACTGACCCATTGCCAGAGTGTGGGGTATGTTCAGTAAGATCAGTTATGAATTTTCTCTTTTGAAAAGGGCAAGGAAGTCCAGTGGGGTTAGACTGGCTGAGATTTCCACTGGAAATATTGAAAGGGAAAACTCCCACCAATTATTATTTTATACATAAGAAAGATAAGGATAGGATGACTTGTTTCTAGCCGTCTCCGTGGCTTTGGCTACATGGGGGTGGAGGGTTTCCATGAACAGGTCCTATGGAGAAAATGGAAGAAATGTTCCATCAAGCTTTCACCTCCTCTTCTATTTTATGTCCATTATTTATGAGGATTTGCAAATAGAGGAGGCTTTTCATCTTCCACAGTTTTACAAGCATTAACTAAATATTTACATTGTGTTAACAAGAGTCAGGGGTTTAGGGGTTTTTTTTCTCAATTGCTGAGCTGAAAGTCTGGCCACAAAAATGGAAATCTTAATTACAATGATGGAGCAAACTTTGCCACTGATGTAGACAGCCATTAAGTTAAGAGTCCATGGAGGGCAAGGAAGGTGGTTGGAAAATAAATGACTGAGTCTGTTTCTCCAAAAGTGATGGAGTTAAATGGACCTGCCATGACTGGGAGGTTCAGAAAAGCCTCTTTTCATAATGATAGCTTCCAGCTTAACTACATGACCTTTTGATAGGGTCCCTCGCTTAACATCCTGTCACTGACTCCGCTGATGCTGCTGAGAGCGAATGCATCTGAGGGGGTGAAGCTACTCACCTTGGGAGGCTTCCTAGAAGAAACCATATCTTGGTGCCACAAGTAGCAATATGGAAAAACTTAATGCTCACCTTCGCATTGTTTCTACTGCTGAGAGTGAGGATGGAGACCTGAGCCACAGGAATCCTGCTTCTGGCGGGGCTGCCATTTGGATGTCTATCATTTGCTAAGTCAAGCCAACCAGGGGTTCCTGCTATAAGATGGTTACAGTGACACATAAGTCCCTCCAAGAGATGAATTCCTGTGACTTAAAAAAAAAAAAAGGCTTTTGCAGGTTTTGAGCCCAGTGCCCTGTTCATGGAGGGCACAGTCCACATGTGTGTTGATCTGATATTAAGCTTACACGAGGGGCTTTAGAATAAAGAAGGCGTGGGGTCTACTTAGCATAAGCCAATTTCCTTCCTAAATTTCCTCACATTTTTCCCGTTCCTGATTTTATACTTCTACTTGTAGTTATTAACTGCTGATCTTCCCCAGGTAAGAAATCCCAGTCTCTCTTTCTCTGCCTGTGTTTCTCTCTGTCTCTGTCTCTCTCTCAAGTGAAAAAAAAAAAAAAAACTGTGATGATATATAGTATTTTCACAAGTTCTTTTTCAGCTGCAGTAAATTCTCTTTAATCAGTAGCTGGGGAATGATGTTCTGGTTAATTTAATATTCTGGTCGATAATGAATGCACATGCTATCTGTGGATGGCCAATCTTGAGAGAACTTAAATGAATAAAACATATTTGGCCCCAGATCTGGACTGAGCACAATTTAACCTTTGATGATTCCAAAGGTTTACCAGGATCTCTGAGCGGTGTGGGATCCCACTGCAATAATAGCATCTTTCACGTTCACATAGTAAATGTTTCTAGATATTTTATCTCACTGAATTGTAATAGGAACCCATAGAGAAGGGGTTCAGGAAGGACTTCCCCAAGGTTCCTCAGTAGCAAGAGGATTAAACTCAGGTTGCTTGATGCCAAGACCCGCTCAGCCCTCACTGCCCTGCGGTCACTCACACACCTTGTTGCCCTTCGGAGCGGGTAGTTTTGATGAATGACAGGAATGGAGAGCTGAGGGTAAAGGCGCCCCTGCCTCACCCCCGTCTCCTGGCAAGGACCCAGGAGGAAGCATGACCCTCCTTCTGCTTCTTCGGCAGGTGAAGATGCACATCACGTCCTCCTCGCATCTCTTCTACGTGGCCGTGTTCTTGCTTACCTTCACCAGCTCTGCCACGGCTGGACCCGAGACCCTCTGTGGGGCTGAGCTGGTGGACGCCCTTCAGTTCGTGTGCGGAGACAGGGGCTTTTATTTCAGTAAGTAGCCTCCTTCTCACTGCTCTGTGGATTTACAACCGCAGGGAGTATGTGAAGAACTGAATGACTGCCCACGGCTGGCAGCCGTCCTCAGCCTCCGAGATTCCTCACCTTAAAGCGAGCCTAGTGTTTCAGTGGGGCTGTGGCACGTTTTGCAGATTTCAGATGGAATTTTCCTCCTTAGCAGTTTGTCTTTTAACGACTTCCCACTGAGCTTTCCTGCAACTATGCTGCTCTACCCTCACTCTTCCATTCCTTCCAGTGGAAAGGTGTGACAAAATGGCCCTGGAGGATTAAGGTTTCAGTTTTTGAGATCTGTGAGTGCACGTAGCCACATATGTGAACGTGTAGGGCTGTTTTAAGCGCTAGGTTATTTGGAGGAAACTAGGAAGGTGGACTTGGGCAAAGAATGGAGGGGCCCTTCCCAGATGTCTCCATGCCATATGAAATCACCAGGAACACACAGAAGGTGAACCTTGCTGAAAGGCACGTTTGCAAATACACAGGCTCTCACTCAATACAAACTGAAATGTTGAATTAATTCGCCCTCCATTCAAACTGACCTTGAGTCTCTGTTATTGCCTTCCTTTGACATCGCTCTTCTCTGGGGCTCTCCAGTGATGTCTCCATCTGGAAAAGGGTTTCTGACAAGTGCAAGGTCACTTATCCCATAAGTAGGTCTCAGGTGATTAAACAGTCAATAAAAAGTAGACAGCCAAGTCCACGCTTGCAAATAAATAATAAACACCAACAAGAGTCTGTGCTACCTGAGGGAACAGATTATTTAAAGAACCTACCTCAGAGGCATCTGTCTCATTGTATACTACAGGACACTGATGGGAAGCCAGATGCTCCTTCTGTGTAATTCTTTGGAAGTTTAGAGAGTTTCAGGAAACTGACTCTCAGGTCCTCAGGACCATGAATCATTCTTAGAGGTTCATATCGCTTAAGTGTAGACAGCTTACCTCAGTTACCCACCAGGCTTTGAATAGCTCCTGTGATGACTCACAAACTTCAAGTCTCTCTCATCTTCTTCCCAGGAAGGGGTGTGTGTGTGTGTGTGTGTGTGTGTGTGTGTGTGTGTGTGTGTGTGTGTGAGACTGGAAGGAGGGGTCTGTGTGTAGCAGTCCGGGATGAGTACGGAGCATGGGAAGGAAGAGGCTGATAGGCGTGTTGATGGTCTGTACTCATTGTAGATTTGGTGACAAATAGCTTTTCAACAACTAGTGACAGAAAGTGAGAAGTGCTTTCTACTCTTTGAATGGGCAAATTCCCACTCTCTGTTTCCAGCCAATGCTTTGAGTGAATTCATTTATTTTTCTGGCAATAAAGCGATTCTATCCCATTCTCTGTTGCTATGCAGATGAAAGCCTTCATTGGGTGAGTGCTTTTCAAATAGCAGGCTTGTTTTACCTTCAGAATATCTTGAGGAAGGCAAATGTGTCACATCAACGTCACCCAACGATGGGCTGTCATTATTCTTTACTTTTCTACTACTGATCCCCATTTTAAAAGATGGATAAGTGTTTCTCACTTATTATGCCCAAGAGGATTTTTTTGTCTTGATAATCCATTTGTGCCATTTCCTTTTACCCAGTTCACTAAGTGATTGCCAAGCCCCCAAGTGTCTTGTGTTATGTGCCAGGTTGAATTGTGATGTTCAGTGTGACATGCTCCAGGATTTCCATGCACAGTGCATGGAAACTGGATCTTTTATGACTGTGATGCTTGCATTAAATGATTGAAAATGAGAATGGAAAGAAATAACTTGGTCCCAAGTAACCATATGATACTTATATATGTTCACACAGATAGTTAAGAGTATTGGACAACTGTGATGGAAACTGATTTCAACGCACTGAAAGGCGTTCTGTTACTCCAAGGATCAAAGTTTAGCAAATGTGTTTTAATTCCATTTTAGTAACTTGAAAGGGGAAGGTTCTACACGGCAACTCTTAATGTTTAGAGTATGACTTTGGATAGAAAGTGGTTTTATAAATTGTGTTTTATTATTATTGAGAGTCTAGGTTTCATAAGTTCTGCCTTATAGAACTCCATGACTTAATGTAAATTATTTGTCTGACATAAACCCTCATGCACCAAAGTATTCTTATTAACTTTCTAGTCAACCGGACTAGCCTTTTTGCCCAAGAGAAGTTAACCCCTTTAAATTCTTTAATTCAAAACATTGCTGGAGCATCTGCTATGTGTAAGACACAGTACAAGCATGAATGAGATACCTAGAAATGAATGAGAGATTAACTTTGCCTTCAAGGAACTCACAGTCTAGTTGGGAGATTAAAAAAAATAAGTATCAATATTAGCAAGCGTCATAGAGAAAACTCATCATGGAAGAATAGATTATAGTCCTTTCTGCTTTTCCTGAATCCTTTTTCCCAGTTTTTGAAATCACCTAACCCGGATCTGCCCTCTCAATGGGCTCCTTGATACCAAAGGCCATATTTATTTACCATTGAATCCCAGTATCGAGCTCAATGCCTGGCTGATATAGCTGCAGCTCTAATTTGATTGCTGGACTGGCAGGACTGAACTGAACGGAATCCAGCTGAATGGGATGGCATGACTTGTTTGGGACCTTAGTCTTCAGAATCATCAAGAATGAGGTTCGTCAGGCACTTTGGACAATTCTCACCTCATATTTACCCACCTATCTGATAAAACTTTATCTTTTCTCAACTGAATACAGTGTATACTAACAATGACTTAGAGGCGGCATTTTGGTCCTCCCCAAGCTACGCTGATGGTCTGTTTTGTGTCTGAGCCAATTATTCTTACAGGCATTAACTGTTGTCAACAAATTTTATTGAGTTTCCTTTTTGTCCCCTGAGATTTACTGTGTGTGGAGAAGTCAGCTCTAAGCATTTACAGCCTTTGAAATACTTTTTAGAGGAAAGCAGTCTTCCCTACCTCTGTCCTCTGCCAATCGACTCTTATTATATTTTTTACCCTTGTTTTCAAAGTTTTATTGCGGCTGTGTGTTTCGTTTTAAGACACTTCAAATCCATTTTGAATGTATGGATTTTTTTCATAGTGGAAGGGGGTTTCTGATCTTAGTTTGAAACACAAACATCTAAAAGAAAATTGCCTCCATATCTATCTTTTTTATTGGGCTGGAACATTTAACAAGGAGAGTTTTTAACCCTATTAGAGACAGAACTGTTCTGAATAATATTTTTTTTGTAATGCTTAATTTGCATAGATTGACCCAGTGTTGTAAATGAGTTCCTATTTCTCTACAAGCCCAAGTTCCACTAGAGCACAGCGGAAGCCACCTTCCGGATTATTTGTTTTGTGAACATCTTCCCAGCATAAGTGAAATAGTTCCTCTATAATAATGCAGCTTCCCCAGACATTTTATGCAATGATGTTTGCAAAGAAGAGCTAACTACTGATTCTTCCCTATGTATCATAGCAAGAGAGCATATCAACCAGTTTCATACTTTCATAGTCTTGGGAGAAAAATGGTGGCATAATGGAGCTGGCGCACTGGGAAAGAGCTAGCTATTATCTTACCAGATTGATGGAACCCTCATAGAGAGCAGCTTGTTATAACCTCGCTGTGCATGGAACAAAGCAAGAGGAAAAGAGCTTCAAGTGAAATAGGAGAAGCTAAGCTTGCCATAGATATAATTTTTGACAGTCACGGTGATTAACCATTTTAACATGTGCTTTAGAGGCTTGTGGAATTTCTCTCCTTGAAGATACTTTAAAAAATGACGGACAACCAACCACCTTGGATGGTTTCAATTAAGAGCAACCAAAAGAAAGCGAGTTTCTGGGGTCCTTTTTAGTTTTAAGAGTCTATAAACAGTCCCTTAAATAAACTGTATATGCTTTACCTCGGCGGTCTGGGAAAAAGGAGAAGTAAATCAATTAGAAAGGAAAGTTGGATGCCCTTTTGGCTATTCCAGATTTATAGCTTTTGTAAAACATACCTCTAATGCATAGTTATTAAGAACAGGTCTGAGTAAATGAATGGCATTCTTCATGTGTTAGAACATACTGTTTTATGAAGAGTTTAAGTAAAACTTTGCAATGAATTTCATTGTTATTGATTGCAACAACCTTCCTAGATCGAAGTTATTATTATTAACTCAAGCTTCTTTCATTTGAAATATAGTGCTCAGAAAACTACTCCCAGACCTGTCATTCATTAGCTGTATGACTTTGGCAGGCATTTAAACTTCCTGAGCCAAAATGTCCTTGTCTATAAAACAAGGGGATTTTGTTAAAGTAAATGACCTCTTCTAACTTTAACAGACTCATAGTCTAGGTTGTAATTAACAAGGATTTGGTGCTATTCAAGAAAGGAGAACCTTGGATTTAAACAGTGACCGAAGAACATTTAGACTCCTTTATCTTCTCCACATAGTTTCTTTTCCTCCCCAAAGATAGGAGATCCCACCTACTTAAAGAAAGAGGAGCCAGCTTCTTTGTTTTATTTTGTTGTAAGCTGGGTTCCAACCTCCCGGGGATGAAATAGAAGCTCAGACATGACCAAATACACGCAAGTCATCTGGCCAAAGGAGCACACACCTCATGAAAACAGATTGCCATTTTTCCTTACTAGGAAAGACGAGCTGACAGTTTTCATCTTTACATTTTCTCACTCTCCTGGACGTGAGGATGGTAAGTAGGTCATTTTTTAGCTGCCCTTTATTAAATTAGAGGGGGCAGATTAGAATCTATAGGCTTCTAAATCTTGAGGAGAAGCCTTTTCCAAGCCTATTGAGACTGCCTTTCCATTAAAGGAGAGTGCACCACTGGGGACACCCAAAGACACACTCACCCACCATTAGCATTGCTGTCAGTGGGGCTGGATTTGAGCTGCACCATGTGCATTCCTTGGCTTGGCACCCCTTAGACAGCCAGCCGTGCACTTGTATGACAGCTGGTCAAGCTTTTCGCTTTGAAACTAACTGGAACATGTGGGATTTGACCTTGGCCCTGGCCTCATTAGCACCACTAAGCTAATAGGCCACAGATATTCTTAAAGAAAAACAATGAGTTTTTTTATTGACCCTAAGTGCTTTGCTACTATTTAAAAATGCCCAAGGGGACCAGTCTGGGCAACCAAGGGACTGCTACGAAAGTGATGATTTCTGTGCAAATTCAGAAAATAATTTGCATTTTCCTGACATTGTAATGCTCTTTGAGACCATGTTCTCCCTGATGGATAATTACAAGAAGCAGGAGAGGGAAGGATTCAAGACCAAGCATGGTCTCTGTTGCAAAGAATCCAGGGTTTGAATCCCAGCTCTGAAACTTACTTGGTGGGTGGCACTGAGCAAGTAACTTAACCTCTTTTTTCCTCAATTTGCTCATCTATAAAACGGGGCCTACCTCATGAAACTGGTTAATATATTAGAACATATTAAATTAGAATTCTGCCTGGCACATAGTAACCATCATAAACACATTAGCAATTATATTTATTTACTCTCTTCTGGGATCATTTGCAGAGTCTATTGCAAAGGTAGAGGTATCTGGGCAGCCCAATTCATTATAAACTCATTTCTCTCTACAGGGGCAGCTGATAAAACCTGTTGCTAGTAGTAGCAGTTACATAGTAGTTTCAGTAACACAAAGGATGCCTTATGTTTGACTAGTATATTCACTTTTTCAAAATCCAGCTGTATCAGCTCTCTCCCTTTGTCTTTACTCCAGTCTTAGACGGCAAGAATTATTGCTTAATCGGACAAATGAGAAATGTGAGACACTGAGATTTTGTGACTTACCTCGTTGGATGGATCCAGAACCAAAGTCAAGGTCTCTTGTCTCCAAGAAGCATGTTCATCTGGCCATTCACATTGTTTAAAGGTCCAAAGTGTTATAGCACAGGGAGATGCTTCCCCAAATCCCAGGCTTCTCTAAGAGATCAAGAGCAAGAACCCCTCAGTTCAGGGTGAATTCTGAACACTTCTTTGAAAGGAGGCTTGAGGGAGACATCCATGTAATGACGCTACATTTTACCTTCTAGAAAAACTTAGAAAATACTAATAGAATTTCCTCAGGGTGCACAAGAAAAGCTTCTTTGAGTAGAGGCTGCTGCTGTTCAAGACCCTTCACAGACTGGGCTGCCCTCAGACAGAACACTGCAGCTCACCTGTGAGGAGGAGGTTATGCCTGTGGTCTGTGGGACCCTCTCCTCTGGCCAACTTCAAGTTTTCTTCTTTCTCTGCCAGTAAACCTCAAGTGCTTTAATTCTAGCATCTATGAGTTCTGCTGGTTTTTCTCAAAGACCTACTGAAGAAAGGCTGTTTATTGGACCAAGGATCGTTCTCCAGGTGCTATAAGAGAGGTGGTAAAGGAGAGGTGGTCACAAGGCACCAGAGGCCTGAGAGTGAGCCAGGCAGGAAGAGTCTTCCCCAACTTGGCCATGAAAGGAGCTGTGGGAGCAGCCAGGGGTTTGGATGGGAGGCTCCCATCTGTGCAGGTGCCCCTCAACCAGTTGCTTGAAGACCAATGGTATCAGAAGTTCTCAGATCTTCAGTGGTTGGCAGGGGCATATCTCCATTTTGGATCCAAAAGATAGTGTTGGTGTTCTCCAAACCCTCTGGGCCTCCATATACCTAGTCCAGACATAACGCACCATGCCAGCATTCCTCAGGACCTCTGTAAAGAGCCGACCTCATCCCTCTAGCAGACTTTCTTCTGATTTCACAGCCCATACCAAAGAATTAGACACACTGCAAACAGGCACGAGATCTCTCCCAAGGAGATTTCTCATTGTTCTCAATAATGGGCTACAAAGCCTTTCCTCTTCTATGCAGCCAGAGTCTTTGACAACCAGAGTAGCAAAAAAATTGTTTCTGCACTGAGCTGTTGCCCTGGCAGAGCTCCATCCTACACCTCTCCATGAAACATCAGCAAAAGCTCTTACATCACAAAGAATTACTTTTGGTTGCCTGGAAAGTTCAAATCCCCAGGCCTTATTAGCTGTTAGACTAAGGAGATGACAGCAGAGCATTTCACTTGTCTTTATCTATATGCGAGATCATGTTTAAAACATAGCAAAGAGCTGTTATTTGACATGCGATTCCTTAACTGCAGCAAGTCGTATGCCTATTTAATGCATTGTTTAGTCTCACATTGGCTAAAGCCACTTAAAGAAGCACTTGGCAAACTCTGGCTCTTCATTCTTGGCATAGCTGCCCCTCTTACTTTTTCACTGAACCTTAAATACCAAGAAAAACCGTTCGCTTACTTTACATCTGGCATGTTGCTCTATGCAATTGGCCAGAACTTTTGCACGTGGCCCTCTGCATTTGTCCTAAGGTAATTAATGGCTTTGCAATATTTGATCAGCAACAGCATGGACACAAAGAGAAGTTGTGCAACCAGCAGAGACCACACGGTCTTTTAAATGAAAACCTTTTGCATTAAATGATCAGGCATTCTGTGGGGATAAGGGTTTCCATGCCCCCCCCCCAAACAGCAACAATAACAACAACAACAACAAAAATGGGCAAGCTGAAGCCCCTGGGAAGACACCCAAGAAGCTGATTCTTGATTAAGTATACATCTCTCTAATAAAACTACCTAATTGTTGAAAGGAAGTAAAATTGAAGATTGTTGTAAGCTTGGAAGCCCTGGAAAAATAACCTAGTCAAACATCAAGAGCGAAACTGAGAGAGAAGGGACATGTCCAAGGCCATGCTTCTAATTAGTGGCAGAAGTAGGAGATACTCTTGATTCTGTTTCCTGATTCCATGTGGTGCTCCACCTTGAGCTTCAATGGACCGTGCCTATGTCTAAGTTACCTGGTAAATTGAAATGATCAGGAGAGGCCTCCAGTCATGCTCATCCAAATGAACGTAGATCTTGGTGGTGCTCTCATTCCGATAAAGTCACCTGAGACTGAAGCTGACACCGTTGTTCCCCTGCTGTAGAAATTTGTACAAACTAAGGGGATTCCCTGCCCGCTTCCCATACAATGCGCTAGGCCTTTCCATATGCTTTGGGCATTGCAAGTCCACTTCAGGTCATGATTTAGACTATTATTGTATGTTATGTTATTCTGACTCTTTGGTCATTCTCTCCAATGTCAACTTGGGTAGAACTGCTTTGGAATGACTTAGCAAAGCTGTGCTCCTGGAAAATCTGAAACAGCCTGACGAGTCGTTGGATCAGCTTTTTTACTGGAGATTTCTCTGACAGCCCTAAGCCAAAAGAAATTTACACCTGATTTTTTTGCAGATGTCCAAGCAAATACTCTGTGAATCTCCTCAGATTTTCCTCTTTCACCTGTGGTCTTTTTGAGGTAGTAGAGAGGCTGTTGGAAGTCGCTTTTAAACTTTGAGAATCTATTAGTCATGGAGTCAATTCTGTGAGTATTTCTGGGAAGATGGTCCTACCTCTGTGCCATTTACCTTGATGAAATGGGTCTTTCGTCAGAGGCGAGTGATGAAGGAAGTCTGTACTGAGCCAACGCACATGCAATCAGCTCCTGATTATCTGTGAAACTGGGGAAAGGAACACCAAGGGTGAGAATTCTGGGTTCCGCTGATTTGGGGACACTGTACATTTCAGCCTCCTCATTCCTCCTTCCTCCCTGCCCCCAGCACCAGTCCTTTTGTGAGACCAAGTGGCATGTTTTAAAATTCTACTTTATTCTTCTATTCACGCCTCATGTCCCCCAGCAGTGCCATTGGCATTGGGACTTCTCAACCTCAGCACTATTGACATTTTAGGCCAGATAATTTTTTGGTGGGGGAGAAGGACTGTCCTGTGTATTGTAAAATATTTGGCTTCTACCTTCTAGAGGCCAGTAGTCCCCTCCTCCCAGTGTGACAATCAAAAACATCTCCAGACATTGCCAAATTCCCCTGGGGAGTGGGGTGCAAAATCACGCTTCATTGAGAACTACTGGACTCCAGAAGAAAAGCAGCTAGAGAGATGGGAAAGCCATGAGTGAAGGTGACACACAAACTAATTATCAGTCACTGGTTAATGGGGTCTATGGTCCATTGCCCAGAGTAAAGCAATGAGAAGAGTTACTAGGGTTTTGAAGCCTTCTCTATGAAAAGAAAAAGCTCTTCCTCTAGGCCATCAAAAAAGGTGTTTGTGGGCCCTCCCTTTCATCTGATAGCTGTGGAACTCATTTATTTTAGTAACAGCAGTAAGGGAAGGCAGACATGATGTAGAGCAAAGCTGTGTGCTTAGAAGTTGGATTGTGACCACCTGGAACAAATGAAAAACAAAAACAAAAAAAAGCTGGTTCTCTCTGACCTCAGTATTTGCGGCTGTTCCCTTCTTGGTCATATAATAAATCAGCTCTCAATTCAGAGTGAAAAAGCCTGGTCAGAGGAAAGGGCCACAGTTTTTCTTTTCCCTTCTTGTGTCTTTCCTATCTGAGTATCATCACAGTCATTTTATTGTCTATAAACAGTCCCACCAGAAAGTAGAAAGAGAAGATCAATGAAGTTATTAGCTTGGAAATCGGAGGTTCCACATTTGGGCCTCGCCCAGCTCCCTCAACAGCTCTATGACCTTGGAGAAGCCACTTAATTTCCTTGGGTCTTACATTCCTCATCCGTAAAGTAGGAATACAAGTATTACACCTCAAGGGTTTGTTAAGGCTCAACTATAGAGGGGCTTGGAAACTGAAAGGGCAACCAAATGTGGCTATTAGTGGACTGAATTGAATACTCACCCTGCCTTGCCCCTCTAATCACCATCCACAAATAGTTCAGTGGTTTGACTTCAACTTTTAGTGACATTGAACCATTAGTTCAATGGTTCTGCAATAATTTTAATCTAGAAAAGCTACTTTGGCAGTGTATCTTCTGAACCTTATTAACTAAAAATAAAAGAATGCTGGTATCTTCTATTCACCTATCACTTTGCATTTAGACCACCCAAGAGTCTATTAATGGATCTTCAGAATGCTTACTCAGTATTACTGTTTATGTCCTCATTGGAGGAAGCAGAAAATAGATGGGACCTATCACTTTACCACAATGAGCTTGCTTAAAGAGTTAGTTTCCACACAGTGGTGAGATAGTCACTGAGGTTATCACACATAAGCAAAAGATTTCCATTCTCCCAAGTCAGCTATTGGTGATTTTTGCTTACCCTCAAAAAAGCAGTGTTCAGCAGAGGGAATGTACTCGCTAATCAGAAAAGTCTCTTTGTACTCTCAGGTTGCCCATCTAAACTGCTTCCTTAATCACAGCCTGACTTAGGGGAATTGAATTTTTTTGTTTGAGCATGGCCTTAATGAAATCAAAATTGTGAGTTTCATCACCATATGCACCCATGACCATGTGGTTCTTCTATCCCACAGGCTTCACATCCAACGGCTCCCAGAGATACATTTGACATAGAAACCACAATCAAATACCAGTTACTGCCACCATGAATTTTCATCCTCTCTCTTTTGAGCTCTTTCAGAAAAACAGAGACTAAGTTTTAAAAGTTGTTTTCTGTCCTCCACAGCATCCAGTGTTGGGCACTTAATAAAACTTCTTGACTTGATGTTAAAAAAGGCATTCCAAAAGCTATCTCCTTCTACTGGTCCCCAGGATATCCCATGACTATCCATTTGCTACTGCTACCGTTGTGGATCTGAGATTGAAGGTATAGAAGAAAAATGTCTATTTGAGGTGTCATCCCTTGGGACTCCTTCACTGTGGCCCCAGTGAAAACTTATCCTAGATCAACAATAAGCTAATTCTAGTCAACAGGGAGTCTTCAAGAGCTATTACACGAGCCCACACAATAGATTTCACCTATGAAAATGGTTTTGAGAACAGAACCTCCACTCAATTCCTCTCTTATTTCATCTGAGGCACTCACACTAAAAGGAAAAGTGGTAGGCAAGGGAAGGTACATAACAAATGGTACATCCCTGGTAAATAAGCCCCAAGGTAGGTATAACAACCAGAGCACCAGCCCTCAGAGAACACAGGTAGTTTCTATTTGCCAAAGTAAAATTGAAGAATTGGAGAGCTAGAAAGAACCATATAGAGCAATATGGTCCAGTGTTCTCCCTTCCCAGATGAGGGAAGCGTAGTCCAGAGAAAAACATGATGTGCGTGAGGTCACAAAGCATGCTGGTGGGAAAGCCAGGACCGTAATTCAGTCACCTCACCCTCTGTCTAGGGCTCTTTGCATAGCAGGACATTTTAAACTTAACCTTGATAAACTCATAGGAAGGTAGCATAGCAACCACAGTCCATAAACTCAAAGTGAACAGCTATGTCATATTCTTCTGGTGTCATGCATCGGAACAGTCTTTGAAAATTTAAGCCCTTAACCGTTCATAAGAACTTTTTTTCCATTCCAATTTTTATCACCCATTCGATAATTTCATCAAGTCTCTTTATCCCAAATCTGACCAACCTGACGGCAGGACTGTAGATCTTCATAGACTCTAGTAGTTTGATGGTTTGGAGATTTAAAACAAAGAAGGAAAGGACTAATTCCTTTTAGAGGCCATTTTAATTTAAAGTCATGTCAGCTGGTTGACCGCTTGATGCGTTTTGTATTGCTTGTTAACTCAAGAAGCTACCCAAAACAAAAGATATTGTCGATGCATTATTTCTGTCTCTAAACATTCCTGACTGACTAGTCTTCCATGAAGGCCTTCCATGAAGAAGCTTAAATTTTCCTACGTATTTTGAGTTTTATGTTTCTTTCCATTAAAGTTTCCAGCCGTTCATAGACATATTTAGTTTGGCAGAAGGTAGTGGTGACTCATAGAATGAAGAAATTTGAAAGCAAAGCTACTGAAAATGGATCTAATTTCTTTTTGGGGTAATTTGGGAGCGAGCGATTGATAATTTGTCTAATTTTTCCTGGTTTCATCAGCTGCCATACTGCCAAATATTTGTTCCATATGGATGCTTTGTTATTCCTGAAACATGTAACAAATTTCAGCTGCAACTATATCAAATTTGGTCAAAGGGTAAGACTATTGTTGGCTCATTTTCTCATTGTTTTTGGCTGGACACCCTCAATCAATGGCTATTGAGTGAAAAAGCAGGATCATATTGAAACCATTTTCAGCATGTTCCTTCCTATGGATCCAACCATTTCACTCTGAGTTTGTCAAGCACAGCAAATGTTCCTTATTAAAGGGATGATTATGTTTTCGGCATAGACGCCACTGCCAGCTAATTGCATTCACCTTATAATTCCACTCAATTTGGTATAGAGGAGATGTTTTTGGCTCTCCAAAGATTCCCTCTTCTCTGATCCTTGCCTCTCACTATGGAACAGATATTCAGGGATAGATTCTGAGAAGATCAATGACATACACCTACGGTAGGCACTGTTTCAGGTTTACTTTAAGATAGACAGCCTGTGGGCCCTGAGACATAAGAATCATAAGACTTGTAAAAGGTATTAATGCCACAAATCTGGCTGGCATTTCTGTAGATTACTAAGTGCTTTGCATGCAATTATGGAGCGCTCCCTTACCAGAGAAATCAGACGAGGATTCAGTAACATTGCACAAAACCACCATCATATGTAAGTTATAGACACTGAAGGACTTACTTCTGGCTGGTTCTGAAGTAGACACTGATCATTTAGCTTCAAGGTCATTCAGTGGGTAATTGGTTTCAATCAATAAAAATGATTTCAATGCTCCCCCATAAAAAAAATTAGCAATAATAAAGAACAGAGAGGGGCTTCCCTGGTGGCGCAGTGGTTGAGAGTCCACCTGCCGATGCAGGGGATGCAGGTTCGTGCCCCGGTCCGGGAAGATCCCACAAGCCGCGGAGCGGCTGGCCCCGTGAGCCATGGCCGCTGAGCCTGCGCGTCTGGAGCCTGTGCTCCACAACGGGAGAGGCCACAACAGTGAGAGGCCTGCGTACCGCAAAAAAAAAAAAAAAAAGAACAGAGAAGTCTATCTCTTAGAAGAAGCCAGATTTTACTGAAGGCCAGGAAAGTGTTTTGTGGCAAGAAATAATCTCTTATTAATAATGGGAAAATTGGATTTGATTAACAAACGTTACAAGGGACACCCATCAATGTCACATAGTAAAAATCCAGGTTAGTGTAGATGGATCTAGAGCCCTGCTACTCAAAGCCAGCTGAGAGCTTGTTAGAAATGCAGAATCAGGGGCCCTACTCTCAACTAATTAAAACAAAACCTGCATTTTAACAGATACCCAGGAGATTTGCATGCACATGAGGGTTTGAGGAGCCCTGGTCTAGGGAATCGCAGGAGATAGCAGGTACCTGCTGATCGGTGTCTCTCATCTGTTAACAGAGAGAACGCAAAACAGTCAGAGCTGAACTTTCACTAAAGATTTGAAAAATGGTGTTGGGGCCAAACCTGCTTGTGGTCATTAACAATATATATGCTGATTCGACAGTATCAAATCCTGATTCTCTCAAGTTGGTGGAGTTTTTCCTCAGAGGAAGTATAGAACTGCTCCAAGCATAACCCCATGGCCTGACCTTCTGTGAACTGGAAATTGGAACTCCTAATTGCTGTGGCTGCAGTTTCCAAACCCATCACTGGGGCCAGGAACTGAGATCCAGGCCTTAAGATCTTGCCAGTTTCTTTTTCAATAGTTACATTTTTCAAGAACAGCCAAGCAAGAGTCCTTAAAAAAATTATTTCTAATTGCATTGAGTGGAGAAATGCGCATTTTACTCATATCAAATTGCTTCCTTTGTCATCCTCAGCCAGGTTCTAGTATTATTTCTTATAACTCTGAGTTGATTAGTTCCATTAGGACTCCTATTGGGATTTAAGAGAAATGGTTTTAAACTAAGAAAAAGTGGGTTTCTGTCACCTACTGGAACGTAAAGGGTAAACTTTAAATCTGCTTTTCAGAGACATCTGGTTCCCCAGTTGATAGCCTTCACTAGAGCCCATTCTAGAACTGGGTGATTTCCCCAGGCTGAACCCATTAAAGAAGGTCTGGTCATTTGAAAGACATGGCTTCCTCAGAAAGACATTATCCTATAGCAGGGTAGGTAGAAGTGAGAGAAGGCCAGTTTGTAACTTCTCTTCTTTGAATGACACTAGAAAAAAAGGGGGGATTTGAACTGGGGAGTTAGGGAATCTCAGATTTACTCAGAGCTCTTCCACTAAATAACTTGGTAAACTGGGTGATTAGTCTCATGAGTCTCCAAACCTGTTTCCATTGGAACAATGACATTAAGATGAACTAAGATGTTCCACTTCCAAAATGGGATTATTGGGGTCTGTTTTCACAATTTTCCAGGGGCGGGGGAGGGGAATAAGCCATAGATAGAGTTTTCATATTTTTTTCACATACATTTTTCTTAAACTTTAAGTACTTGCCACCTCTTAATTGTATTCAACTCAAAGATAAGGTAGTATTGGACTTAGCTCACAATATATATTGAATTTGTTTAGACTTAATCCACTGCATTTTAATACAATACCCCTGACTCTTTGGCACTCTACCCATTGACAGAATGTTGACAAGATAATTTCTAAGACCTTTCCAGAACTAACATTTATTGTTGTTTCATGGAAATCTCTAAAACCCTTTAAGAAATCTAACTGGATGTGGAGCTTAATGTATGTTTCTTTTCTTTATTAGCATTTTTCTTTCATTACTTTTGTTCAGTGCTTTAGTAAAATATACGGAAGTAAAATTATAGCACCAACTAACCAATTTAATTGTAACATTATCGGCTAGTCATGTGCTCTGTGCTAAGCAATACCCAAGGGAGGATGTAGCCACGCCTTTAAAGAGGTTTCATAATAGCAATTAAGGACCCATTAAATATCAATCAGACAACCCCAAGCTTGACTCAGACAGGAATAATTCTCCTCCATTTTATTCCAGTCCACACCATGCATTGAGTGCCTTCTGGTGAGCAGGGCACTAATGATGAAAGGAATGAGTAAAGCACAGCCCCTACCCTCATGGAGTTAATACTCTAGAGCAGATGTCACAAAATGGTGCCAGGCCCTACCCCCACCCCACCTGAAGCTAGCCAGCAAACATGTTTTGTTTGACCCACTCAAAGAGTTTTTTTAATTTTGAAGTTTTAAAAATCAAGAGGTTTTTAAATCAAGACAAAGATTAACAGCTTCTCTTGAAAAATTGGGTGATCTAACATTGCTGGCTGGCATTCCTGAATAGCAGCTATTGGCTAAAGCCTTTTATGTGCCCCTCCAGCTCACCACAGTGACTTACAGGCTTTCTTTATTCATTTATGTACCCATATGGCCTCAGCATACATTGATCTATGCCACTCATGTCCCAGATATGCAAGATCTCTTTGGATATTAATCATATACCCTCCTCTCTTATTCAGTTCAACACTCATTTATTGCCTTTGTACTATCACCCAGGCACTAGGCCAGCCACTGCCAATGCACACGAGAAAGACACAAATCTTATCTTTAAGGAACTCCACGGCTCTCCTCAAACATAGCAAGAGTACAGTTCAGGTAGAATTTAAAAGGCAACCAAGTCCTCCTGGTAAAGGAAAAGCCCAAATCTGAAAAACTGAACTGAATTCAATAATTTAGAGATTATCAAAGAGATATTTCTTCAAGAGCAAGTGAAGTTTTTGGTCAGTGACCTTGTAAAGCAGGAAAGGCCAGGTTCCCAGCCAGAGCAATGGACAAGTTATGCAATCACTCTGAGTGTTTAGGACAGTGGAGACCATCAAACCCAACTCTTCAGACAAAGCGAGTTGTAGCATTGTAGTTTGTTTTGCACCAAGATCCAGAACAGCTGTTACCAATTCGCTGGAAGATTACACATGTGTCCCTCCTTCCATTCCCATCATTATTTAGGTCCTCATCACTCACCAAAACTATTGCAACAGCTTCCTCAATGATGGCTCTGTGTCCAATATTGCTTGACACCAGCCATCCCACCCATGAGATTAATCTTCCTAAAGCACAGTCCTAATCACTTTATCCCTCTTCTAAACAATTTCCAGTGACCATCCGTGGCTAAGTAAATTGAATCCAAACTCCCCAATTTGACAGTAAAGCATTTTATACAAGGCCTCTATCTAACTTTCCAATTGTATTTTTGTTTGTAATGTTTTGTTTCTAATGTCTAACTAATGTTTCCCTACAGCAGTGCTCACTAGATTGGCACATGCTTTCCCGAAATCCTCACCACTCCCTATTACCTTACTCTGGCCCACTTTACTCCTTTATATGACTTGCTTGGCTCCGATAGGCATCCGAGTTTTCATATGCCCCCTACATATTCTAATATCTGACCTAGATGTCTTACTACTACATGCTTTATTTTCCAGGGCCTTTCCTTCTGTTCTTCTCTCAAATGTCACCTCCTCTGTAAAATCTTCTACCAGATGTTAACTGTCTCTCCTCTGAGTAGCAATAATATTCCTCTAACCACACTTACCATCTAACCTATATTGTGTTTTTTTATTCAGCGTTCTTGCTTTATACCATCTGGCTGACTAGAAGCTCCTTAGAGGTGAGGGCTGTAAGGTCCCACACACTCCCTTGCACACAGACGGTACAGTCTGTTTGTATGAAATTAATTAAGTTATCCATTTTCCTTTGGCCTTCAGGCCTAGATTAGTTGTGTGTACCCATAAGAAGGCAGTAACTCATCTGAAATGCAGACATGGCTGAGTCAGAAGGCTCCCGTGGACTTTCAGGCATTTTCAAGTAGGGAGTGAGAAATGCTGGATCTAAAGGAAACTACTGAGGGAATTTAGGTAAACAGAACATGATCCTTTTGGTTGGAAGCTGGCTGTGATCTTCAGATTAAATCATTATCGCACATCTCACAAGAAGCATCAGCAAACCCTTTAGTCAGAATTACAGGAGTCAATCCATTCCTGGGGGGCCCAGCTGAAATATTGAATTGAGCCAGCACCAGGTAGAGCACAAGTACCCCAGAAAAAAATGAAACAGAAGGAGCTCTGCACACTGCTTTCAGAAATGTCTATTTCTAAAGTTACCGCATGCCCAGAAAGGAGCTCTCATTCCTGCTTGCCCTGGCGGAAGAGCTGTCAACAAGTTACAAGGTTATGGAACCAAGACTCAGTGACTTCAGAAATGGATCCAACTTATTAGATTTTGATCGAAATAACCAGTTGTAAACTATGGACTAAAAAGGAGAAAGCCACTCTTCTTAAATGGACTTTAATTCAGCAATGTCTTATGGACAACTGTGCACCCGGGATAGTGCTAGAAATCAAGAGCTAGAAATAGTGCTAGAAATCAAGAGAAAACTGAAATAAGAAAGCCAGTGGAGACAGCTAATATTAATGGGCACTTACCACATTCTCAAAGTGTGACATCAAACCTGTCTTAAGGTTGCCTTCAACCTGGTTAAGAATGCAACCCTTACCCATGTGTAGGAATTGTCATCAAAGCAATCTGACAGCAATCAAATAGATAATAATATATAAATATGGCATTCTTTTTTTCTCTTCCTCTGGGACATGGCAGATCTCAATACATGTCTACAAATGAAGACCAGGGATTTTCATTTTCCTCTCCCTATCTATTATCTTGTGAGGTTTTCCACTGATGTTTAGAAGTAAGGTGGAATTTGTCACCTTCATGTACCTTCTGTCTGCCTGGGTCCTTGACTAGGTAGAGGTATGGATGGGTTCTGTTGCCAGAGAGAGGCCAGAAATACTGTATAAACAAGGTACTTTGACTTTGAGTTGATGGAAAGCTCATGAAAGAATCCTTCCTTTTGTGAAGTTGCCAGGCCAATCTTTCCAACTGAAGTTCATTGACAATCCAATGACAATTCCAGTTCAAGTTCAATGTAAATCCTACCTGGAGTTACATGGTTCCCCTCCCATCTGATCCTCTGTATCTCCCAGTCCAGACAGGATCTGACGCAAAGAACATGGGCATCATTGTTTTCTTTTCTTTCAGCACAAGAAATCCTCAAAACAGAGATTTTTCTGAATTAAATGGAAATCCAACTATGAGTGCCTGGGTATATTTGAAAAATATTTATTTTGTTACCAAAGAGTTGTTAGGTATCTGAAGGAGCTCTGAATATGAGGTGAGGAGACCTAACACCCTGAGGAGACTTGGCTTTGTTGATTATAAGCTGGGTACCTTTGGGCAGTTCTCTCGCTTGTAAAATGTGTACAATCAGCCCTGCCCTGCTTCCCAAAAGGATTTTTTGTAAGTATCAGGTGAGATAATACCCAGGGAGTCATCACAAAATTCTCAGGGAATCAAGGCCAGCTACAGACTTCTAGAGATAATTTGAATGAGGCATTGTTTGAATTGAGGGAGTGCTAGGGCGGGGTACATTCTGAACTTGCAAGGGGGTTAGCCAAGATGGTACTCAATTCCTGCGTCTTCCTTGAGATCTTCCTCCACAGCCATTCCTTTCTGGGTCGTGTATGCTTTCTGTGGACTGGAATTACAAGGGCGAAGGCAGAAGTAGCTGTATTATTGGTCAGTGCTTCCCATAATCCACCGTCCCGTGAGTAAGGATAAGAGGTTAATTAAATACATCTCTTGGGCAACAGAAATGATCAAGGCTGTCCCTGGAACACAGTTGCTTCAAAAAGTAGGCTTTTGTTTCAGGGAAAATCTCCCACAGAGAAACATGGAACACGAAAGAGAACTATAAATAGGACTATCATTTATGTCAATTATAAATAGATTTGTTCCCTTTTGATTAGAAGATTAATGCTACCTGAAAGCCAGTAGTTGAACAGAAACGAGGGAAAAACTCCTGACAAAATATTATGACATGCTAACAGTTAAATCTGATATCTCTTCCTCCCTGTGGTATTTTCTCTGATTTTCCCTAAATGAAGACTCTCTTCTCATTTGAGTTTAGCATTTAGTTGTTAGTCTTTGAAGTACATTTGCTCATACTTACCAGCTCCTCAAGATCTCTCCTTACGCTCCAGATTAGAACACACACACACACACACACACACACACAGCTTTTTAAAATGGAAAAATTGAATATCGGTGTTAGGAATTCAAAAAGGGGAAAACTTTCCCCTCAGATGCTCCCAAGATGGTCACCATGACCTATTACAAAAGTTCTCCTTTTCATGAAGGTGATTCTTTACCAAATTACTATGTACATGTATATCCTTAGCAATTAACATATTAGCAGTGAACGTAATGACCAAAGGGATAAAGTAAAAGGTCAGTAAATGAAGGGCCACATCCCACAGGCTGCAGTTACTGAGCACGTGGTAAGATATGCAGCCTTTTCCCTTTCATTCTGGAGGGAACATTATCCGGGGGATCCCAGCTCTGTAGGCCTGGTTAGCCAACTCCTTGTCCTCTACTCGTGTTCATGACTCATCTCTTCCCAGGGCCAGGGAGAGAAATGGCAGCTTCCCATCCAAGCTGTCTGCTAGGTTCATCCTGGGACGAGGGTTTGTGGATGGAGCAGCAGGGTGCCTCAGTTCTGTACCAGGCGCGATGGAATGCAATAGAATGCGTGTCTCACGCCTGCTAGGATGAGGTGATGGAAAATCTCACCTGAGTCCACCCACCTTGCTTCATGCAAGGTCTTGATTCCAGCCACCCCAGACTCAGCATTAAGGAAGAGGCTGTAGGTAGAGGTAATTGCGAGGAAAGGGCAGATGCAATCAGTAGGGACCGGTCTGAGAAATTCCTCCCCTACGTTAAATGCCCAATTCTGGTTTCATTGTGGGATATTTTAAAATGAACTTAGCTTGTCAACTGGAAATTCACTGCCTGACCCAAGATTCAGGTGGAGATTTCTGGAAAAACACTAATCAGGGATTTTGAAAGTTTGGTTCCCAACACGTAAAGAAATATATTGAATATTTTTAAAGATATACAATTCTTAGAACCGTTGGACAGGTTTCTGCGTGTGACCGCCCTCTTCCAAGTGGCGTTGCTCAACAGCCCAGCTCCCATCAGAAGGCTGACATCATGCTGTTGTGCAACTCCCAGCCATCGCAATGTGACTTTGCTCACGGCGCTTGCTGTGCATTCACTACTGAGAAGCCAAGCGGCTTTAGGTTTTAAGTCAGAAGTTCTGAGTAAGATCATTCCCGTGAAACCTGAGCCCTCGGTTCTTCTAAAAAGTCAAAATACATTTGGATCTGCGAATCAAGAATGTCAGAGCCAATCATTTCTTCTTTAATCAAAACTCAGGAATGGCACGGTGGGTGGCTGGGGCCATGTTCTCCCTTCCTCTCGTTCCCTTCCCCCACCCCCTCAGCCAAGATGCTTCAGGCTCGAGAGAACTAAATAGGAGAGAAGCTCTCAGTCCTGAACCTCTCTGCTGAGCACTGCATCGTACTGGACTCTGACACAGTGGGATGTGGAAACATGAGCCTGAACATCAATTTGTTCCCAGACTGATAGGTAAACAGAAAACAGAAGGGGCCTCTTTCCATGTATCCTTGCATTCCCAATCAAATATTTGGGGTTCTGTCCAACAGCCCAATTCTATAGCTAATGTTGACCTCTGACTCCGTTGACCCCTTGATGGGGACTCTTTTCACCAGTTGGATTATTTCTTGGATTCAACCTATGGAACAATTTTCAAAGTTGAGGAGGTGAGACTCTTTTCTATTCTAAAATAGGCTGGCCCAGAATGTTCTTGGGCGCCTCATGAAGAGCTCTGAGTCCTGGCTTATTCACAAAGGTGGCAATGGCCTTCAGATTGGCTTAAGTGAAACCCTTGCACATGCAGGTGGCCAGCTTTATCTTGTTCCTTCTGTGAGACTGTCACCTTTCAGGGAAACCTAGGAATAGTAGAAGAATGAACCGTCCTTCCCCCTGGTGCGTGCATTTCCTCTAGGGAGAAGGGAGGGAAAACCCTGACATTCCCTAGACCCCATGACTCACTCCAGAGGGTCAGTAGTAGCCTTGGTTAATGGCAAGTTTCAGAAAGGGAGCTTCCAAAAATTGGCCACAATGCCTGTAAAGTGTAATGAGGCTACTCTCATTTGTCTGGAAGTCATATCTAGTGTTTAACATAGACCTTGAATAGATGGGATTTTGATAGATGGAGAAATTCTAGGAAGAGAAACCAACTCAGTGGAAAAGTACATAGAGAGCAGAATGTAGAGTATGTTTGCAGGAGCAGACACCATCCAGCCAGTTGTTGGGTGTCACAGGCTAGTGGAGAGTCATGCAAGATAAGCCCAAAAAGATAGGTTAGAGCAACATTTATATTGAAGAGTGATAAGAGCTAGCACTTTCTGAGTTCTAATTACATGCACGGTCCTGTTCTGAGCGCCGATATGTTTTAACTATTTTAATCCTCACAACAAACCTGTGAAGTGAGTTCTGTCATTATCCTCACTTTACAAGTGAGGCCACTGAGGCACAGAGAAGTACATAACGTGCCTAAGGGCACATAGCTTTTGAGTAGGACAAAACCAAGGTTCTCACCCAGGCAGCCATTTCCAGTGCCCATGGTCCCTGGCTGTCCTGACAGCCTCCTGCCCACAGCATGCCTTTATTCTTTGCTTTTTTTTTTCTCATTCCCTCTTCCCTAGCTGTGGAAGTACTGTCTAACCTCTGAGGACAAGTTCATATGTTCCTTCCTTAGTGAGACCTCTTCTAGCTTTGTCAGCAAGAATTTATCTTTCCCTATTCCTGGCTCCTCTATTTTACCTACAGTAACTTTTCCAAACTTACCTATGTTAGAGTTCAGTATGTGTTCATTTGCAAACTTCTTCAGGCCAGAATTGACATCGTATTCCCTTTTATATCCTCAGAACCTGGGACAGTGCTTTGCATGTATCAAGTGCTCAATTCACATTGCCTGAATTGAACTGAATACCAGAGTCCACTGGTTGAGGCACAGAATGTCCCCTAATCATCCCACCACACCTCTTTAAGACCATCTTTCCAAATTCAAAACAAACGAAAACAAAACAACAACAACAAAAAAAAAAAACCCAAAGAAATCTTAGAACACAGAGGGAACTCTCCCACTCCTGAAAACCTACAACCCATTAAAAAACCATTTGGAAAAGCACAACATGGAAAATCTCAGGCCACAGGCCAAGAACACCATTCCAGGTTCAGTCCTGCTTGGCTGCAAAAGAAAAGGCTAATGGTAACAGGGCTTCTAAAGGCAAAAACGCAGCCACATGTGGATGAAGTCTCTCACCAAGGGCTGGGGGTTCCAGGATTTCTGAGAAGGCTCCTTCTATCCTAATAAAGTTCTGAGCTTCTCGACCTCCCAATCCCAACTCCCTGCAGGAGACTCAAAAACACCCAATTTAATTAAAACCTCTTTTTCTTTTCACATTGAAGTCAAGTTTTCACAGGGTGCAACGTGTTGCTAACCCAGCAATTCCCAGACTAGACTGTTCAGCAAGGCAGGTGCTGTTTTCTTTCTAGGGCCCATGTCCTTAAATTGCTTTGCTGCTTAGATATCTCTGAGGGCCAAATTGCTCTGGCAGATTCCAGCCCAAGCTCTTCCTCCTTCACCCAACTCTTTTCTGGCCTGCAAGATTTCTTTCTCCCATAGGCAAGATTAGCCAATAGGAAGAGAATTCTTACCTCTTTTTTTTTTTAAAGTATATTTTTAATGTTTGTCTTTAGTTACCTTGAAACTCAGATAGTCAATAACAACAGTAAGCACAGCACTCTGCCTTCTGGAAGGATGTCAAACAAGCATGTGGAATGGTCTACAATTTTCTAATTGGCAAGACCGTTACACAGATTGAGCGTTATATTTCTGCAAATTCGAGTGCTAAAATAAAATGTGATCAGTCTGTGCGTATATATTTCCTGAGTACCTATTCCACACCAGGCTCTGTAGCAGGTTCTGGGAATACAGTGTTGAACCAAAGTGACAGGGCTTCTGCCTTACGTGCTTACGTTTTGCCAGAAAGCTACAGACAGCTAGTGCTAAGAGAGAACGAGGCTTGGTGAGACCCTTGTGCCCTGGACTTGTCTGGGAAGAGACTATACAGTACATTCTCCAAGTTTTCTTTCCTTCCCAACTGTGGGAATATCTTTCTAAGCAATCTCCCATCTTCCTTCCCCCTTTTCTTCTTCTTATTTCTCTCTACAGCATGCATTGTTGCATAGCCACTGTTATAGTCACTGGTTTTAGATTCCTTCTGGTGAGGAAGTCTCACTATTAGGTTCAGTGTGAGCTCTTAATCTTTCCTCTTAACCCAGCCAACCAAGGGAGGCAACTTGAATTGTGTGACTTGTTGGTCTCCATCTGGAGTCAGACTCATTGGTACTCTCTGTTTTCCTACACATATTGAGAAATTCCAGGTACACTGGAGTCTCTTGTCCTGGGAAGGCCCACAATTCCTGAGGTGTTAAAAAAAAAGACACCATAAAATATCTATGGGCCTAGGAAGCTGGTGCTTCCTAGAAATTTATTACTCACTCTGTAAACAAACAAAATAGAAAATGGTAAAAAAAAAAAAAAAAAAAAAAAAAAGGCAGTTCTCCAATTACTTGCTTGAGAAATACACAAGTGCTCTGTAGAAGGGAAAGCAATGGTTCCTCTGATCCTTGAAGATCAAATCCATAAGGAAGTCACAACTTCGTTGATGAACTCAATACACTATCTAGGAGCCAACTGGTCTACCTGGAAGTGTTCTGGGAATATACAAGCTAGACTATGTGTGGGGAACCATTGATCAAACTCCAGATATGAAACTGTGACTTGATATGGCATTAGAATATATATTTTGACATTAGCTTATTTTCTTGCCAGTAACATCTCTGATTTTCCAAAATCCTTTTCCTTGCTTTCCTCTGACGTTAGCAGATTAACTTTCTATAACAAGATCATCTGAAGCCTCTCTTATGGCTAAACCGCTGTGATTTTGTATCCCTAGATCCCAAATCCTGCAATTAACAGGGGTTTAGGAGAAATGACCCAAGACCCTTCTCCTGAAAATCTACCCAATTTATTATTGGAGTCTTATTCGCATTGGAAAGAATGAATCAAAATTAGATCCACAGATAGAAGAATGTAGTATTGACAAACAGCATGTAGATCTTGAGAAAATGAAATTTAAAATAGCAAGAGAATTTAAGGGCACCAAATGAGTTTAAAAGAAAGCAAATGTGTCCTTTATCTGTATTTGCCAACACAGAGTAATAGCCATAGTCTCCAAATTAGATGGTGCATACCCTTGGTCTTCAAATGAAGGGTGAAAATAAATTGAGAAGTCCAAAAACCTCAGTATTTTATCAGGTCTAATTTAGTCCTAGAGCTATCAGGAGTCCATTTGTCTCCAAATGGAGCATTGCCTGGTGGCTGTGTTTCCGTTCATGGCAGAAAGCTGCTGGGGCCATCAGAGCAAGGGAAACTTCACAAAGAAAGTCAGAAAGCAGGGCCAAAAGGCAAATAAGGTTCCTGTCACAGCCAAAATGGTTCACTTAGCTCTTTGTGCTCCTCTCTTACTCTTTGTAATGGAGCAATTTCTATGAGAGTTGTGTAAAAACAAGGAGATCTTTAGCTTTGAGCAGCAAATGAGAGAACTGGGCAAGGAAAGCATGAAATTTAGTGAGGGAAAGAAAGAGTGATAGGAGAATAGTGCTTCCTGGAAAATAGTGCTTCCTCTTTAAAGAATCTACTATGTGAAAATCCATGCCTGTAAAACAGTTATACTCTGGATGGATTTTCTCAGTTCTGAAGAGTCCATCATTTTACCAAAATGCTTTTTAAGTCTTCATCTCATGACCTCACATTCAACGTGGTTGAACATTTTCTTTTGGACACCTCTCTAGCTACTCAGCTGGAAGAGATGAAAAGGAGAATCCATGAGGCAGGTTCCCTTGGAGGTCTCTGTGCCTACCCATGTTTGTGCTTTGCTCTGCCAAGTACATATAATATGACAAGTCTTAGAAACCCTAGGTAGTCCAGAGGGGAGAGTTTCTGTTAAGAATGGAGGCAGAAGAACCATGGACTTACAGGGTTGGAAAAGACCTTCAAACTCCTAAAATCTCTCTGCTGAGAAGGCAATCCCTTCTTCAATGTCCTGACAGAAGGCCTCTGCTGAAATCCCCCCAAACGATAAGGACATCAGTGGTAGAACAACTCCACTGCCTCCCCTATTCTGCAAGCAGAAGACCATAGCAATGGGGTATTATACGAGCCCATGAGATAGTCATCTCTTTCATGAGTGGAGGTCACCCCTTGGTAACTCAGCAGGGTTCCTTCCCTGAACTTTCATTGTATCTGTACCTGCTAAGGCACTTGACCTCACTCTGCTTTATATTATGGTTATTTATGGGTTATCTCATCTCCCTGCTGGGTCATAAACTCCTTGAAGGCCAGAGCTTTGCCTTACCCAACCATTTTCACATACTCCACAACACTTAGGACAGTGCCTTAAATATGGCAGGTAATCAATAGTTTTGTTTGCTTTTTAACGTGATTTGTTTTTAAACTGAATTTCAGCTTTGCTCTGCAGAAGACTACTCAGATTAGAAATTATTTTTTCACCACAGATTTAAATTTCCTTATATTTGATCTATAGAAAGTATGCCTGCCACACAGTAGCCAGTAAATATGTTCGTTGCATGAATTTATGAGTGAATCCATCAATGAACAACTGCTTGCAGAGGGTGCTCTCCCTTTTTCCCTGTGAGGTTGAGGCCGTATTGGGAGAATGTTTTACTGTCTGAACATAACTCTCCTGTTTCAGTCTAGTATTGCTGATACAATGGTGTCATCATCACTGCTTATCCAATATTGATGTAACCTGAACTTTTGCTCTGTGTAATCATGGCTCTGGGTGAATTTCCTAGAAGAGAACAGCCCCTGAACTAAACTGTTAAGTAGACAAAACACAAATTGGGCCTCTTCCATATTGTCAAGAGCGAGGAAGGCGCTAACTCTGCTCTGCCCCTTCCATCGCAGCCCCTCAACTCCCACAGTAGCACCTACCAAGGCCTTGCACAAAATAATAGGCCCCTTAAGTTTCCCTGCTTTATGCCTCGTCCTGCTCCATTCATGCACCCTGGGTGTTATGTTACTTCCTTCCCAGAAGCTCCGTATAAGTATACCCTAATCCAATGGAACAAAGCTATAATGGGGACATTCAAGGCCCCAGTAACCATTCACTGAACGTCAGTGAACTTTGTTCATTCAAGAAGTGGTTGTCATTAAGAGAGTCTGCAAGTAACAGAGTTCTAGGTTTACATTGGCTTAAATAACATAGAAGTTTATTTCTCTCTCATGTAGACATCCCAAGATACATAGATCAGGGCTGCTGAACATCAGTTCTGTTCCACAGAGTCCTCAGGGATCCAGGCTTCTTCTAGCTTTCTACCTCATCATCCTTATATTTTGGCCCTCATCTGTATGGCCCAAGATAGCTGCTGGAGCATCGAGGAACAACATTCCAGTCAGCAAGAAGATTTTTAAAAAGTAAAGGAAGTATGCGGGTTGTCTTTTAAGGAAGGATCCTAGAAGCTGTCATGTTATGCTTGCACTTGTATTCCATTGTCTAGAATTTCAGCAAAGGGTCACACGTAGTTGTAAGGGAGGCTGAGAAATATGGTCAGCTGAAAATCAGTGTTTCTGTTATTACGGAAAGAGGGAAAATGGATATTGAACAATGAGTAGGAATCCCTGCCAGAAGGACCATCCCAGAATGTAAGTCATATCACTTAGGTGCTCACCTATGCACTATAAAATCAAAGGTTGATCTAGTGTCAGCCACATCCAGATGCCAATCCTGGCAGCATTACTTGATGAGCCGTGTGATGCTATCAAAAACAGGTATAGTGCCTCCCTCTTTGGTTCCTATAAGATGATGTGAGATGACCAGCAGTGCCTAACATAGTGCCTGGCACATAGTAGATGCTCAGCTAACATTTATTATTATTTTTATCATTCTGCCTACATATGAGGCTGGCTCTGCTCCTGATTGTAGACAAACTTGGGCATAAAAACATTAACAAAATTCCCAGTAGCCATGTTTCTTGAGCAATTTCATATGCTATTCCACTAACCAGTTGCATTAGAGCAAATGAATGGCTGCCCAAAAGAATGTCTTTATCCTCAGTTGCCCCTTCCTTTCTGTCTTTGTTGGATGATGTCAAACAAAGACAAAAGCAATTAACAAACTTCTCAGCAGCTTAAGAGATGACAATTAGAATCAGCAGAACTTGAAAAGGAAGCCCAGGGCTTCCCTGGTGGTGCAGTGGTTGAGAGTCCACCTGCCGATGCAGGGGACACGGGTTCGTGCCCCGGTCCGGGAGGATCCCACATGCCTCGGAGCGGCTGGGCCCGTGAGCCATGGCCACTGAGCCTGCGCGTCCGGAGCCTGTGCTCCGCAACGGGAGAGGCCACAACAGTGAGAGGCCTGCGTACCGCAAAAAAAAAAAAAGGAAGCCCAAAATAATGGAGGGGCGAGTAAATTTTTCAGAATGCAAAGATCATTCATTTTCACATCGCTTTATTTATCAGGCCAAGCAAAGTAGTGTGAGAAGTCACTCTGGAAAAGGGTAAAGAAAACTAGATCTCTTTTGGCACTGTCTACCATGCCCTATCAAGTAAATCGATTAAGAGGTATACTGGGCTTTATTTTCTATTGTTTCATACTCACTTCCTCTTTGAAGATGCTCTAAGATGCACTCAGCTCTTCCCATTGGCTTCTGTCTAGGCAGGGAGTTTCTACTCAAGTTGAGAATTACTGTGGTAGAATGATTTAGTGCTTGGGCAGACCTGAGTCTGAATCCTGGCTTGCCCACTTAATAGGTGAGCGATCTTGAGACAAATTAATTAAGCTTTCTAATGCTCAATATTTTTAATGGTAAGACAGGGATAATAGTGTCCATCTCATTGAATTGTCTTAAGAATTAAATGATAAAGTGTATATGTAAACCAGATGTCCCCAAGTCTTCCAACCCACTTGGGTCACAGTTTTATCCAATATCTATATAAAATGTCTTGTGACCCCCTTTCCACATTCCATGGGAAATCCATGTACTTTCCAAAAGCTCTGAAGATTTGGGGTGCCATGCTTCTCCCAAGTTAGTTCACTCCGTAGTCTGTTTTCCAACTATTTCCCACACCCACTTGTCACTCTTGACTCCTGAAACTGCTCTCCTCTGTCACCTGCCTCCTTGGCTCTAGCTCACCTGAGAGATAAATAAGGGTAGGAAAATGCTGGAAGCAGAATAGTCATGAGTGCCTGGAATTTTGCAGGAGCAGCAGGAACGGGCAGGAATAGGGAGACCTGGCAGCTATGATAAAGGAAGACTTGATACAAAACGCTGCCTGCCTGGATAAAGGGAAAGAGGAGGAGAAAGGAGTCAAAGACGATTGTAAGATTTCGAGTCTAGATAAGCAAGAAGATGATGGCGCAGACATGGGCAAGACCAGAAGAGTATTTGACTTTAGTTGACTTTAGTTAATAGCATTGTTTAATTAACTAATGACTTTAGTTAACTGACTGTGGTTTTAGAGACACTGAATAATAATGGAGGATTCAGAAGATAACCCCCATGGCTCATGAATGGTGGTGGTCCAAAGCTCTGGGAGAGGGCAGTCCAGAGCAATAGGTTTGGAAGTCTCTTCGTACAGATGACCGCTGAAGTACAACACCCTCCCAAGCTCCGACATTAAAACTTGAAGTTATATTTTAAAACAAAAAGAAAGGAAAGAAAATTGCCATTTTGGAGTCTCAAATAAACTGCACAGCAACCAATTACACCCCAAATAATCTCATTCCTTTAGCCCAGCAACTGAGTTTCTATTCACTATTATTTTTGTAACAAAAATTTAAAATCACAGAATCATAACACACTGCGGTTGTAATAAGCCTTAAAATGTTCCTGGTCCAAATGCCTCACTGACACAGGGGAAACTGACCTACTAGAGAGTACAGGTGACCTGTACATACTTAGGTTGCATGATGCTCCCAGGTACCCAGAACCTGCCAGAGGAATTTCTGCTCTTCCTTGCACATCTTTTCACCTACAGTTTAGCTCCTGAAGCTATGGTCTTAGACATTCTATCTGCATTTGAGACGTTCCTTCCAACTAAAGTACAGACACAGGTAGCGAGGAGACACTGCGGAATGAGGAGCCAGAGGCGTAGATTTTAGTCCCAAGCAGAAAGAACTGGCTGCACGCCCTGAAGACAGTCATTGAATCTCTCAGGGTCTCAGTTTCCTCATTTAAGCAGCAAGGGATTGATCTGGATTAGCTCTGAAATGCCTTGCAGCTCTGAGGTTCCTTGATTCTTGGAGGTATCGACTGTCTCCAAGTGGATGCACATCTTCCAATCCCACACAAGATGGAGAGCAGGCCCATCCCAGTATTTGGGGAGGTCCATCAGGACAAGAGCTGGCCTCTCTCTGTGGGGGCTGGAGAAGGGAAGCAGCTGAAGCAACACTATCAGCTTCCTTCCTATTCAGGAGAGAACAATCGAGCTCCTCCCAGGGGAAGCCTTTCGGATTTTGACAGTGTGGGGTCTGTCTTGTGACGGGAACGGAGGATTAGTGGAGAATGGGGTGCTTAGCAGCCGGGATTCTGAACACAGCATCAAAGATGGAAGGAAAGCCAAGAGGTCCTTAGGTCCAGTCCCCTGCCTCTATCTAAGCCTTCCAAGGCACATGGTTGTCATCCTACATTTAAAGATCTCCAGGGCAGCTTCCCACAGTGCCCTGGGTCAGCATGTTTCCCCCTTACAATCAAGAAATTCTTCCTGATGCTTAAGTGGAAACACTTTCAATGTAGCACAAGTCTGTTTACCCTCGTGTAGTCCTCAGTGGAGATGAGAATGAATACTCTGTGTAATGATAACACTTATTATACCTGGCGGCGAAGATTAAGTCGCCTCTTCGTCTTTTCTTTTCTGGGCTAAATCTTCACTCTATTTTCCACCCAGTTCATCATTTTTTTAGTCCTATCTGGATCCATTCCAGCTTCTCCAAATGAGTCTTAAAATAGGAGGATGAAATCTGAGTTCCCAGTCTAATTAAAACCTCAGCAATGCCAAGTTTTGTGGAAAGATTACTCTCCAGGCTTTCATTTCATAATTCTCGACATACGGCCGCATCATATTACAATTTTGTTGTAGCCCTTTCTCACTCACTTAGGGCCCACAGCTATCTTGCTATAATACTTGTCTCTGCCAGTTGGAGCCCATTTCTGTCCATTTTAAACATCTTCCTGTTTTTAATGACCACCCCCTTCTAAACTGTTAAAGGTCACTTTCAATTCTAATCCTACCTCCTAATGCTTGAAGATCTTTTCCTGCCTTGGTGCAATCTGAAAAACCTTCCAGTCTATTACCTCAGTCCCTGAGAAAGGAATCTCAATTTATATCAATCCTATAAGAGTCTGAATACCACTCATTTCTCCCAATACCCACAAGCATGGTTTGAGCATGAAAAACAATGCAGACCACCCCTCTCCATTCATTTATTCAACAGGCATCTTTCTGAGCACTAATGACAGGCACTGGGGATACAACAGTGAACAAATCACAATTTCTCTATCCATTAAGTAGCACGTCCATACGATGTAGACCACAAAAGGTATTCATTAAGCTCTTACTCTTTGCAGACCTGCGGTTGGTGTTGGGGCTAGAGCAGTGAACAGGATCTCATGGATCTCACGTTCCAATGGGGTGGGGAGGAGGGAGACAAGGTACAAGTCAGCCAATAAATAAGCGGAACCGAGTCTATCTTGATAAATGTTTTCAAAGAAACAATGGAATGATAGATATCAGGGCAGTGGCTATCTTAGATGTGGAGAAAGCTCCCCAACGAGGGGTCTCTGAAGACCTTACAGCTTAGCAGGGGTCTATTCTATTCTGAACCAATCGCCTTTAGCAAACCAACCTTCTTTATAGTCTATTCTCCCAGACCTAGACTTCACTTTTACTGAGATGTTGACGGCTGACAATGCACTGTTCCTTAGTAAATTATGGACATTTCCAAAGGACTCTTTCATGTACTTTAATCAAAAGAAGTGATAAACGGAAGGAATTTCAGGATACGGTTGCCTTAGTTCCTTAGGAAGTTAATAGACATTCCTGGGTAACAGGAGTCCAGTGGCCCATTAAATCTGGGGAGACTGGACTTCAGTACCATCAGATAGATTTCTTCACTACAGAACTTCTTACAAACTTGAATAGGCCGGTGAAATTTTAGACTCTCTAAAATGGGATAACATGTACAGCTGTTTCCTAAGTTTTTTGCATGGAACCTCTTGAGAAACACTCTTTGGTGAACACTGGGCTGAGGAGGTATCTTGGATCCTTTGGTGTCTTTTGACATTGGATGTGGCATTTGGGATATGATGTACAGGCCAGCTGGATGTTTGTGAAATGTAAGATAGGAACAAAACTGGCTTCTCTGCAAGCCTGGGCCTGGACTTCTCTGCTTTCCTCAGATCGTGGAACATTTTGGGAATCTTTTGAGTGTCTGATCCACAAACACACATAATTACACACCACACAGAGGATTCACAGGCTTCTTATCAAAACTCATCTATGGGCTACAGGATTTCTAAGGACCTGTTCAGTGCTAAAGTTCTACTAAGTTTCTGCCCTCAGGTTATGTTGATCTCTTGGTCCGTGTTTTTTATTAACTTATGGGTTTCTTGGGACCAGACCAAGTGTTTTACATCTTCTCAAGCTCCTTCAGCCTCGGTGAAGTGCTCAGTACACAAAGGATGCTAATAAGTAACAGCCAGGGAGGGTGGGGAGACCCCTCAACACAGAAGTACCAGCCAACCCTGGGGATACCCAATTGGCTTCCCAATTAGTGAATGAGGTCATTTTCCCTCTGATGTTTTCCAGAAATAGATCTGTGAAGAAGGCGTGCACTGAAATGACCTAGTGAGGCAACGGGAAGGAAGTGACTAGAAAGGGAATCATTAAAAATCCAACTTCTTCTTTAAAGGGAAATGGAAACGGGGACCTGGAGGACGGTTATAATTGCCAAGCCAGCAGTGGCCCCTGCTTTCCTCCCCCTGCTCCCAATATGGATTTCCTGCCTGCGGGGCACCATTTGATTTAAAGCTATGGGAGCCTCACAGACATTCTCATGAGAAGGGCTCGGCAAAGAAATAGAACAGCGTTTGCCCTCTTCCTGCCACTTCTGCATGGGAGCAGTTGGATTAATTAACCCTGTTTCCTCAGCAGGATTGATCCCGACACTTGCTCAAGAAACTTTGATGCTTATGTGTAGCCTGACTGACAAATAACAAATCATGATTTTCCTGTTTGCAAAATTGAATGTCCTCTAGTTTATATAACCACCTGGTTCTATAAGCGATCCTCAGTGGCATATTTCCCTCTCACTCTCCTTTGCCACGAGTTTTGAATGCTCTGTGAAAAGGTGTTTTGATGATGTGGTCCTGAGGGTTTGCCCAAAACCCACCCCACCTGTTTGGCTTCTCTGCATTAGCCTGGGAGGTTATAAAGGGTGAGGGCATAGAAAAGATAGATTTGGGTCCTTGGGAAGTCGGTCTTCTAGAACTAAGTTTTACAACTGAGCAGATTGGCTTGAATACCCACCTGACAATTTTGAAAGCCTAAAAATAAATTGAACCTGGCACTTAGAAAAGGCAGCTTTCAATATCAGAGGACATCCCTGTGTTTCTAGTTTTCCATTTGGCCGGGGAATTTATTAAGGCTCTAATTTCCCTCCCTGTGACCTGGCTTCTTGTATTCAGGTGCTAGCTGCAAGTCAGAACGACACAGACTGTGCAAATAAAAAAGGCAGGGAAGGAAAAAAGGTCAACATGTGTTTTTCGTTTCAGTGTAGTTTCTTACTTTGGAGGATTATGATTTTTTTTTCCTTTTTGCAATAAAACTGGTTCTGCTACTAGACTGACATACAGTTACCTTTATTAGGCAATTATCAAAAGAGATAGGAAGTCTTTCTGGAGTTTTTCAAGTGTAAGGGGTCCTTCCCAGGATGCCTGTCCTCACTGGCCCTTTCCTCCTGGCCAGTACTCCACCACTTAGCCATATATTATATCCAAATGTTGGATGTCTATATCACACAGAGGCCAGAGACATGGGCATCATCTGAGAACTTGGAATTGCAAATTATCAGGCACCATCTCAGACTTACTAATACAGAAACTGAGGGCGGGACCCAATGATGTTTTAACCAGCCCTCTGGGTAGCACTGATACAGGCTCAGGTTTGAGAAGCACTGATGCTTATCATTGTGTAACCACCCACTGCATGACGTGTGAGTCACCTTGGGCCCCGGCTGCCTCAGGAGCTCCCACAGGTTTGTGAACCTGAAGTTTGTCTTTCCATGGGGGTTAGGAGGCAGGTATGTGGGTGGAGAAGTTTTACCATTTGAAATCAAAGGAACTTCCAGATTTGTGAGTCACTTAAGCTCTCAGTTTTCTCATCTATAAAATGAGGGTAATTCCATCTGTCTCGCAGGGTTGTCGAAATGGCTGAAGGACAGAATGTGTGTGAAAGTGATGAGGAAATGGCCAGGTGCTGTCTGCAGTGAGCTCTGGAGTTAGCTCTATGGATCAATAACACCAACATGCATTGTGAACTGCAGTCTCCTGGCTGGGGAAGGGACTGCATGTCTTCTGTCCTCATCTGTATTCTGAACCCTGAGTCCAAGTACATAGTGGCCATTCACTGACTCTTTGCTGAAATCTTGGAACTAAGTATTCACTCGTGCTGTTGTCACAAGTACCCTGTGAGGTGGATACTATTCACACCCCCACTTTTGGATGAGACCCGAGAGGTTAAGCAACTTACCCACAGGCACAAAATTAGAAATGGAGCCAGCGTCTGAACTCAGGCAAATTGGCTCCGGAGCCTTTGTTTTCACTAGTTCGCTGTACAGCCTCACAATTAATTCATTAATGGTGATGCTGAGGACGGTGATATGAGGTGACATTTCATGAATGCTTGTTCTATGTCACTCACTGTCCCAATCTCTCTATGTGCCTTAACTCACCACAACCCCACAGAGGGAACTGTTAGGTAACCACTGCTAGCATCGTTCAGCTTTAACAAGAAAGGAAACAGAGACACAGACATGGACCCTGATTTGGGGTTTCTTCTTTCCAATGTAAAACTTTCTTCATACTGTGCCTCTCTGTGTACTGTTGGTGCACTTGACATCAATCCACTAATCAGTGATCATTTATAAACTGCCTGATAAGTGCCCAGTGCTGTGCTTCTAGACACAGAAATATGAGACACCATTTCCACCCTTAAAATGCTTCAAATCAAGGTGGGGAAATGGACTGGTCCTCATAAAACAGAAAAAAAAAAAAAGCCTAATATATAGATTAAGTGTTAGTTTGTGATGCACAAAATAATCATTTTGCACCTTCAGAGAGGCTAGTGGGAATGAAATCCTCAGACAAGAATTCTCACAGGAGCCTGAAGGAAGAAACTCCCTTGCTGGACTCAAGACTCCAATCGCTCTGGGCAATAGTCATTGAAACGTTGATTTCAGCATCGCCACACTATGGTTTCCTATAAGGTTGTCATAGGAACCAGGGGCATGGAGGGCATGGTGACCTGTTATCCGATTTTTGTCTGTTTTGTTCACACCTCGTCCTCAGTACTGAGAGCAGTATCTAGAATATAGTAGGTGCTCAATGAACATTTGTGATTGAATGATTATAAGCAGGGAAGGAATAACGTGGTCAAAGAGGGGCAGATGTGGCCAAATTTGGGGTTAGATGGGGAGGTAGGTTGTCAGGGATATTACTCCCTGAAAGAAGGCTGAGAGACCCCAGGCTGGGCAAGAGGCAGGTATTCCAGGGAGGTCCTGAGTCCAGAAGGAGCACGAAAGCAGAGCCTCTGCTATTTAGAACACAAACTCCCCATCTCCCTACAGGAGGTGTGATGCTGTTGGCAGCTATGCTCCTGGGGATCCCCTCTCCCCACCCTGGAGAAGAAAACTTGTAGGTACTTGGTGATTTTGAAAATTGAGAACTAGGGTCTCTTGTCATCAATTTCATTTTTCCTGGTTTTTCTTCTACTTAGTAAACTTTTGGACACCAAGCCCAATTCTTGGTTACATCCCATGTTTCCTTCAGAGGAAACTGCACTAGTAATTGAAAACAGAAATTGGTTCTTTTCTCTAATTCATGGGATGCAGGTAAGATTCCTGTTTGTGCTCTACCTTGGCTCTCGCTTTTCTAATCCTGGGAGAAAATCTAGATATAATTCTCTGCTTTGGTCCTTATGAAAAATTGTAGACTTTCACCAAAATAGGATTGTCTGATAATATTATTTGACTCAGTAATTCCATTCCTGGGAATTTATTCTTACAAATGATCTAGAAGTAGAAAGTTAATGTGCACAAAGACACTTATTGGTGCATTAGTTAAAATAATGATAAAGCTGGAACTAGACTAAGCGTCTAGTAACAGGAAAATAGTTTAAAAAATAAATGGTGGCAAATCTACTCAATAAAAGATTCTTCAGCTTTAAAATTATAATTATAAAGATTATGGAGCAATATGGAAAATGCTCCCAATATAATGTTAAGTGAAAAAACACAAAAATACTACCTGAAATTCAGGCTGTGACTGTACCTGTGTCAAAATGATGATGCATCTGGGTGAGAACTAGAAAAAAATATAGAAAAATGATGATATTATAATGTGTTGGGGTAGCGAGATTATGGGTAAAATTTCATTTTTCAATTTCTGCTGAAGTTGTCATAATTTTGTGCAATTCAAAGGGATTGGAAACGAGATGGTCTGGCTGCACTACAGAGCTGACTGCCCCTTTTGAAAGTGGAAAGAATCACAGTGTACTGGGTGAGATGTGAACATCCAACACCAGCCATGCCTTAAGCTGCAGGACTGCCCAGACTTTTCTCTCGAGGGCAAAAGCCATGCATGACATTCCTTTTGGCAGTCTCTGGAATACCTAGGCTACAACTGTGTCTACTGCACGTGCTCAAAACCTGGGGTTGTCTGGCTGACTTAGGTAACCTCCCCCATAGCCTTCATGGATTTTAGCATTATGTGACTTTAAGAATCCCAGTAGTGGTATCAACTTCAGAATTTTTCCTCACCTGAGAATTCTCCCACTTTCAAGGTGTCCCCAGTTGAAGTGAACTCTCTTGGCAACCTACTAGCTATATGATTTGGGTCAAGTTACTTAACCTTGCTAAACTTCAGTTTCCTCGTATGTAAAATGGGTATAGTAATAATGCCTACTCCATGCAGTTGCTGTAAATGAGATGACATGAAAAGTAACATTTACCATACTAGCTTAATAGAAAGCACTCAACAAAGGGAAGCTATCGGTAATACATTACTGCAAAGGCACGTATTTGTTCTAAATGTCAAAGAAATTAGTTTAAACATAAAATGAACTGGAGAATGAAATGCCCCTTTTCAATCTCCAGAGAAACTTGCGTTTAATGGAAAAGCTTCAAACCTCATTTGATTACACCTTTAGGTCTTATTATAGTTCCTTCTTTCTCACTAGCTAATCAATATCCTCTAGGTTTGAGTCTTCTCAAACGTTCTTGAGGCATGAAGGTGTCGTCTGCACTACTGTGTTTAAATCAACGTAAGGGAGCTTAACTAAGCATCAAACCAGGTAGTACAGTCTGCATAGTAACTCTGACACTTGAAGAAATGCATCATTTCAGGCCAGATAGAAGGCTCGGAGAAAGAGCCCCAGTTGGTGATGCCACAGATGACTAACCCGGACAGGGGAGATGAGAAGGTTGGAGAGCCAAGAGCCACAGCCAAGGATGAGAGAAGAATCTGGTTTGAAAGGAGAGTGTTAAGACATCAACAGCCTGGAAGGGGAAGTCCAGGGTGATTTGTGGCCTGTTGAGTACCAGGAAAAAAGATGTGGCCAAAGAAGGCCCAGATGTTCTGAAGAATGCAAGGAATTTATGACGGGTCATAGTCTGACTGCAGGAAATGCCTGCTGAGGGCAGATCTCGGTGGACCGTGGGAGCACTGGTTCGATGAGAAGATACGGAAAGACTACGATGTCGCGAGTACCTTTACCAGAGTACCGTCCTGAACCGGAAGCAAAGGAGGAGGAAGAGGACAAGAAGTTGCTTGAGGAGAAAAATAAATAAATTAGCAAGTCGTTAGACGTAGATTAAAATATTTCTAAACCAACAGCCCCCTTCTCCCTGTCACTCTTCTTTGTAAAAGTCATTGTCAGTGACTTGAACTGACAGCTCAGAAATGAGAATGTTTGTAGCTCTCTCCACATTCTCTTATCAGAACCCTTACTACGGGTTAAAAAGCTTCACTTCTCCTCCTATCCCTATTATACAGAAGCTGCTGCAAGACCTTGACAGTCATTTCCTCTCATCAACCTAAAGGTTTATACATGCAGTTTTCATATAAATATGCATCTAATTGACATAGTGGGGATTATGGAGACCATACCCATTAAGAGATCAATGGATTTTATATTCTCCTTTCTCGCAGGTGTGACAGGCTAGGTGTGGGGTTACAAGGAAGCAGGTACTTGCTGGAAGGCTGGAAAGAGAGAATGGAGGCTTCCCTGTTCAACAACTGCATCAGAAGAGAGCATTTAGCCCCTGAACCTGGGCCCTGACTTCCTACTAGAGTTAGGACAGAGCTAATTATGCCTAAGTATTAACATCAGCAGTGCCGTCATGCAGGCTTCCCAAACCCAGATCTGAGCCAAAGAGAGCAAACAGAAGGTAAGTGTTGAGGGAAATAAAATATCCCACAAGCAGTTATCCTGGCCCAGTGTCCCTGCACGAAGGAGCCTCCGCAGCTATAGGACACATCAGGCCTCACGTTGCTTGCTTCTAATGAGGTCAACTAATTCTGCAACCACGGACAGGTTTCGTGATAAATTGGAAAACGACTTCTGGGGCAACTGTCTCCAGTTCTCAGAAAGAAAATTCACAGAAGTGAGTGACTGGCTAAAAGGCCAAGAAACCATTGCCTCAGAGTGGGGTCCCAGAGCAGAGCAATGTGGTCATTCACAGTGTGTTTGAGTATGTGACAAAAAATAAAAATAAAGAAGAGTTTGATTTCTCCAGCCAACATCACAAGCTGAAAATATTTTCCTTTAGTAAAATAAATAAAGGAATCAGAGATTTTTCTTGATTGATAATAATATTTGCTAAAAGCATTTAATGAGGTTTGGAGATGTAGACATGATATCAGTCCCAGATGAAATAAAGATGAGAACAGGATTTAGCTTGGAGACGAGCTGCAACCCAGCCACACCTCTCTCTCCTTATTCATACTTCACTTGCTCAATTCAGAAAAATAATATTTGGGGGTGGCTAAAACTAACAGGCTCGGTGATTTTTCCAGATTACTAAGAGACTTCTTAGCTGACCTTGAATTTGCTCTCAGGTCCAAAGCTTTATGAAATTCTAAAATTTAATAATTTGAGGAAAGCCCTAAAGTCTCTTGGTCATGTTTAAGCAATTAAATATTAAGGGAGAAAATATTAAGGGAGAAAATTATGTAGCAAAATTCTATAGAGAAAAAAGAGATAAAGGATGGTTAGACAAGTCCAGATTTTAGCTGAAAGTTCCTGAGACAATATAATCTCTGTCTAAATGAACCATTTAGCCTCAGTCGGCTTAATATTTTGAGGAACCATACTACCACTTGCTTGAGAACTCCTTGTACAGATTTAAAAATTTTCATAACCTTAACATTAGTTTATCTTACCAAAAAAAGGTGTAGCATTTGAAAAAAACATGTATATAATGGTCTTCTAATTTTGTCCTCTGGGCAGATGTTGGTTCCCAATGGTAGAGATGATGACCTGTCTGGAAGCCCATTCACATTATCAGAGATGGGTAACATGTAATTGTAGATGGAATTTTCTGGGGAAACTATGTACCAGTCCCCCAGGAAGAAGCTGACTATCACACAGAGGATTCAGATACCATTGACCGACACTTAGGAAGCTAGTGAAATAAAATGTTGCCCACATTGAATACTAGGAAATTCAGCATTCTGGTCAACAATGTTAACAACCCTCCTGGGACTGGTCACTTATCTTTTGAAGATGTGGCTTTGCAAAGAGTAATGTTAAAAGACCATGCCCCCAGAATGGCCATCATCAAAAAATTTACAAACAATAAATGCTGGAGAGGGTGTGGAGAAAAGGGAACCCTCATACACTGTTGGTGGGAATGTAAATTGATACAGCCACTATGGAGAACAGTATGGAGGTTCCTTACAAAACTAAAAATAGAACTACCACATGACCCAGCAATCCCACTACTGGGCATACACCCTGAGAAAACCATAATTCAAAAAGAGTCATGTACCACAATGTTCATTGCAGCACTATTTACAATAGCCAGGAGATGGAAACAACCTAAGTGTCCATCGAAAGATGAATGGATAAAGATGTGGCACATATATACAATGGAATATTACTCAGCTGTAAAAAGAAATGAAACTGAGTTATTTTTAGCGAGGTGGATGGACCTAGAGTCTGTCATACAGAGTGAAGTAAGTCGGAAATAGAAAAACAAATACCGTATGCTAACACATATATATGGAATCTAAGAAAAAAAAAAAGGTTCTGATGAATCTAGGGGCAGGACAGGAATAAAGACGCAGACGTAGAGAATGGACTTGAGGACATGGGGAGGGGGAAGGGTAAGCTGGGATGAAGTGAGAGAGTGGCATGGACTTATATATACTACCAAATGTAAAACAGATAGCTAGTGGGAAGCAGCTGCATAGCACAGGGAGACCAGCTCGGTGCTTTGTGACCACCTAGAGGGGTGGGATAGGGAAGGTGGGAGGGAGATGCAAGAAGGAGGAGATATGGGGATATATGTATATGTATAGCCGATTCACTTTGCTTTAAAGCAGAAACTAACACATCATTGTAAAGTAATTATACTCCAATAAAGATGTTAAAAAAAAAAAGTCACCAGAGGGGCTCAATAGTAAATTTGAACTGGAAGAAGAGGGAATCGGCAAACTTAAAGATAAATTGATAGTGATTATGCAATCCAAATAACACAAAGAAGGATGGAGAAGAAATGAACAGAGCTTCAGAGATGTATGGGGCATCCAATAAAAACGTTAAAAAAAAAAAAAAAAAAAAAAGACCATGCCCAGGAGTTTCTAGAAAGACCCTTCTCATCCTCATTCTCACTTCCGGGTGCCCACACAAATGAGGCCACTTCCTCATTCCTCAAAGCCTTTAGGATCTGTTTGCAAAATGAAGTTGATTCTTTCTAGTATTTCAACAGCTCCAGCAAATGACTCTCTTATCTTTCTTATCCTCCTAATTCACACCTGTATCCTGCCTTGATCTGGCTTCTGCAGTCCTCACGAATGGTCTTGTCCCCTGCCTGTACTCAAACCCACCTCCATACTGGTCATTTTCCCTATTTTCCTCCATCAAACCCAATGCTGATCCCTGCTTTTCTTAAATTCAATCTGATGTATCAATCTTGTTTTCATATAAAATTAAATCTGACAAAGAGGAAAGACCTGGCTCTCTCATCAAACTTCTCTTCACTGTATTTTTCCTTATTATTGGGGAAAAACACTGATGTGCCCTATATGCATTGTTGATTAGAAAGTGGGTCCCCTAGCCATTTAGATAATGCTTAGAGTCGCGTTGTTAGAAGGAGTGCTTGATGTTATCCAGTACTTTGTCTATGTGAGAAAACTGAATCTCAGAGAGTTTGGGTGACTTGTGAGTTTGCACAAAGGATCTGGGCTGGAATCCAATGTTGTTTTCAGTATACCATATTGCCTTCTTTTTTACTTCCTCTCTGCATATGGCACTGTGCTAGGTGCTATAGAAACACTCCCCAGGACCTTTCAATTCAGGAACAACGCTGTTGACACACCAGCATGAAAGGTACCTCACACACAACCCAACTGGCACTGACGTGCACACTCTGCAGTTATTTATACCATGTAGCGCTCTAACCCCCTCCTCCCTCCCTCCCTCCTCTCCTGTGTTCAACCTGTCGCTGACTCTGGCTGTTGCTTCTCTGCACTAATGCCAAGGGCTGTCTCTGCTGCTGTGGAGGCTGCCCTCCAACGCCTCACTCCCTGATGCAGGCCCGGATGCCTCTCCTTATGGGGCCTACACCTCCCGACACTCTCCCTTCAGACATGCCAGACGGCCCTGGCAGCTGTCACCCCTTCACCTGGATCCTGACCGTGTCACACCCACCCCTGGGAAAACCTCCAGATGCACCCTGAGCAAAACACAGAGGCCTGAGTGAGGAGACTGACGGGGAGCAGGGCCCCTGAGAACGCAGGGCAGGTGCCAAGTTGCAAAGAAAAGAGAAATGATAGACTTTAGAGTGAAACTAAAAATAAAGAGAATGTGTTTTAATACCCCTTTGGCTGATTCATCTTTCTGTGGCACCAGAAAGAGGGGCGTTACCCCCTATTCATGAATGCCTTATGCTTTGCCTACAAGGCCTCTCTTCCCACATCTGAAAGAGTAAACTGACAGTAACAGTGTAAGTATAGGAGATAATGCTGGTGGCATGGCTACAATCTCCACATTGGAGCCGGACTCATCTTACAATTTCCGTCACAGCCTTTCTCAAAAAAATGAGATAACTCAGGTCCATATGTGCGATTCCTCAACATCCCTTCTTATTCTCTCTTGTTTTGTCTGTCTTCATCTCATTCAGGCGTGGGTCCAAGATGGAGTAGTGATTAGTGGGCCTGGTGACATTGTATACTTGGTGGCTGTTTATTTCCAAAGCATGGTTGGCAGGAAAGGGAGCCTTCGATTTCAGTCATTCCAGAGAAGGAACTAAACTCTAATTCTTAGCCTACCATGAACTCTGCATAATATGAGCTTGTGCCCTAAAGTGCATCAGTGAACAAAAAGAATGTCAATGGCTGTCAATAACAGGAGACAAGCAGATATAGAGGAAGAAGCGAAAAGAAAGAGGAGAGAAATACGTATGCTGTGGAAAGTGATTGGGGAACCACCCTGACCATGTATTTTGCCCACATCCCTCCCATGCCTTGCAGCATTGTTTTGAAATAAGTGAATAGATACTAATGCTGAAAAGCCAATTATTTTAGCCAGTGGATTATTTGGGAGAAATCAAAGGTAACAAGAGTTCAAGATAAGCCCATATCACTTGTGTGACTTAATTGGAGGATCTGTTCTCATAGAGTTCCTATTCCAGATTAAAAATATTTAGGACAGTCTATACAACATAAAGTTTGGATATTCTTTCAAAGGAACACATATTCATTATTTTCATAGAGAACAGTCCTCCTTTATCTAGAAAGGCCATCTTTTCAACCAAACTTTGGAAAGGATGCATTTTTAAGAGGAAGAGAAGAAAAGGAGGAGACCTGCCCAGCTAGCCTTGCTGGCCAGCTAACTCCATAACAATTATAAGAGCTAACGTTTATGTAGAGTTTATTGCATACCAGACATTGTGCAAAACACTTTATATGCATTCTCACTTAACCTTCACAACAGTCTTGGGAGATGCTCTTATGTCCATTTTACATAACAGGATCTGAGTCTTAGAAGAGTTGGTGCCTTGCCCAAGGTGAATAGTGAATAAGTGGCAGAATCCAGACCTGTCTGACTCCAAAACGTGTGCTTTTAGCCACTCCACACATTGCCTCCTTCACTGGTATGACAGATGTCACAGGCAGATCATACTCAAACCCTGCAGTATGTTCTAACTAATCGAAACTGTATAACTGGAAAATGGTAGCTAACTTATATAGCAGGCTCAACTGAAATAATTCAAACATAAAAATGACCTCCTGGCATTTGATTATCTTTTACCTTAGACGTTGATAAACCAAGCCATTCCCTCAGGACAACATTTCTGTCCAGCAAAGCATTTCTCTTGCCAAAGTATAATTTTGTTGGCTACATCTATCTCCTCCAAGGCCTGGAATCAAACCTAAACTAGTAAATTGTGCTGACCTGGCAAGACGCTCGCCCTCCAGGGCATTGTATCAGGCTAAAGTAATACATCACGTTGCTTCCCACTCTGTCGGCCCATTTCTCCAAAGAGCCCTAAAACGGTAATGTTTCTCCTCTGAATCTCTAGTTTTCTTGCTCATAAGCCTTGCACTTTAGCTCCCTGGCCTTTGGGACAGAGGCAGACCGAATAGCGCTAGTTTCACACCTGCCCTTGAGTCGGGGCTTCCAAAAAAAAAATGGCATATTTGAAGAAAGGGGCAGCCCCACAGAGCACTGCTTCATTCCTTTTAGGCCCAGAGATACACAAACATTGACTTGATTGGGTAACAGGAAGACTTTGGTCTTTGGGTGATGGGGATTTAGAAGCTGAGAAAGAGTTGCCGAGTGATGGGGGTGGCGGCAGGTCAAACAGAGCCGCGATTCCTAGAAAAGATGACCTCGTTCAACTGAGAAGTAGTGGGACCAGCAGACACTGGAAATTAAAAATTAACACAGGCTGAAGTGAAACTGATGACTGAATTTGATAGGTTTTCAAGAAAAGTTTATGACATGCCGTTCATAGAAGAGAGGACATTTTCTGTGTTCACTTCTATAAATGCCAAAGGCCAGTCCTACTTGGAAAGATCTTCTGCAGAAAAGCAGAAATGTGCAGAGTCCACTAGCAACATATAAGGCAGGCAATAGGTATATATTTTCGAAAAAGTTCTTCACAAACAATCCTATTTTTAAAATGTTTGGACAATAGTTTTGATACTGACAGTCAAGCACTTCATTCCCCGATATGTGTTCGAGTATGTGTGTGTACATACTCTCGTTATTCTAAATGCATAGTGATGTGGATGGTCTTACAGTAGTGAAGGCATCTTTCCATATCTTTACTAAGCACATGAACACATATATCTCAATATTTGTTTTAATGCAAGTTGATTTCCATAGAAATTTTTAAAGGTAAAATATCGATTCATCAAAAGGCTTTAAGTTAATGCAAATCCTATGAATTCAGGAAATATCAACCATTCAATGTATTACATTTGGGGTCTAGGTAATGGTCCTATCACAATTTTCCTTATATTAGGAATTCATGATAGGAGTCCAGTTTTCCACATAAAGCCATAAATAGGGAAAGTGAGAAGTGATTCTCACTAAAATGGACACAAATTTAAGATTACTCACATTCTACTCAACTTTCCTACTAGTATCCCATGCAAAATTACGTCAACTGAATGCATTTTTATTAGATAAGGTGGTCCATGGAGCACTGCTGCCTAAGAAACTAACCATTCTGAGTTATTCTAAATTGTCAACAGGTCTGGAAGTTATGGACAGATAGCTGGTGTAGGAAACCTAACTGGCTTCTACAGATATTAACTATGGTATTTGATTGTGTGATCAATCTTAAGTTAATCAAAGTTAAATGCAACTTCGTTTTTTATTAGTTAATAATCCATTTGCGTTTTCTACCAGACACATAATTGTGTATTTTCTAGAAATAGCCCTGGAAATACAACTAGAACTGTCTTACTTCTTTTTCCCTGCTTTCAAAACACGATCAACTTTAGAACCTCCCCCGTTAGCAATTTCTAGAGAACTTTTAGCCCTTGGAACACAAAGAGTAACAAGTGTATATCTTCAGAACTGGATATTTCCCTATTTGGAAAATGTTTTGCATTTTTTATTATTTAAATACTGATTCTTCAAATCAATGTCTCCTGTTTCCAACAATAGAGTTAAAATAATTAAAGGGAAGCTTTCTCAATAAGCAAGAGGGGAAGTTTCAAAGGAGATTAAAGTTGAGTACAATGTCCCCACTGTATCCCCAGAAATCTATAAAGAAACACAAGCTTATGTGGCACCAATAAAGGTAGTACATATTTACCAATGATGAATGACCAGAGCTCTTTGCTCTAGAAGTGATGACCCCAGTTAAATCTCATTATTATGCCTTTTCCTTCAGAGATGGAGGGAAGCAAGTTGCTTGCATCCATGACAAAATGTGAGACTCAGCTAATTGGCATGGTTTTAATGATGCCAAAAGTCTGCCCCAAACCCTTATAACTAGCAAGTTTGCCCTGAAGATTATTGAATTACTCCACTGACCATGCGTTATTTAAAGGGAAGTGCTATTATTATAGAAGCCAGCTGTTTAATCATTGGAATTCTGTCTGTTGGCCAACTTTCAAGATACAGCCGTACAACTTTCAAGATACCGTGATGACACTTTATGTCTGCTCATAGAGGACTCAAGGCCTAGGTTAGGTGGTAGCCAACTTGTCTGCTAAGCAATCTTTGGTTTGCATGCTCTGGAGCAAACCTACTGAAAAATAAATACACAAACATATAAATTTCCAATGTCAAGACTTTGTCAGCAAGGAAAATTCTGTGAAATTATACCCATGCCTAACAGTTCACCCTAACAGTTGAGTGAGTATATGGACACTTCATAATTGGTATGACAGAACTCTGGGACTATACCTAGTTGTAGAAAGGACTATCCCAGTCACCTGTCTTTTGTCATAGAATTGAGTACAGAAAAATGTTTTGAGCGTCTTGGGGAACTCAAGTGATAAACAGAAAACAAATTTTAACCTTCTAAGTTAGAAAATATTTGGTTTTCTTTCTTGAAGACAGTGTAAAAGTGGTTTCCAACCATAGTGAATATTTGGTTGGCCTAGGTGAGTTTTCTTCTTCATTTCTCTACTTATTGCAGATTATTTGGAATAGAAAGGACCATAGCAGTCAGACACTGTGTTCAATACAGGAATATGCTCTTAGGATCTCTGACAGGTGTTCATATAGCCTTTACTTAACTGCTTCCAGCAATGGGAAGTTCATTACATTTAAAAGAAGTCAGTCCCATCTTTAACACTCTTAAGTTTAAATTGTTAGAAATTTTTGCTTATATTAGTCCAACATTTGTTTCTTTTTCACCTACCAACTCCGATTCTGCCCACTGGAGCATAATTACCTAGTGCTTAATGAGGAGTTTTTAAAGGCAAGGATGGAACAGTTCACTCCATCTCATTTAAAAATTACTCATAATGACAATAGCTACAATTCTGAGGTCATTAAAAATCCCTATTTTTCTCAAAATTGATACTGTAGCAAATTATTTTACTGTTTTCCTGGTAAACCACATTGCATCATGCTCCTAGTTTTAGCCCATAGCAAGAAATATCTTTATTTTGGTTCTTGAAAAATAAGAAATATGAGGCATTTGAAGATAAAGGGAAAAACTTTGACCTTCAACTCTGGCCTCTCAATTGTTGAGAAATGATTTTTTTGTTGTTAAATATCTTTATGTAGAACCAGAAGTCAAGTCTATAAGACACTTCAAAGGGTCAATTAAACTTTAAAAGGCAAGGTAAATACTTGTTATGTTCATATATTTTCAATGAAGTACAATTAGTCCATTGTAGACATCAGGAATAGACAAAGAAAAACATCTTTCTAGGATTGTGGTGGCTAGAAATAACCGGTAGTTACATTTTTGACAAAATCCAAGTCTGTAATATTTTGACAACATTAAAAAAAACAGATATAGACATAAGGTAAACTTTCTTTTTAGAGCATTATGGAAGAGTCCTAAATTTCTCTGTTCCTAAAGTCATTGATCTATGGACTAAAAAAAGCACAGCTATTTTATAGACTGAACCATGGCAAACTCTGAGCTCATCTAAGAGGTGACAAAGCAGATGCCTGGTGTGTGCTATTATTGTTTGCTGTGCTGATGATTACTTTCTATCTCTCAAGAGGAAATAGTCCTGTGGTGAGTTTCATGGCTGTTGACAGTCACCAAGAAGGGAATATGTATACATACAATGTTTGATGCTGTTCTGAGATGAAGGTTAGTGTCCTTCTCCAGTGGCAAGCAAGAAGCTCCAGAACCTATGGAGTCTCAGAAGGAAGATAACTTTAGAGATGCTTGAAACAGAGGTGCTAAATAGGTCCCGGAATCACAGAGCCTATCCCTCTCCATCTTCAACCCATAAGGATGAAATTAGTTGTTTCTAAGTTAGCCGAGTGTGAAGGTTTCTGGAACTACTCCTGCCACATTACCTCCAAACATCAAATTACTATTCCAAATTCAACAAATGAATCGCAATCATGTCCCATCAAGAAATGCATCGTTTTGGCAAAGAGCAATCATTACCTGCGGTGGATGACAGGGACACTTACCTCAAAGTAGGCTGAGTCACCTTCCCCTCTCTCCCCACCCCAAGAGAAAACCAAAGTGTATCAGCCACTCTCCACTGGCTGACCCCTTCAGCCTCTTGAAATAGCCACTTAGCAAAAAGTATGCAGAAGTCCTTTGTGGATTACAAAGAGCCATGTAAGCCTATTTGTGTCTTTATTCTAATTTATAGTTCCAGGAAAAGATTATAAAAACAAAAAAAAACCAAAAAATATTGTTTACATTGCCCAAGGGACCAGATAAGTCCTGGCTTGCCAGGGCCCAGCTGGCGAGCAGAAGCAGAGAGTCTTCTGCACTGGTTGATCCTCCAATGGCAAGTGAAAGCACCGTTGAGGCTCCAACTGAGACCAGCTGCCCGGTCCCTTCCAAATCCCTCAACCATGAGGAACCCACAGGGTTCGCCCTGAACGAAAGCAGCACACCCCACCCAAAGAGACCACAATTGAACCCTTGCTAAGTTTCTACCCCTAGCTGCCCGAAGAAGGACAATAAACCTGCCTTACAGGGAGGAAGCATCCCCAGGTTCCTGTGCCAAGCATCAGGAAAACATTTGGATTCTTAGAGGATGCCATGAACAGCTGGCCCCTCGAGCCGCAAGGCAGCCAAACTAGTTTGGTAGCAGGCCATGACCATGGGTCTGATCTCCCCCAACTAGAGAGTTCAAAATATACATGGAGATTTTGACTTTCAAAACTCCATCCTAAAGTACAGTATCATTATTATGTGACCGTAAGACTTTTTATTTAACATATAATGCTGTCTTCTGTGTCAGGAATTTAAATTGAACATATGTCACATTGATTAATTGGATCCTTCTGACTCAATAGTTCACAAATTTTCTTCCATGAAGCTTGGACATCAGTGGAGAAGACTCAGGCCCTCCACCTCCCAAGGGAGGTAAGGGAGACAGAGAAAGCCAAGATCCAGTCCCCTGCCCTTGCCCAAGCCACAGCAGTTTCACTTTTGTCTGTTTTATATATGGGTATATAAGCAAGATTTGGTGTAACGAAAGTTCTACTATGACAAAAAGTTTACAAAGAATTCAAGTACGTTTTAAGTTCCATGTAAACTTGTTTTGCCTCCTTTTTACTTCTAGAGCCAAGAAAAGTGTGTCCAAATCAAAACAAAACAAAATAGAATCAAACTAAAACCTACTTGCCAAGTAAAGAGGCCTAATTGATTTGCAAATATCAAAAGAAATTTGATTCCTGGTGTTCCCTCTGGGCAATCAGAATGAAAAATAGACATTTAGTTCATTCTGTCTCAGTCTAGTGGTTATTCTATAAGAAAACAGAAATGATGGTTCTGGCCTCTCTAGGGTGATAGGAGAAGGGCGCTATCACATTGGTATTGTCATCAGTTCCAAGTTCCAAAGCTTCTGGATGCAGTCAATAGAGAGCCTGTCTCTTCACAGACCCTATATGATCCTGGAAAGCGATGTTCTGAGGAAACAAACCAACATTTATTTAGGACCTGCTAGGTGTCAGGTGATATGCTAAGTACTTTTCATACAGTATGTCATATAATCCTCAAGCAATCAGTACAAGGAAAATCTTATTAACCCCACTTTACAAATGGGTAAACTGAGGCCCAGGAATGACTTAAATGACTTGTCCAGAGTCACACAACAGGTCTCCCAGGCTCTATGAGGCACTTGGGCTTTGCCAGGAGTAGACCCGAGTTTGAATCCTGGCTCCACCACTGCATGAATGACCCTGAGTGAGTCATTCCCAACTCTGAGTTTCGGTTTCCAAGTCTCGGTTTCTGCATCAGTTAAGTGAGGAGAACTTTCCAGACTTAAAACCCCTTTAATTCTCAGTCTGATGTTATAACAGAAGCAGTTAAGCCAAAGAGCAAACATCTGAGCCATCCTGCAAACAAAAACCATGCAGATTTGCTAACAAGATTAAGAAAACATAAAACATGCTCTTTTAATTAATATTCCTAGCAGCCTCCCAATTAAGTCAACATATAAGGAAAGGTGAGGATTGGGTATAGACAAGATCCTTGACTACAGGTGGCTAAGAACTTGAGGAGAATTAACACAAATAAATGCACGATGAGTGAGGTATTGCCGAGTGTGGCACCAACTCCAGGAGACATACTGGAGTCCAGAAAGATCTAGGGGGTCAGGAATTGTTGGAGGAGCTTCAAGAAGAGGTTGACTCACAAAAGTGTGGGTTGATGAGGTGTGGGGAGAGGAGAGTCTTCAGGGGCTGGGTGGAACTGTGGAGATAGCATATTATCCCACTCTAAAGCCAGGCCTCTCTGCGTTTGATTGGAACAGACAAGCCCACGGGGTATGGCTCGAGCAGTCGGAGGGCGCCTCAGACAGGAATCGTGGATGAATGCTGCTTCCGGAGCTGTGATCTGAGGAGGCTGGAGATGTACTGCGCGCCTCTCAAGCCTGCCAAGTCAGCCCGCTCTGTCCGTGCCCAGCGCCACACCGACATGCCCAAGGCTCAGAAGGTAAGCCAACCTGAGGGGGGATGGCCACCCCTGCAAGATCTGTATCCTATCCATGTGGGTGAGCCAAACAGTAACTAGGTCCCGTAGTCTCCTGGCTCACAGGTCAAAAAAGCTCCATTCTCAACTGAGAGGTCCATCCCTTACATTATTCCACATTGTAAACTCTCCCTTCCACTGCTCTGGACCATCTGATCATCAGAAGACAGTGGAGAAGAGTGATTAAACTTGGGCTTTGGTATCAGACAAAACTGACATCCTAGGTTCGCCAATCACCAGTGGAGAGCCCTTGGCGAAATAATGTAACCTCTCAAGCCCTAGTTTCATCAGTAAAGTTGGGATAACGGTACTATCTACCTCATCAGGTCGTTAATGTGCATGCAATGCTTTTCACATGCCTGCACAAAGTAACTGTTGGACAAGTGTTAACTTCTGTCATAACTGCATGAATAAAGTATGTGACCTTTCAAGTCCTGGTATTTTGCAAAGGTGCAAAGAAAAAAAAAACACTCTAAAATGGGAACTAATAGAAATTCACATCCAGTGGCAAACATAAAAGAAAATAAAAACAAAATAGAAAGAACATAAAAACAAATAGAAACTTCTGTTTGGCTCTAAGAACACCAAAAAATTTCTAATGATCAAAATCTGCAGGTGTCTCTTACTAAGAGCTAGACTTTAAACAAGCCTTAGAGGTACTATCTATGCCATCAAAAGTACATAAATCATCTGATGCACATTGATAACTTAATACATTTTTGTTGAATGAGTGAATGAACAAGTGAACAAATGAATATACGTGACTACATTTTAGTGATTTAAGTAGAAAGAATGAGAACTAAAGAGAAGGTGAAGAAAATGAGGAAGGATGAATAAGGAAAGTAAAAAGCTCTCAGGTCTCCTTGGGGACTCTGTTGACAAAAAAAGAAAACAACTTGAGGTTTTAATCTTTGGAGTCAAAACTTTGGTATCAGACAGAAGGCACAAGATGAGAGACCTGGAAGTACATAATAACACCTTTGCTGCTTCCTGGTCCTAATTTGCAGCTGAGGCTGGAACAGGGGGCTTAGCAGAGATGCGACCCCAGGGAGCCACCTTGAGTGATGCAAAGGGACTAGGCACAACCTGGTTCACAGAGAACACAGTAGCCAGAGGATGAGTCAGGAACAAGTGCCACAGAAATAACGTTTAGGTGAATGTGGCTGGAAGGTGTGCTTGAGGGGATGAAGGCAGGTTAATTCTTTCTCTTTCCAGGTGACACAGTGCCTCTCAGTTTCTAGTTGGGGAGGGGGTGGGTGGTGTCAGAGATGAGTCTCAAAGTTCTGGAATATCAGGTCTAGTGACTGAGGTCCAGACACCTCTCCAGCACCAATGATGTCTTCTGCATCTATGGAGCCCAGGCATTCTGGGCTGACTCAAAGGCTCTGTCTCCCGGGACACCAAGGGGACCACCTGTTCTCAATGCAATTATTTTTGTGATGTTTACAGTATCAGCCCCCATCCACCAACAAGAAAAAGAAGTCTCAGAGGAGAAGGAAAGGTGGGCCAAAGAAACATCCAGGAGGGGAACAGAAGGAGGGGACGGAAGCAAGTCAGCAAGCAGATGAAAGGAAAGAAGAAAGAGCAGAGGAGGGAGACTGGAGCTAGAAACTGAACACAGGCAAGAAAGGAAAACGGAGGAGAGAAGGACTAAGACAGAGGCAAGGAGGATGAGAGAAAAGCAGACAGCGAGAAGCAAGTGGGAGATGCTATAGAGGAAATGAAGAAAAGTAGGCCCGCTGGAGCTAGAGAGCTCATGTGACAGAAGGAGGAGAAACGGAGAAATGTGGAGAAACTAATAAATGTGGAGAAATGGAAAAGGAAAATGTCATGTCCAAGAAAGTGCAAAGAAAGACAGTGGCAAGAATGAAAAAACAAAAATTATGAAAGAGGCAAATAAAACAATTCCCCTCCCCACCAAAAAAACAAGTAAAATAATTAAAATAAAAATCAAGGCTTTTATATGCATTTTAAAATTTTGTGTGAATTTTACAAGAATTTCCATGTCAATATATATCCAGAGTTAAATATTAGCCCCAAATTCTCAGCAAGAGTGAATTGTGTCATAAAAGTTCCCAGATTTCCTTTCCTACAGTGTCATTGGAGGCTGCATTTCTTAGTCAAGCTCGGGCCAAAGGGCACCCAGTATTTGCCTAAAGGCCCATGAGGCCTGAGAGCTTACCTATGAGAGGAGGTCACTGAACTTTTCTGTGTGCACTTTGGAATCAGACATAAAAGATGTATTAGTGTGATAGGGCTGCCATAATAAAGTGCCACAGACATTTTCACACATTTCTGGAGGCTGGAAGTCCAATATCAAGGTGTTGTCAGGGTCAGTTCCTCCAGGGACCTGGGAGGGAAGGATCTGTTTCTAGTCTCTTTCCTTGGTTTGGAATTGGCCTTCTTTTCTCTGTGTTTGCACATCATCTTCCCTCTATACAAATCTCTGTACCCAGATTTCCTCTTCTCATAAGGACACCAGTTATATTGGAGTAGGACCCATCATAATGACCTTATTTTCACTTAAATATCTGTGTAAAGACCCTATCTCCAAATACAATCACATTCTGAGGTACTGGGGGTTAGGACTTCAACATATGAATTTGGTGGGGGACACAATTCAGCCCCAAACCAAAGACTTCTGATGTTTGACTACTGCCTTGTGATTCCATCACCTATAAAATTCTCTCCCTCCCCCCACCCTCTCTCTCATGCATGCACACACACACACACACACACACACACACACACACACAAATCTAGATTTTTAGACTTGAAGTCCTATGAGTTTCTGCTCCATGGAAATACTAGGGCCATGTTATGTTAGAGCTGCAAAAATCATGTGCTTCAATCCCTTCATTTTGAAGATAAGGATACTGAGATCCAGAAATGGGTAAAGACAGGCTTGGGTTCTAAGCCACCCTCCTCTGGCCAACAGAGAACAGCATACAATCAACAGGGACTAAGAAAGAATTCCAAAAGGAAAAGATAGGGTGGAAATGGCCACATGAAGCCCGCTACTAATTTAATATTTTCCATCAGAAGGAAGGGGATGAAAGAGAGTAAGAGCAGTAGATTTTCCTGAGGGTAAAGAAAAGTCAAGTAGAATCACAGAATTTGAGTCTTAGAGATTTTCTCCTTCAGCTTCCTTGATTTAAACAGTAGGGTTAGGGTCTTCATAGATAATAAAGCAAAAAGCCTCAAGATCATGCAAATTGTGAATTATAAGAGGTGAGAGAGGGTACAAGAGAGAAGTGCTCAGCCAAGCAAATGATGACACTTGGAGTAAGAGGATGACAACCAAGAAGTGAAGCATTTCATCGAAGTAGCCTACTTTGAAGATGTCATGGTATAAAGGAACATTCATTCTACCTGTCCTTCATGCCCCAGCCATGCTTTCTACTTCAGGATCATCCTTCCTCCATGGGTCACTGAAAACCCAGGATATATAATATATGGAGATGCCCAAGGCTCAAGCCAGGAAGGAGGAAAAGGTCTGATCACAAGCATGTCAAAGCGCCACATGGGAGCCAAGACACTGCTGTTATGGTTGCAAAGTAGGTCCTGGCTTATTAGAACAGACAAAAGCCAGGCTGCTGCCTGAGCCCATCTGGCCAGCCACCTTATTCAGGAGATGCCCAGTTCTCCTTCTGATACATACATGCTTTGGAACCAGCCTCAGGCATAAGCCAATACCTACTGTTTCTACCACCTGAGAGTAACCCCACAAACAGCGATGGCTTTTCAAGGGACCACAGTTTGGTAGAAGAATTAACAGTTCATGTCCTATGGAAAGATTTCTTAGAAGATTATCCCTTCCCTTTTTCCTTGATGACTGAATCAATGTCAGTTATAACACAGGGCTTTGGATAAACTATAGTTATACCCAATGATGAACTTCATTCAAGAAAATGTAAGGCAAAGACTTTAAAAGAAAAAAAAGGAATAGAACTTTCTAGTTAAAGAATGCTTAACTACCAGACTATTAGTTAAAACCCACTTCTTTTTACAATGGGTTTTATCAACTCTAAAGCAGTCACATTGAATGCCTACATGTGATTTCTCAATAATATGAATTAAGTAAACAGGAAGAATCTATTGTTGTCTTTCCATCTTACCCCTTCTAGAATCAGTACTAAGCTCCTAGTGATACATGGCATATAATGATGGATGAAAGGATGGATGGACATGTGAGTGATATAGGGAGGGGAATAGTATTAGAGACATAGACCATAAAAGTAAGTAGCACTGCTGAGATGAAATAATTCTTTTTGTCCTTGCATAAGACAGTGAGGCAAGTGCAGCGTAAAAAAGGGAAGGCAGAGGAATTGTGCTTGCACAAGTCTTGCATATTTGGAATTTCCTACTCTAGCCAAAATTGAAATCATTCAAGAACCTACTGCTAAAGGTGGCAACTGGTTGAGTACTTTATAGTGAATGTTACGTTCCTATTCGTCCCCTCAATGCTTTCTTGAAGTGAGCAGAGTATTAATCACCATTTAAAAGCCCACTGTTTCAAATGTTTCTTTTAGGGCAAATTGATGATTGTGTGTAAAACTATCAGGAATATGTAAGGAATCATGATCCTTAAATTATTGAAAATATTTTTATTTAGTACCTATGATGTGCAAACCTCTGTACAAGGCAGGAAGGAGAATTATAAAGATTGGAGAGACAATAAAACATAGTGGTTAAGAGTACAGAATCTAGAACCAGACTGCCTGGGTTCAAATTCTGGCTATTTCACTTAATAGCTGGATGGCCTTGGGAGAATCATGTAATTTACCTGTGCCTCAGTTTCCTCGTCTGCCAAATGGGAGTAATCATTGAATCTACCTCATAGAGTTGTGAGGATTTATTGAGATTGTGTGTGTGTGTGCATACAAATATATATTATAGTGTTTAAAATGGTGCCTGGCACATAGTAAGCACTATTAAATTTTTAGTTGATATTATGTTACTTAGTTCTTAAAATTAGAGCCATCTGAAAAAGAAATAGGTCTCCTCAAGTAGGAGCGAGGCTCCTATTAACAAAAACTTCAAGCTCAAGCTTACCAACACTTTCTAGTGACATGGTAGTGTGTTTCGAGCATATGATAGGAAAAGAGAACTCGATGACCTAAGAATCCTTCCAACCCAGAGAACCCCAGTTCTGTGAATTATTCCAGCTTCGGTGGAAGCTCGGCTGTCCCACGTGAAGAACTGTTAACTTTTATTTTGAGGTCATAGAATGAACTTTCAGAAAACCACTATTTTTCTCAACCAGCTAAAATCAAATGTAATATGTGTTTTCATTTCATGGTGCCTGAGGAAAATTTAATTGTAGCATGAACTCCAGCTCTTACTAGTTTAAAGTAAAATTGCCAAAATAAATAAAAATGTGGGATATTTCCGGGCTCACACAGCTTCCGGGACATTTCAGTTTCTAGGGCTGCCGATCCGGTGCCTCTCACAAACATTTGATCTTCTTTCAAACATCTCTTGAAAACAAACAAAACCTCATATAGCTTGTAATGTGCGTGCTCTTAGGATGTAAGGGTGGAAAAGAAATGAGCTCCCGAAGAGCCCCTCCCCTACTCTCTCCTCCATCTCCTGTCTCCCTCCCACGATCACCAACAGGAAACAATGTTTTCTTAAGTAAACTTTGCAATTTCTCAAGTCCACTTGCATCCATGGGGGAGGATGAGGTCTATTGTCTTTGCTTGCCTATGTGAAGGGAATAGGGCTTTTGGCAATATTTACTAGAAAACAAGGAGCTGACTTTTAATCCAAGGGCAAAGTTGATAGTCTGGAGTTAAAGTGGAAGCCTTTGGTAGCAAGGAAAAGGTAAATCATTTTAGAGGAAGCAGAATGCCGTTTATGAGGTTTGAAATATCCACTATAGAATTCCTCAGTGATTAAAAGCCCAGCTACTGAATCCTTGGAAAATCAGTGACAATATGTATTGACCTAGGCAAGATAAGTTCACTTTTAAAGAAGGAACAGGCAAGGTTAGCAAAGGTTCTTCAGTGGCCACTAAACTTCCAGACCTGCAAGGTCAAAATCAGCTTCTCCATCCTCAGAGGCCTAACTGAAATCTGAGTACCTTTCCCTGATACCCATCTATTTGGGACTCCTTCTTTAATGGGACTCCTTTAACAGCCTTAGTGCTACCTCATTTTTATCTAGCAACCAAAAGAGATGGTTTAGAAATATATACTCACATTTAAACTCAAGTAGAGAGAAATGGAAATTGAGAACAGCATGGAAATTATGAGAGATGTGGGACAACGGGTCTATGAGTCCATGTCTGGTACTTCTAGAGAGAAGAAACTTCTCACCGCACTAGGAACTCAATCATAGCTCAATGGGCCATTGCTAGATAAGTAACAAGAGCTAGAAAACATTTTCCAAAATTTCCATCTATATTTTATTCACTAATGTGGTTACAGTTTTAAGACCCATTGGTCAGAAAACTAACTCTTTTGAAAAAGTAGAGGTTTGATAGAAATAAGAATGCTAAAAGTCCATCCAACTAATTTTAATTCTAAATACCCTTGTGGTAATTTACAATCTGTAGTTAACTACAGCAAATACTTTTGAAGGGAAGGAGATTATTTTCTCTTTTTTGCTTTTTCTCTGTGCGTGTGTGTGTGTGTGTGTGTGCGTGCGTGCGTGCACACTGGGATTCACATGCCAAAATTCTTACAAAATTCTGTGTAAAATATATAAACATTCACGTGGAGCTTTCTGTCTGGACAGCTCCAAGAGGTCATGTAATCAAAGACCAACCAGCTCCGCCATCCATGAAAATATGATGCACTATTTTCACAGCTGTAGGTAACAATTATGGAAAGACAAAAATTCTAAATGATTACAAGTAAGACCATGGCAGGTTGAGGGTTTGGTAAAGATTCCTAATCAGTTGACGATTGTAGACTTGGGAACATGTGATATTTATGTCATGGTATGAGTGTGGCAAGCTTGAATCATTCATGAGGCACTGGAGGACTAGAAAAAATGAAAAGTATAAAGGAATCAATAAATATATAGCATTATTTTGTCAGTATTGGTTGACCAAGGCCACGATTGGATGGCTCCGGTTTGTCTCTGTCAATAATGATATTTGTTTCCTTCTTCAAAAAACGCTTGTATGGAAGTAAAAGTACTTTTGGCACAATGCAATGATTCTGATTTTTTTAAAACTGTATACACGCATGAATTATTCTTGCACCATTTTCTGTCTTGGAAAAGCACTGGCTGGCACCATGCATGTTTACTCTTATATGCTGAAGGCTCCCATCAACCTCAAACAGATGCAAATCACTTTAACTTGTCATTGTGTTATTTTGTTCATCCTAAAAGTTCAGAAGAGCCTTCCAAACTTGCAAAATTTCTCTCAATTCAGTGAGGAGGAAAATTCAGAACACAGTATTTGAATGTTCTGCCCAGATTTGTCACACACACAAAGAATGAGTGGAAGAGGGCAACACCCTTTCCTACTAATCCTCTGAACTCATCACTATTGCGTTGAAATGACACTAAAAGGTAACAACCCTGAGCCTTGCATCTCCCCAGAATATTATAATATAAATTACCACATACATGAGTTTAAGTACTCCAGCATATGTTGTATGTCAGATGAAACAATGCCATTTTGGAGGCTTAAGAGAAAAAGAATAATCAAATCCAGTTTTTAGGTAAAAATGTGCTGAATCTTTAGTACATATCAGTGAAATTGCTAGAATCTGGTGTTCCACTTTTTTAAATACCACAACATTTGAACCTTTCAGCAATTCCAAAATCAACTCCCCCTGGGAAAGATACTGTGCTTAAAGTTTTTTTTCTTAATTTAAAAATGTAAAACAAACACAAACAGCTAACTAAACAGGCTGCCCATATAATCAACAGTCTAAGCAGCCCTGAAGTATTTTACAACATCCTTCAAGACTATTAAAGGCAACATAAATAACTATTGCCAGCAAGGGAAAATACCCTTCAGCTTTTTTTTTCCCTTTCCTTTTTTTTTTTTTTTTTTTTTTTTGGCTGCATTGGGTCTTTGTTGCTGCGGGCGGGCTTTCTCTAGTTGTGGTGAGCGGGAGCTACTCTTTGTTGCAGTGCGTGGGCGTCTCACTGCGGTGGCTTCTCTTGTTGCGGAGCAAGGGCACTAGGTGTGTGGGCTTCCGTAGTTGTGGCACGCGGGCTCAGTAGTTGTGGTTCGTGGGCTCTAGAGTGCAGGCTCAGTAGTTGTGGCACACGGGCTTAGTTTCTCTGTGGCATGTGGGATCTTCCCGGACCAGGGCTCAAACCCACGTCCCCTGCATTGGGACAGATTCTTAACCACTGCGCCACCAGGGAAGTCCCTCCCTTTTGTTTCTTCTTTTTTTTTTTTTTCTTTTTCAGGCTTTTAAACCATTTTGGTAGCTATTTCTTTCTTTTTTTTTTTTGAGTAAGTTATACGCTTGGAATTGCATTTATTATTATTATTTTTTAAACATCTTTATTGGAGTATAATTGCTTTACAATGGTGTGTTAGTTTCTGCTGGTAGTGATTTCTTACATCACAGATAGAAATACTTGAAACAGAGTCAGGTGGTGTCCCTTGAAAAATAAGAAAGTTGCCAAGACAGGATAATCTGTGAATAATTATGGGATAAATACACTCCCTAAACCTGGGGATTCCTAGGGATGTACCAGTCACTAGAAAAAAGAGCTATACATCTGCTATCCCAGCACTCAAGGGAGCCCTGGGCACCCAGTAAATAACTACTCTTTCACCAGCCAGAGAAAGGGCAGCACCCAAGCATGGGGCGTGCTTTGACAACAGTAACTATTTTTTAAAAGGCAATAATAATAGCTGTTATTTATTAGGCATATGCTCTGTGGTAAGCACTATCACGAATCACCTCATTCAATCTTCAGTGTTAGCCTGTGAGGTAAATGCTGTAATTACCCGCATTGCACAGATTAGAAAACTTGGGCTAAGGGCAGCTAAATGTCTTGCCAAGATCTTGCCCTAACAAGTGGTCAGACCAGAATCCAAACTCAAGACAGACTCTAGCGTTTTAATCATGCATTGTGCTCTCTCTTCTGCATTTCTTCACTGATATATTACTGTACTGCAACCCGCCAGTTGTAAGTTCTGAGACCGGAGTGGGCTCTGTGCACAGCAGGAAGTAGGAAGCCATGCAAGGCTTGCTATGACCTGAACTCTATCCCACCACTCCTGCAGGAGATTTAAATCAATTTAACAAGCATTTCCTGGTTTGCCACTTTGCTCAAAGCAACATGCATCCAGGGAGGAGACAGAGGTGCAGGAACAATGCTACCTGCCCTCAAGGAGCTTACTTGTTAGTGGGGAAGTGAACACTTACATAATTTATGCCACAGCACATCAATGCTCTAACAAAGGTAGACCCAGAGTGTATTCTGACAGCACAGAAGCCAGAACAGACTTGTGTTGCCATCAAGTTCACAAAATAGATCTAAACCAAGGGCCCTTGAAACAGTAGGCTCTCTTGCATACAACTCTGGTAAATGTGTAAGGGTGATCACATGCAATCATAACATTATGAGGTGGGTGCTCTTACCCCACCCTTTCATTTTACAAAACAGGAAACAGAAGGAGAGAAGAATGTAGTGATTGTCAAAGGTCACACAATTCTGTGCTGGGAGCTGGGAGCTTAGGTATGTAAGTCCAGGACCTCCGAGAAACATAAATGAGACTAGGTTAAAGGAGCAAGGATTTCATTAGGGGAAATGCCCGTGTGAAAAGCAATAGGAGAGGATCAGGGAAGCCTGAACAAGCCATCAGAATGCAATGCAAGTCTGACCCCAGTGAAGCAGAGGAAGAGAGACAGTTGGGTGGAAGCATCCTAGACTGCTGAACAGTCTAAGCAAAGTTCAGCAAAGCCACTGAGGAGCCCTGGAGCCAAAGCTGGCCAATAAAAGAATCTTGTGTTTCCCAGAAATTGGGTCTGCCTTGGTTTCCCCACCATACTCTTCTTGAGCTATGGGAGGGGCATGCCAGGCCCATCCACTATGGCCAGAGGAGACAATCATATTGGAAAAAATGTGCATTCCCACTATAACCGCATAAAAGATAGGATGAGGTCTTTCCAGAAAAAATAAGTAAATAAGAGGCTGAGCAGACCAACACTGTGCCCAGACTATACATCTCTCACTTTGTTAAAGAGGCAGTTACTCCACCAGGAGCATACATCTCTTGAAAAGTGCACTTTGTCCTTTGGTTTTAAAAGTCACATCCCAAAGCACTGAGTTGATTGCATGACACTCACTCTGCTTGGCTCCCAGAGATGAAAGACTGACCTCACTCTCCTGGAATTTGAACTTGTAATCCCCCAAAATAACAAGACATCAAAGTTGATGTTGAGACATCTAAATCATCCTCTACAATTCCACGTGTCTCCAGACCAAGCCAGAAAAATAGCTAGAGCACATCCTTTTCAACAGGTAAAGAGCTGACATCTGGGCCATCTCTTCAATCATACACTGCTCTTTCTTTTTTCCATTTTGCCCTGTTAAGGAGAAGGTCAATGCTCAGTTAGAACTTTATGCTGTGCAGTAGGCTGCTAACATTCCATGATGGATGGTATTTGCCTAGCCTTTTTTATACGGTGCCAGTCTTTTCTTAGACTTTATGTCATACAATACCTAACTTGTTTGCAGTGGGTGGAGATGGAAACAGAGTCTACTGAAAACATCACTGCTCCCTCCCTAAAATGTAAAGGGCCTATTATTATCCTTCTTTTAGATTCTGTCTCTTGGGCAAAATCTCATAAAGATAGGCAGGGAGAAAATAAGGGCTTATAACATCTGCAGGGTTAGCTTTTGTTAAATGAATGCTGTGCTACTAGACCTCTATCACTAACCATAAAAACAGGAGTCAGCTCACATGTGATAAGGGAGGGCATCCACTTCCCTAGAGTCTTGCCTTACCCTCCAAACCAGCATCTACCACCATTTGGGATCATGGGCAGCTCATGACATTATCAGTTATCGGAATTGGATTTTGAGGCACTAGATATTGTCTTACCTCTTAGAGAGGCAGTATGGCAGAGTGGCTAACTGGTGAGCTCCAGAATCAGAAGGGACTGATACAAATTCCAACCGTGGTCACATCTTCACTGTAAGAAACTAGGAAAGTTGTTTAGCTTTTATAAGCTTCATATTCCATAAAGGTAAAATGGGCAAGGCACTAGTACCCATCTCCAAGAGAACTATGAGAATTAAATAAGAGAATGTATACAATTAGAACCTTATAACACAGTGTCCAGAACATACAAATGTTCAAGTGATAGAATTGTTATCCTTTTATTAAAATAATAAATTATTTTACTATTAGATCTAGGTCTATTGATTTGTTCCTATGGGACCTCAAGCAAGTCATTAAATCTTAGGGAACCTCAGATTGTGAATGAGACAGATGCAAACAACATCATCTCACAAGGTTGTTGGGAGGGTTCACTGACTACTGTGTAAACTGTAAAGTGTGTGCAAATTTTAATCAAGATTACTAGTATTGTCATTGTCATTAGCTCTCAGCAATCTTAATCCAAAAGTTTGCGGATAGCTTTCCTTTGGAAAAAACCAAGAGCTAGGATGTGCTAAGAGATAAGGAGGAATATGAATGACCCCTTCAGGGCATTTTCCAGCTTCCTAAATACCTGTGTACGGTACACACTGTGTAATAAAGTATATCACAAATTAACCCCTATCAAACCTATTTCCTCGTGAGTTGGTTAACCCTTCCTTCAGAGGGTATATTTCCTCAACCAACCCCAGTGAGCTAAAGGACCAGCATTTTTTTTGTAAATAATCTTACCTTCCCTGGTGTCAATAGGAAACAGTATTTACTCACTACTGTTTTCCTTTCAAAAATCTGTCTAGTTACATACTAGAAACAGTTTCAGCTGGTTTGTTTGTCTTGGACAAGCTGTTGAAGTGAAACGTTTTTGCTTGGCTGAATGTGGGACAGTTTCCTAACCCCTTCAAGAAGTGCGTTGAAGGTGGGCGCCAGCCCCGACGGCTGCTTCTGACATGCCTCCACTTGCCACCCATTGTCAGGTGGCCCGCGTCATTAAATTAAGACAATGAGCAAAGCAACAGATGCAACTGAGACTAAATCCCTGAGTGCCTTTGTTTTGTCACTGTCATTGTCTGCAACAAAGAAGTCACATGTGAGAGCCCGGGAAGAGAGCCAATGCAAACCAGACGACATCCCAGCTGGTTTTGAATGGCCTCCACCGTACGCCTGTGTGCATGGGAACCATGCTGCCTGGAGCAGTGTCAGCTTTAACAAGTGAGTGAGTTTCTGCCCAAGACTTTGCTGCGATGCCGAAACAGACCCAGAAGAAATAGGCCAGAAGATCCCTCCACTCAGACTTTGCACTTTACACTTCTGCTTTGAGGGAAAAAGAATCTCTCTGTTGGGGAGAAGAATAAGATCTATATGGTTGGCCAAGCTAACCCCAATCCTTTTTGCTACAGCCCTCATGAATTTGAAGAGGGAAGCACAGAAGATACCTGAATTTTTTCTTCTGGAAATCTGAGATTAATTTGGCTTGAGAGGAAGACTGGAGATTAAATACCTCATGTGCTTTCTTTTTACTTGTTACCATCTCATTCTGGAGCATTTTCCTAGTTGGGGCTTTATCCAGATTCTTAAAAATCTCCTTTTTCTAAGCTGGCATGCCTCTTAAACAGAAAAAGAGGTAAAACCCAAGTTAGGGTATTTTTAGACCTGTTGGTAAATTTGGTTACTAGTTTGGTAGACTGATAGTGTCCTTAATAATAGCGATTGTGGGGTTTTGATGAGCCATATAAAATCAGCAGGGTCTACTGAGAACTGAACAGGAATGTTTCAAGGAGTTTGGGACAACAGTGTCTCTACTCTGTAGCCCCATATGTCTTTCTTCCATTTTCTGGAGAACTCCTTTAAGGAAGCAGATTAAAAGGTAAGATTAGGAAGGAATACAAACTTTACTGTTAGCTTAACAGCGGAGCAACAAATGCGTAGAAGTTGTACGATATTTGGGGGGAAAGTGGCAGGATGTTAAATGACAGCATTTCAAGCTATACAAGTGCCCAATTTCTCCCCACAGCATTTCAAGCTATCCTATACAAGTGCCCAATTTCTCCCCACAAAGTTTTTTTCAGTGGCCACTGAGCTAGATATTTTACTAAACATCTTTACACAATGATCTTCCTTCTATTCAGTAGGTACAAGATATTTTGACCGTCAACTCACAAAGTGCTAACTTGCTTTTATAAAGGTCTTGGTGATAACTCTAATGTTCCAGGTAGAGCTGAAAAACATGTGTAAGAAAAATTATCAAATCCCTACGGGTCTTCGTCAACAGGTACAACTTCCAGGGACTGGTAGTTGATACTGCCCCACCTTCTTACCCTCTCCAGTTCTCGGGGCTAAGTGATCTCCAAGGTCCCTTACACTGATCTCTAAACTTCTAACAACGATTGGGTGATTGATCATTTCCTTAGCCAGAAGGAAGAATTTGGAGATTCCAGTCACCATGGTGAGAATTCTTGGTTTTGGTCTGGATGGAAAATGTTCCCAGGAAAAAGGACACTGAATCCTTGAACCTCGCTCTGTACCAATAATTATCTACTACATCCTTCTCTAAGGGCCTCCTGACTAGAAGTGAAATCAAGACAAGCAGCACCTGATGTTTATGCATGCAAATGTTATTTCCTCCCAGATTTTATGTTACATCTTATTTGTCTAAATTAATGTTGCTATTTAAGTATATTCAAGGATAAAATAATAATTACAGAAAAAGTATAATGACTTGATTCTTCACATTATCAGAGGTCCATTATATTCATTCATTCATTCAATTCATTCTATAGCTATTTATGGAGCACCTGAAATGTTCTGGGCACTGCTCTAGACATGGGGCTGTAACAGTGAACAGAGACAACTCCCTACTGTCATAGGGCTTCTAAGCAAAACTCAATATTCCTTGGATAACAGAATTGCTTGTTGATAGGTGAATGGTAGCACCAAAGCAAGGAATCCAGAATTTTTAATCCAAGAATGGTTACTTTCCAATAAAGATGAAATAATAATAATAAGAGTAAATAACAATTGGTAATACTTACATAGTGCTTACCATGTGCCAGGCCTATTATAAGTGTTTTTATGTTCTAATTCTTTAATCCTTAATCCTACAATGTAGAAACTATTATTATCCTAGTTTATGGATGAAATTGAGACACAAGAGATTGTCACTTGCACAAGTTCACATAGCTAGAAAATGGAAGAGCTGGATTTGAGCACAGCTTAGAATGTCTGTGACTTTATAGATTCTAAATCAACTACAAAAATTCCCAATCTTCTAAAGCTCTGCCTCTCTCCAAAGGAGATAAAGAAAAAATGAAAAAGAAATAGCTCCTTTTTACAAAAACTAAAACAGAACAAAATGCAATAAAACAACAGAGGATGGTCCCAAAATGTGATTTTTTTTCTCACTAGGAAAAGATGTTCCAGTCCAGAAGACAGAATTTTAAAGGCTCTCCTTCCTGTCAAGGAATCTGTGATAGTAGCTGATGAATAAAAACACATTTTTGTGTAATTATAAAGCAATCTGTGGTTCCCATGCCATCAAGGATAAAGAGAAGCCTGAGTGAGGTTTGGCTAAACTAAAAACTACAGGCCCATCTACCTATATGTCTTTCTCAGAAAAACTTGGCCCAAGCTGTCTGTTAAATTGAGTGGTGAGGCATAGATATGAAAGGTTGAGACCCAATGTTAGAAATAGATAGGTAGGATACAAAAAACTTCATCAAAGTAATGTCACTTTTTCTCCCTTATTTGTAGGAAGTACATTTGAAGAACACAAGTAGAGGGAGTGCAGGAAGCAAGAACTACAGAATGTAGGAAGACCTTCCTGAAGAGTGAAGAATGACATGCCACTGGCAGGATCCTTTGCTCTGCACGAATTACCTGTTAAACACCAGAAGACCTACCAAAAAAATAAGTTTGATAACATTTCAAAAGATGGGCATTCCCCCCAATGAAATACGCAAGTAAACATTCCAACAATGTCTTTAGGAGTGATTGTTAAAAGCTTTGCACCTTGCAAAATGGTCCTGGAGTTGGTAGATTGCTGTTGATCCTTTATCAATAATGTTCTATAGAGAAAATATATATAGAGATCTTAGTCCCTGCCTCTCAAGAGCCACAAATGCATGGGTGTTATATAGATCCAGTTGCACTACATTTGTCTCTGAATCTTGGCTGCTAGAGACATTCATTCAGCAGCCTTATCTAAGTGGTTTATTAATTTTTTTATTTGCACTTCTTTCTACGCAACACAGGCTGTTTGTTTTACAGTGTCTGGTAATCTTGTTCGTCTATCCCCCTCCCCCCTTCATCACCTTTTTATTTGCCAAATTTGGCCTCCTCAATAGCAGCAGCAAGCAGTCAAATAGAACACCAATTTTTAACCCACGAGATTCCATCTGTGGCATTTGTACCAAACATAAGTTGGATGCATTTATTTTAGACACAAAGCTTTATTATTTCCACATCTTGCTAAAAAAAATTGCAAGTAGTTGCAACTTTGAGGCCAATCATTTTAGGCATATGTTTTAAGCATAGAAAGTCTCAAACTCTGAATGGTTCCTTCAAATGATGAGTGAGTGTGCGACCTAATCAGTACTTCTCTCTTTTTATTTTTTCCATATAAAGCACTATGTAAATTTAGCATGTCAATAATACAGGATGTATCAAACAGTATGTAAAACTCTGTTTTTTTAGTACAATGGTGCTATTTTGTAGTTTGTTATATGAAAGAGTCTGGCCAAAACGGTAAAAGGTGAAAGCAAATTAAAAGAGGAAGCCTGGAGCCAAAGGTGACACAGAGGGGAAGGGTACTCAAAATTTAACCATTTGGGAAAGAAAAGTTCCCCAATTACGCCTTCCAGAAGAAATAAGACACAAAGTCCACTGATGCAAATTTGATTGGCGAGTCCAGAGAGGAGTAGAAGAAGCAGAAGGCTAGGAATTTTAACAGTCCTGGTTTCTTATTCTCGCTGAAGAAACAAACATCTGCCGACTCTGTCACGGACTCACCACTCTGTGACCTTGGGCAAGTCACTTCACCTCTCTGTGCCTCAGTTTCCTCATCTGCAAAATGGGGGCAATATGTCATCTACCTACCTCACAGGGGTGGTATGAGGATTAAAAAGATAAAGCTCCAGATTTTTATCCTGAGTTGCTATGAGGGCGTCAAGATCAGAGCCCTTGAGTTGCTGGGATGCAAGGAATTCTATGAACAACTCATTCACAGCATAGCTAGAAAATTGATAAGCTGAATGCTCCTGACATGCCAGTTCTTGTCAGTGAAGCTATCCAACTAACTATCCAACTAACTAGTTGTTAAAAGCTAACAGCTCAATCTCTTTTAAAACACTTTTCAAAATAACCTAGAAATATTTGATCTGCAATTTGATTTTGAATTCTGCATTTGGATTTATGAATACAAAGTGAAAAGAGAGGAAAAGAAAAAAGGAGAAAAACAAAGATTTCTATCAGCGAAAGGATGATTATTCCATTTGCTAGCACTTACTGACTCTGCCGGGAAGTTACTAATAACCTAATAATACTTCTTTTAATATTATAAATGATACTCTATTCATTTTGAAAAACAGTTCTTTCCACTTTTCAAGTAATCTAAAAAGAGTCCCAAGATTTCAAATATTGAAATAATAACTAATAAAATGTCACAAATTTACTTTCTTTAATGAATTTTGTTCTTATCCTTGGAGATACTGATATATACATATATTTTTGGTTAAAGTATGCTTGACTAGAATTGCTAGTTGAAAGACAAACATTTCCTTCACAGCTAGAAATTTTCCCTCATGTCTGCTTAGAAGAGTGGCCTCTAGTCCTCTGTGGATGTGTCTTATCCATTCAACTGAAAACTGGTATCAAGAAAATCCAATGATGAGGACAGGTCCATGCTGACCTAGAAAATATTTCCTGTCTACATATCAAGATTTTCTTATTAAAACAATGAATCATCCATCATTCAGATCTTTTTATCTGCCTTAGAACTTTTTGGTGAAAAGCAACCAGGCTTGATTATTCCATGCAAACTATATCCCTTTTATTCTTGGAGAGTGTACATGCAAAACAAAAATAACATCTTTAGTCTTCATCCCACTGGTTCACCTCAAGGTTCAGAGGCCAGAAAAAAACAAGATTTCCTGGATCTCCGAACATATGCAAAAAGAAAGCCTATTTAATGGACACCTCTGGTCAGCCAACTAGTATTTTAACCTTAGTCCACAGTGTTATTTGAATTTAGCACCCCTGGCATGCAGAGCTATGTTCTGATCACTGTGGACAGATGTAAAAGAAACCATAGGTAATTTTGCCCTTCATCTGTCTTCTAGACATATGGGTTCTATGGAATGAGATGCTAGACCCATTTTCCCAAAATGGCACTCTGATTTTTATTTCTTATTCCTAGTGTGTACCTTTTAAAATTACTATAAACAACGCTTTACATGCAACCTTCTGCAGACCTGTAAGTTTCCAGACATAGTTGAATACGGTAACTCTAAGAGTGTCTATGACTTATTTCATTCACTTAATAATTCCGTTCACAGCAAAAAATACCCCAGTGAGGAAAGCTTACATATGTGAAGTCATATTACCCTTCTTAACTTTTTCTAGTACATAGTCCTTTCCAACTGTATCATAAATTAGCTAATTAAAAATTAACTAATTATACTAACCCACTATCTTATTTTCAAATGATTTAAAACTAGAAGACAAATTGCTGTCAACTCCAGAAGTCAGCTGATCACTATATGCTACAGCAGAACGACCTGGTACTGACAGAAGGAAGCACATAAAATCTTACAACTCAAAACTCTATAAGCTTTGCTTTAGAATTTTGAGATGAGGCAATATCAAGACGTTTATGAAAGAGCTATAAATACTGGTAAGAATGAGCTTTTAATTTATGGGTTGATTTCCAGTTTAATTGACAACACTGAATACCTAGGTCAAATTTCCATTCCCACTTCCCCAAATAGTATAATTGTATTATTCGAACATTTTAAGATGAGGAAGCTCCACTGAAAAAGTTAAAGCATCTTTCCATCAGAATCCACTCTTCTAGAGATAAAGAAAAACTCTCCCAATACCCACCCTACACACACACACACACACACACACACACACACACACACAGACACGTGCACACACACACTCATCCTAAGAGTCCAATGGAATACTGAGAAGAAATCACTTCCTTGAAAAATCTTAAAAAAAAAAAAAAAAAAAAAAAAAAGCCTGGCCTCCCTTGAGAATCCTTCCCCTCCTCGGAATGTCAGTGTTTGTGTAGATGAAACCATCTCATGCACTATGACTTCAGGGTTTCTGTTATTAGTTTATGCACTTGGGAGAATGCTTAAAATGGAAGATGTAGCACATTTTGCTTTCCCATTTATTGTTTGGCCAGCTATGCCAATGTGGTGCTATTGTTTCTTTAAGAAAGTACTTGACTTAAAAAAAAAAAAGAAAAAAGAAAAAAAAAGAAAGCATAGACATATTTTTTTAAAGTATGAAAAAAACAATTCTTTAGATAGATGGCTTAAGAAAATAGCATTAGGTCTAGTCACCACCACCTTTCAACTTTATATCACTCACAAGTAGTGTACTGTTCACCAAATTGTGAGTTTGGGGGTGCAAGGGCAGAAGAAGGAAATTTTTTTAAGTTAGAAGGCTCCATTATTTTGTTGGCTCTCAAACTCAATAAAATTAGCAATATATTATCCAATATGAACACCTTGATTCAAAAGCATGGAGTATAAATGGGAAAGAAAAAAAAAAAAGACCTTATAGGCAAATGGCAGAACTGAAAAGATGATTAAGTTACTCATTGATTGTGTGTGTGCGCATGTGTGCGCGTGTGTGTGCATGTGTGTGCGCGCGCTCTCTGCTCTAAAACAGATATTCAGCAAGTGGAGAAAATAAAAACAAAAAGAAAAATGCATAGATTCACCTTCTAAAAATAGCTTCTGCCACATCCCCCTTGAGTAATTCTTTGGAGTTTACTGGTTTATAGAAGATATTCTCCCTTCACCTAAACATCTCAAAGAGCAGTAGCTCTCATAAAAAGCAATCACTGATCTCATTGGGAAGTGTTGGCAAGTATTTCCTTCTGAGATGGGGGTTATCTACTGATAAGGAAAGAGAAGAATTTATGAGAAACCGTTGAAAGAGATGGCTAACAATCTGTGAAGATTTTTTTGTTTTTGTTTTGTTTTGTTTTTTACTTTATACAGTCTTTATGAATATCTTAATGTTCAAAAATGACTTGTTCTTTTTCTTCTTTTTTTATATTGGAATGAGGGATGATAAGTTAAACCCACATAGACTCTTTAAAACTATAGGCTAGATAGAAATGTATGTTTGACTTGTTGAAGCTATAATCAGACTATTTAAAACGTTTTTGCTATTTTTAATCTTAAAAGATTGTACTAATTTATTAGAGACAGATCCTATGTGGTTCTCTTCATAAGAAAGAGCATTCCCACTCAAATCACCTGGGCTTTCCCATCAATGTTTTCAAAAGATAAATCTGATTTATGCATCATTATGGCATCATTTATTTTGAAATTTTAAAATAAACTAAGCGCGATTCTTTATGCCCCTCTCCTGCAATGCTCATAAAGTCCAGAATCTGAAGGGGCTAAAACAAGAGGAAAATTTTGTTGATTCTTTGTTTTTGGTTTGTTTGTTTGTTTTCAATGCTAGTGTTTAATCCTATAGTACATATTTGCTTATTGCTATGTTAATATTCTAAAAGACTTTCCTGTTAGGTATTAGAAACTGATACATAGATACCTTTTTTGTGTGATTTCTATTTAAAAAAAAAAAAGGAGATGAGAAGACTGTCTGAGCTTTAAGTGCGTATGGTACAGGATAAAGATACAAATTTAAATAACCAAATCCTATCTGGAACAATACTTTTTGTAGGAAACCTCTCACAGATGAGACAGAGGCCCAGGGAGTTTTTGAAACTGTCTTTTTTCCTCTTAGTCCTTGTTCATTTAGTATCTGCCTCAAAATTTTGTAGAGGGCTGACCAAGCTGAAACCCTAGAATGAAAGGGGCCTCTTTAAAGCATACATTTCACATGTTCCTTCTTAATTTATGATGCCACATTGATCTTAAACACGGTCACCATTTCTCCCCATTCTTCAGCTGTCATTGATAAGGTCTTTCAAGAAAAAACAACTTAAAAAGAGAACACAAAAGTTCAAATGTTACTGCCCAATTGAAATGTAAGTTAAGATAGAGATAGTTTCTCCCATTTAACCCCTGCTGAATCACCTGTCACCTTCCAAATGACCTTCACAATCCTTAGAATATTCCTTTTTTAATTGTCCAGCCCTACTGTATCTAAAAATTAAACATTACTCATTTTCTTTTGCCCAAAATGCACTGATGTAAAAGTAGGAAAAATGAAAAAAGAACTCGAAAATCCCTTCCAAACCACCCATTGGCCCCACTCACCTACCCATAGCAAGGTCACTACTGTTAATCCCTTAATCTGATTTTGTTTGGATATTTATCTTGTACCTGCTGCTAAACACACTGCAGGAGGGACTCTGAAACCTCAAGCCACCTACTCACATCTCTTATCTGTGTCTGTGTATTATTAAAATGTCTATTCAAATATCAAAAACTTTCAAACATCATGTAGCTTGTATTCAGTTTATACAAAGGTCCCAAATACTATGTCAGATCTCTTTTTTGCTGAGAGAGCTAATGAAGTGTGAAAACTGGGATTACATCATGTGTTTTGCTTCATTTGTTTTTATCACATTTAGGCCAAGTGTGATAAATAAACTTACAGACACTGAATTAATCTTCCCTGCTACTTTGAAACCAGAAAATAATCATTGGTCATTGATTTTATCTGTCTTAGTTCAAAAGCATATTTTTTATTAAATTAACTCTGATTGTATTTGAAATTATTATTCAATTCATTTATGGCAGAGGAATATCAATCCTAACGACTTCTAAAAATGTAACTAACTGAATCATTATCTGACATTTACTGTTTAATAAGCATATTTTGAAAATGTATGGCTAGAGCGTCATAATAAAATGATATATCTTTCTTTAGTAATTACATTAAAATTAATCATGTTTGATTAATTAGTTCTTTTGGACAATGTTGGTGTAATGTGTCATTCCTTAAGAATTCTATTGTCATGTAGCATTTTTATTAATTAAGGTCATTGCAACAAATAAACATGAAAACTTACCCAGAAAATAAAACTAATCATACACCAGAATGGAGATATCTTATAGAATTTACAGATTATATTTAAAAATAAATGTTTCAAAGAACTTGGAAAAACTATGTAAGAGATGTATGAATTGTACAGGAGATGCATTAACAATAAAGCAGGTTTAAGTAACCCATCCCCACTTACCATAACCCAACAGTGAGTTATAATCCATGACAAAGCGTTTGGGAAAAGGTTTTCTATCACGTAGGGTACATAATATACAAGTAGCATTTAATACACTCCCAATATCGAGAAATGGTATAAGAATGTGATCTCTCAACACTGAATTTCTGTTTCAATAAATCTTTCTAATTCTTTACTGAATAGATACTGTGAATATCAAACTCACAGTAGCATTTGTGGAAGCACAAAGTGGAAAGATTAGTGATTTCCCTCTTGTTATTTGAAAGCATCTCATTCTATTTCCCTTTTCTTAAACCGTCCATGAGTTATTTGGAAAGCTACCTAAATGTAAAAAAGGCTCATGAGATTTTGTACTTGATTTTAAGGAACTAATAATATTACTAAAGTTTCCTGTATCATTTTCCCACGTGGGGCTCACCATCACGCCCAACTTCACTCACTCAAAGTATCCATGGTTCTCCCTAGGCCCAACAAGAGGACTAATCTCCTCGTTCTGTTTGTGCTCTGCATCGGACCTCCCGGGGCCAAAAGCTTCTAACAGCAGGGCGTGCACGCCTGCGCATGCGCATGGCTAGCCTGGGGACAGCCTTTTCACTAAAGGTTTTGTGGACGTTGAAGTAAGAGGGCAGAAAGATCTCAATCATCACTTTCATCTTAGTAAGATTCCCTTCCTCTCTTCTGCATACTCTCCCAGGAATTACTTCCTATCCAACCCTTCATCCTCTCTCTTAGAAAGAACTGGCAAGAAAATTCTGCTACTTCCTCCATCACAGCTTTGCCCGTAGTGGGGATGGGGGCAGGCCCGCTCACCTTTTATCATTGTATATGGCCGAAAGTTGTTTTTCCCTAAACAGAAGAGCAATTCTGTCCCTAAGGAATTCTGTCTTCCTTTAAGATCATCTAGGCCACATTACAGCCTCTTTTTGAAAATGCTATTTTTCCTTCCTGTAAGATCGGTGTGAGTGATAATTACCACCACCCCAACAATGGTTAATATTTGCTGAGAACTTACCATGGGTCAGTCACTATATCAAATGGTTCACCTATGTTATCTCATTAGTCCTTATGAAAACCCTATGTGTCAGGCACTGCTATGAACCCTATTTTACAGATGAAGAAATGGAGGCTCAAAGACATTATTTAACGTACTGAAGGTCACAGCCAGGCAGGGTAGGCTTCAATCTGGGTTTGAAGACATCAAACCTGTGTTTTCACTACTTCACCATTCATGCCTCAATCCAGACACAAGGACAATTCCAGGTACCGACAGTCACCTTCTTGTTCAAATTTGGTTATACATGCTAGAAGCAGAAATATAGCTAACTTTGAGTGATAAAATATTTTTGAATATGGTATTATTAAGATAAATTAGAATTTCTGCTCAATAATCAATATATCTAACTGGGCTTTTAACCTTACCTACTGCCATTCCTCTACTGTTCACATCGCAATGTCATTTCGTGATAGTCCTTCGTATCACATATGTAATACCCAATGGTAAGTCAATCTCAGTGAGAAAGGGTATGTCTTAAGCCCTTATACAGTCCAGAAATAAACCATTTCTGCATAAGTAAAACTAGAAGTTGATCATAAAGAATCTTGCCAAGAGCTCTGGCAACACTACACCTATTGTTCTCCTGACAGTTTGTCAAAGTCACTGTGGTCTCAAGGAATGTGGTTGAAGCAAGGCTTCCACGGACAAAAATGTGGACTCACAGAGTCCATGTTCCTATATCCCTGTCCCTCAAAAAGCCCTTAGTTATCCCACTCTAGGGATTCCCAATGGGTACAGTTCTAACCCTAGATGGCATTTTGGAAACATGCAGGGACATTTGCAGTTGTCAATCACAATGACTGGGGGGGGGGGTGTTATAAGGTATTTATTGGGCAGAGGTTAGAGCTCCAGACACTTCATGTAGATGATAAACCTACTTATAATTACCTAAGCCTAGAATATAATTCCAATTTTGTTTATAAACTCAAAGTATTTTTGCATGATTTTTATATAAGCTGAATTTTCCAGGAATGCTACCACTGTCAGTCAGTGGTAGTACTGACTACCACTGTAGTCGGTATATATACCACAGTATAAAGGTGGTACTTTATTTCGTTTGGAACTTTACCAAGCATTGTCCACTGTTCTAGAAAAAACATCACTTATAGCAATGCTAATTGTACTATTTGAATCTCTCTACTTGCCACCTGTATCAGTAGCTGTCACATTCATAATTCTCCACATAGGGGTAAATTAGCTGACCACTTCCCTATGCTTTCCAATAGAGTTGGGCCTTAGCATTTCTATCTTGTAATGCATGTTATTTTACTATGAACTGTTTTCATTATACTTTATATTACAGTTCAGGCATCATTTTGATTTTTGTTGAAATTGTGTATTATCTATGAATTTCACTTTGGGATATTAAAGGGTATATCATAACATGTTTGCTATGAAAAGGGGAGCTTTGGGTCTGATAGGGATGAACACAACAATTATGATCCTGCCTGAGTAATAATGCCAGATGGATGGCAGAGCCTTTGCCCTCTTCCCAGTGAGGCATTTAAAGTGTAAAGCTGGGCCGAAAGCTTGTATCTTCCTCACCTGTTTATGGATAGAGATTAAACCTCTTTGGGATCCAATAAAGGATAATGGTTATGGTTAATACAACATCTGGTTTCTAAATGTTCTTTCCTTCACCCTGTGATGGGATAAGATGATTTTGAAAAGAATAAAGCAATCACTAAAATCAGAAACAGATGTAAATTGGATTTGAGACAATACCATCAGTACATCAAAAGTAAAATTTGACCTTGGATTTCAAGCAAGGTTGGAAATGTGGCCTAGAAGGGAGGTTTCTCATTTTAATGGTTACTACCAGGAAAGTTAAAGATTAAGTAACTGTCCCATAACTTCCTAACTATACTTTGTTTATTGAAATCAGTGGCTCCACCTTAGCCTCCAACCTACTCCAGGGGGAACAGTGGGAGTCTCTCCAAATGGAAATCTGGGGGGTTCATAGTCTCTATTCACGGCAACTTCTCTATATAAGTGCTGTGGTTGAATCCATCAGTCCACCCCACAAACAGGGAACTCTCTTCCCCAACCCCAAATGTCTAAAAGATGTGATAGAGAGACAGACAGATAGACAGAGATGGAGAAAGTGCTCCCCTAGAGAGAGAAGGAGACAGCAGTAATAGAGGCAGAAATGATACCTAGTATTGTACTCTCCACCTTATTTGGCCCAGATCTTCTAATTCAGCCACCATCCTAGAACCTAAAATATTCAAAGATAGGTTACTCCAAGACCAATATTCTCTCCCTATTTTTTCTGTCTCTCTCTTCTTCAAAGGGCTTTGGGAATGGAAACATTTCCATTCCCCTCCTATAGCCAAGTAAATTCTCTTAGTTAATATTGAAAAGTCTCTTCTGGTATCTCTAGTCCTCACTGCAGTAGTAAAAGATACAGTGAAATAATTAAATACATATTTATGCTAGAATGTACTGGATGTTTATCTGTTTGCTCTCATATCCATTTCCCAACATTCTACATTTTCCAGCCACCCCCCCCTATTTTTTTTCTGATTTCCAGGTAGGCTTGGCTGTAGGAGACACTAACAAAAATGGAGGGCAGGAAGAAAGTAGAAGCCAGGGTATTCCTGCCTTTTCTCTCTGCTTCAAGCAGCATCTTCAGCAGTAATTGCTGTTCCTGCCCCCCCACTTGAAGCGGCACCCTGTCCCCTCCGTGGACCTAGATCCATCCAGATGGTTCTTCTCAGATGGGAACACTACTTCCTCTCTGTGTCTCTCGAGATCTAGGGATGGTAGTGACTTCCTGATGATGTTAATCTCTGGGTTGACTCCCATCTCTTATTTGGCTACTCATCTTTTCCATCACCTGTGCTAAATCCCCTCTGTTTAAAATACCTAGAATAGTTTCTGCTGCCCTCTCTGGACCTTAACTAATACCCACAGGAATAACATAGTGGTAAGAAACGTGAGTGCTGAAATCAAGCAGATGTTGGTGTGTGTTGTGGCTCTGACACTTCTGGCTGTGTTCTTTAGACAAATTAAAACAACTTCTGGGGCTTCCTGGTGGTGCAGTGGTTGAGAGTATGCCTGCTGATGCAGGGGACGCGGGTTCGTGCCCCGGTCCGGGAAGATTCCACATGCCACGGAGCTGCTAGGCCCGTGAGCCATGGCCGCTGAGCCTGCGCGTCCGGAGCCTGTGCTCCGCAACGGGAGAGGCCACAACAGTGAGAGGCCCACGTACCGCAGAAAAAAAAAAACAAAAAAACTTCTGTGAGGCTCAGCTTCCTCTTTTGTAAAATGATATTAATGACAATAACAACAACCACCACAACAATAATATCTACCTCATATTGGTATTTGAGGATTAAACATTATCATGTAATGGTTCCTAAATTTCTAGATTTCTCAAAATTGTAAAATTTCTAAAAATAAAAGTAGAATTTTCAAGAAATTGAGATAGGGTGGCAAAATCTTTATTGGGCTAAAATAAGGACATTTTAAAAAACCTATCATAACATCATGTCATTAAAAGGGAATTCATTTTAATAACATGGCATGGATATAATCTCAGAATAAAGGGCAGTTTCTTAAATTTAATAAATTAAGCTTTATGAAAAACTCATCACATTGTCTTAATTTATCCCTTTCATCTTTTTAGTTTCTCTATGGCTAGATGAAAACACGGGCACAGTCCTGCACTGGTCTGCTTCTCAGCTCTTGTTTATGATACTTTTGTTGTCACTACTTCTATTGTTACTATTAGGAATGAGAGTACTCATTAAGGATCTAAGATATCCAAGGCAAAATTCTCTCCATTGGCTTTGTCACACTCTTTTCTACGTACACTCTTTTCTCTTTTCTACGTACACTCTGATTCATGGCCCCAACTTTTCTGAGCAAGTGACCACCTCTTCCCTTAATTTGACTCTGACTTAGCAAAATCAGGGAAAAAGTACTGTTTGAGCCTAAAAAATCCTTATACCACAAAAGCAAACGTAAAAGTTCAAGTCCAGCATTTTCTTGCTATGTCACTATAATCCTTCCTCTTTCTTCACCTCATCCCAGCCCAGCCAGCAGAGCTACAAATTTTCCATATAATGATTTCGAACTGTTTATATGATATTTTCAGGCCCTCCCTATATAGTACTGAAATAATTATTCTAATTAATTCATGGAAACAATGCAAATAAGTCAGTTGTTTGTCATTATGCACAACCTGAACACCAATAATTTTTCAACCAGTTTTACTGGCTTCCTCAGCACATAACTTCAGTTATTCCACCTTTTACTTTTAGTCATATTTGTTCCACACCATATTCTTCTAAGTCATCACTGTTATTCTTAGCAATTGCTATTAAATGATATTTGATGGTCTGGCCTCTTACTCCTCAGCCTTTTAAATTTTCCATAATGTCAAATAATAGAAGTATCCCTGATGAGGCAAACATGTCCCTGAAAGAAAAGTGAACCTATTTTCAAGTCCTTCTTAAGCTGTGAGGATTTATTTTTGATCTTTCAATGTGTGCATTACATTATTCCAAATTCTCTTTGGGGTTGCTCCTGCAGGACCCAGGGGTGTATCAGTCACTGGAAGAGCAATTTGAGAACCTCTAGGACTGATTTTTGAAAATGCAGTATCCACAGAAACACTCTTCAGACGCTATCCCAGCAAATGCTGGCAATTCTACGCTTGTGTAGAAGGTGGCTTCGGTGGGTTTGTCCAACTGCTGTTCTATGGAGACCATCACTCTTTTAAACACAGCACATTCTATGCTGTATCCTTGCATGACCATCACAAGAATTATGAACGTAGACTTGTATTTCCCAGAAAGAGTATGCCTCAAGCTAAAAGCAGCCGGATGAGATAAGGAAAATCAGTCAGTGAAAGATTTGCTTAGAGTCTTTGGGGCATGTTCATGCTCTCCAGGGTTTATGTGTACAGTATTAATAAGTCAATTCTAAAAGTCAAACAGATAATACTCCAAAACTTGTACGTAGACTCTTGCACCAAAGAACCACATACTCCTGGATCAGCACACTGCTTTTTACCTAAGAAGTAAATGAATGTGGGAAACAGTTGTGGGTCGCCATCAACAGGACAGTCCCATGTGCATTTGGTCAGAATATTCTCTCTGAAAATGTGATCTCTGTCTCATGAACTGAGGGAGGAAGGAAGACAAACTTCTTGAAGAAAAAACCCAGATAAACCCACTTGAAGCCATTCTTCCAGTAGTTTTAATGGATTGCACACAACCACTCACACTTTCTCGCCAGGCCCCCTTGGGACCAACACTACATAGTTTAGAGACAAGCAGACAGGATTAAGGGTGAAGTCTGTGAACCACGGAACACAATTTTCCTCTCCATGAAACTAACTGGCCCTTCTGGGGACCAAACCCATGACCCTGGGCTCATTAGCACTCTACTCCAACCATACCCAAAACAAATACAGGTTTGAAGCCAGAGGAGCTTCAAACCACACATAAGAATGTAATCAACAGAGCCACAGGGAAACACATAAAGTAAACACTTTCTATATAGGCAAAAAGAACAGAAGATTTGGAAAGAGCCTACATTCTCTGAATCCCTTAGTCATCTGAAGGCTTACTGGAAATTTCCACTTGGATATCTTCCATCATTTTGGCTTCAGCCATTTTCCTCTCTCAGCCCCCACCCCTGAAAGGAATTTACCATTTGGAACTTTCAGTTTATGGCACCATCACTCAGTCAACCAAGTTCAGAACCTTGGAGTTGTCCTTAGCAACACATTTGACAATCCAATGCATATTTAGTCCAAAAACAAAATTCATTGAGGACTTTACTCAGACATCTCTCATATCTCTCCTCCTGCCTATGCCCAAAAGCATCACCACAGTCCAAACCTCATCACCTTCTGGATATTATGATAACTGCCTACCAGTTTTCGCCTCTCCGATCCATTTTGTATACCATTCTTAAAATTCTGCTTTGCACATCTTCTCAAAAACTTCAGTGGCTACTGTTCCAACTTGATATCTTACATTTTCCCAGAATCTATTACAACTAAACTGTTCATATTCATCCCCACCTTTGCATAAGCCCTTTTTTTCTAGATGTCCAAAGACTAGCCACCATTTAAGACACAGACCATATTTCAATTCTGTTTTTCTAGGCTACTTCAAACCCTTTGAATCTTTCTCTTTTGAACTCCTGGACCCCACATTAGCAATACTAGGAATCTGATTCTCTAATAGTCTATCACTACTTTATTTTTTGCTCTATGTAACACTTTACAATCATATTGTAAATTCTCTGAAGGCAGAGACTTGGCTTTTATCCCATGGGTATTTTTGAGCCCTAATGTGTGAGCGATACTATTCTGGGAATATAATAATGAATGAAACAGACTTACATTGTAGTAAGAAGGAGATGGACAGTAGACAAATACATAAACAAGGTACCTGCAAATAGTAGAGAAAACAAAAGGGCAACATAAGAAAACATGAATTGAATCACTATTATTAATTCATCTCTTTTCTGAGGCCAGGCAGTCCAATGGGGAAGTCAAACCCTTATAAAATGAATTATTACCCCATTCTGCCTTGGGTTCGCTCTTCCTCTAGCATTCTCTCTCTTACAAATTCCATCCTGTCATCTGGCTTTCTCCTCCATGAAGATGATGCCAAACTGATCTCTCTCTTCTGAAATTCAGTCATTATAATCCACCACCTGACAATCACCTCCACCTAGAATTGCACTGTCCAATACAGCAGCCACTGGACAGCTGGTCGAAATTGGGATATGCTGTAGGTGGAAAATATGTACTGGATTTCAAAGACTTAGCATGAAGAAAAAGGATATAACATAATTGGTATTTTTATATCGACCACATGTTGGATGATAATATTTTGGCATTAAGTAAAATATATAATTAAAATTAGTTTCATCTGTTTCTCTTTTTTAAATGCGACTGCTAGAAAAATTTTAAATTACACATGGCTTACATTTGTGGCACTCATTATATTTCTATCAGACAGTGCTGACCCAGAAGTTTTGAGCACTTACTGTATACCAGGCATGATTCTACTTGATGCCCAACTTCTAGGATTGCTATTACTTCAATTCAAACTGAAGATGTCTTTTCTCCTCCCAAGGCTACTCTATATTTTGGCTTTCCTACCTTTGTCAATGATTCTGTTCCAACTTTCCAGAGTTACAAAATCAGACATCTTTATCTTTTTTTCAGTGTTCATCATTTGCCAAGTCTTGTAGAGTTTCCTCTGTAGCACGATCTCTATTTCCTCCCTCCCTTCTGTTCTCATACCACTGTCCTTGATATCTCTCAAAGAACAATTTAGTAAGATCTCTGCTTTCATATCTCCCCACTCCAGTCTAATCTGTATGCTACTGCTACATCAGTCTTCCTAATCCAACACAACAATACCAGAATCAAAGAATGGTACAATTGAAGGAACATTGGGTATCCTTGTGGAATCTTTTCAAAACAATGAAATGAATAGATAAGATTTATAGGGGGGGTGCTGCCTGTTTGCCACTGACTCTTAAGTATCTCACATATATAATCACATTTAATCATCCCAACAACCTTATGAGGAAGATATTATTAATATACTCATTTTGCAGATAGGAATCCCAAGGTCCAGGCATATTAAGTAACATGCCCCAAAGGCACAACACCAGTTGTCAGCTCACGTCTATCTGACCCCAGAGGCCTTACTCTTAACTTCTATGCTATATTATCAGAGTGAATGGGAAAAGTCTTCATAATCCTGTCCCCCAAGACTTGCTATTCTATCCAGATCAGTAAATGATATCATTATTCACCCAGGGGCTCAAGTAAAAAACCTGAGTCATTCTTGATGTCTTTCTCCACATTCCAATCAAATCCATCATCAAACCCCATTAACTCTCTATTAAAAATATATCACAAGTTTGCCTTCCCACTATCTGCATACATGTATCCTTATCATAAGCCCTGTCATTGCTCACTTAAAAATTCTAATTTGGTTCCTTACTGCTGTAGTGGATTGAATTGTGTCCCTTAAAAAGATATGTTTGATTCCTAACCCACCCACCCCCAGTAGCTATGAATGTTGGTACTCTATTTGGAAATAGTCTTTGCAGATGTGATTAGTTAAGGATCCACAATGAAATCACCCTGGATCTAGGGTGTGCCCTAAATCCAATGACTGACGTCTTTCTAAGAGAAAGGAGAGGCCAATTTGGACACAGAGACACGGATTAGAAAAGGCCATGTGAAGATGGAGCCAGAGACTGGGGTTACGGTGCCACAAACTAAGAAATGCCAGGAGCCACCAAGGCTAGAAGAAACAAGGAAAGATTCTTCCCTAGAACCATCAGAGGGAGCATGGCCCTGTCAGTACATTGATTTGGGACTTCTGGCCTCCAGAACTGTGAAAGAATAAAATTTCTGTTGTTTTAAACCACCTAATTTGTGGCAATTTGCTATTGCAGCCCTAATATACTGCCCTTTCATCTTCTTTAGTCTATTCTTAACATAGAGACCAAGAGTCGTTCATTTGACTGAAAATCAGATCAAGGCCCCCCCTGCTTGCAATCCTCCCTTCTGTAGTTTTTCATCACACTCAGAATACTATCCAAAGTCCTGCCCATGGCCTTCCATGTCGGATATGAACCTGTCTCTAGCTACTTGTAGACCTACTCCTGTCAAGTCCACTCACTCTGCTCCAGTCTCTCTGGACTCTCACTGTTCCTCAAAGGCAAAAGTATATTCCCACATCATTACCTCTGCACTTGTTGTTTTCTGTCTGGAAGGCTCTTCCACCAGCTCTTCTCATGGATTTCCCTTGCTTCATACAGGTTTCTGCTAAAAAGAAAGGCCATCCCCGGCCAACCTACCTAAAATAGCATACCCTGTCCTGGCCTTTTGATCCCCTTACCCTGCCTCAAAGCACTTCCCACTGAATCAATATTATACATGTACTTTTGTATTGGTTTCCTTACTGTCTATCAGCCTCACTGATGCATCCCCAGCACCTACCATGGTCTATGATACATAAAGGCTCTCTAAAGATTCATGTAATGCACGAATAAATGAATGAACACTTGAGTTGGAGCCTAAGGAAAATTTAGTATGATTGACTTATGGGCCAAGTATTTTAAGTCAGGGTAATAAAAATATAATCAATAGCAGCAGTAACCATTTCTTGAGGGATTTCTATGTGCCAGGCACTGCACGAAGGGTTTTAAATATCTTATCCCAATTAATCCTCAAAACAATTCTATTAGGTAATCATAATTAGCTACTGAGTAAACTGAGCTTAGAAAGGTTAAATAGCTTTATATATAATTCTTACAATTCAATATAAAAATACAAATAACCCAATAGAAAAATGGGCAAAGATATGAACAGAGAACTCGTGGAAATTAACATATGAATGGCTGATAGTCATTTGAAAAAAAGTGCTCAATTCCATTTATAATCAGAAAAATAAAAAATTAAGCATGAAACAGAATTTTTACTCATAATATTGGCAAAATTTTAAATTTGGTAATACCAAGTATTGACTACAGTGTGGGAAAACAGGTATTCTCATATCCTGCTTATGGATGTATACCCTGGTTCATTGGAGGGCAAGGGGGCAATAATAATTAAAATTTTAAATGCCTGTATCCTGTGATCCATCAACTTTGCTTCTGCCCTAGAAAAGTCCTCACACATATGTACATGAAAGAAAGAACAAGGATATTCATTGCAGTATTGTCTGTTAGAGCAGAAACCTGTAAATAACATCAGTGTCCACAGTAGGGGGAACAGTTTCATAACAGTGAATGTATTCATGGTAATGAACACTATGAAACAGTTAAAAATAATGGGGTAGATCTCTATGAACTATATGATCAGATTTATAATGTTAAATAAAAAAGCAAGATTTAGAATGATATGTGTAATAACATCATGTATGCAATAGCAAAACAATACATTTTCTATGGAAATGATTGATAGATGATAGATAGATAGACATATAGATAGACAGACAGATATCCGAGTTCATTTGAGCTGCTATAAGAAAATACCATAGACTGAGTGGCTTCCAAACAACAGAAATTTGTTTTTCATGGTTATGGAGGCTGGAAGTCTGAGATCAGAGTGCCAGCAAGGTCAGGTGAGGGATCTCTTCCAGGTTGCACACTTCTCATTGTGTCCTCACGTGGCAGAAGGGAGTAGGGAGTTCTGTGGAGTCCCTTTTATAAGAGCACTAATCCCACCAATGAGGGCTTCATGACCTAAGCACCTACTAAATTCCCCACCTCCTAATACCATCACATTGGGCATTAAGATTTCATCATATGAATTTGGGGCAGACACAAACATTTAGACCATAGCAATAGCTATAGGTAGATGATTGATAAATCGGTAGATAGATAGATAGATGATAGATAGGAAGAAGTGAGGGAAGAAGGGAGAGAGGGAAAAAGGAAGATAATTTAGAGCAGGGAAATGGATGATATCATGTAAGGGGAGAGTGTGGAAAGAAAAGAGTGGAGGGCCCAGGTCTAAACCTGAAAGAACTCCATTACTCAGAGTTTGGGTAAAAGAAGGGGATTCTGAGATGTTGCAATCACAAAGGCAAGAACACTGTGGTGCCACTGAGTCAGAATGACAGTGTTAAAAGGAGATGTTTTACTATATTGAAAGGTGTTAAAATGTTTAGTAAAATTACTTTTGCGGCATAGCATATATTAGTGGTTTTTCTTGAGTAGTTTTGGCGGATTAGAGAGAGCAAACACCACACTAAGGCTGAAGTAAAGAATGAATGAGAAGTGAGGAAATGAAGAAAAAGGTATAGAAAACTTTTGACCAAGAAAAGGTCAAAGACACAGGGGAATGTGGGCCCAAGAGTTATTTTTAATGAAAGATACTGGAGAAGGTATGTATGCTAATAGAAATGACCCAGTAAAAAGGTAAAGATTAAAAATGAAAAAGAGAAGGGGACTTCCCCGGTGGCTCAGTGGTTAAGAATCCCCTGCCAACGCAGGGGACATGGGTTCGAGCCCTGGTCCGGGAAGATCCCACATGCCACGGAGCAACTAAGCCTGTGTGCCACAACTACTGAGCCTGCGCTCTAGAGCCCACGGGCCACAACTACTGAGCCCACGTGCCACAACTACTGAAGCCGGCATACCTGAGCTCATGCTCCACAAGAGAAGCCACTGCAATGAGAAGCCTGCACACCGCAACGAAGAGTAGCCCCTGCTCGCTGCAACTAGAGAAAGCCTGCCTGCAGCAACAAAGACCCAATGCAGCCAAAAATAAATAAATAAATAAATAAATTTATAAAAAAGAAAATGAAAAAGAGAGAAAAGGGAAAACTTGAAGAACAAAGTCCCTGAGAAGATGAGAATATCCAGACTCCAACAGGAAAAAAAAATGGTTTTTGACTAGAGAAAGGGTACTTGCCCAATTGTAACAATGGAGGGAAAAAGAAAGATAGAAGTGCAGGTAGGTTTGTAAACTTGGTAGCAAAAAAGAAAGGAGGGTGTGCCTATTTGAGGATGTTTACATTCTCCATGAAGTAGGATTCAAGGTCATCATTAAAATTGAGGGCAGCATGGGATGCGGAGAGAGGGACAGGGTAGGTGGAAGTTTGAGAGGGTAATAAAAGGTATAAAATATATTCATTGTGGTTGGTAATTGGGGGATATCTATTTGTTCCAGTGGGTAGAAGTACATACAGTAGAGAAATGTATTAGCAGAGAATGTCTATTTGAGGTTGAGGGTTACAAATATATAGTGATGCCAGTATGACCGCTTGTCTCTGTGGCTATAGGTTGCGTGTACTAGAAAAAAAGGTCAAGGTCTTTGTTAAATACAGCATTAAATTTTACTTTCTTTCAACCACCAGTAAACTCCTTACAGTCAGTCAAAAAGTGTGCATTCTATCTGGTATTTTTTTAAGATCAAAGAATTATTTGGGGAATATTGTCTAGTGTTGGTTCATTAAAACAGTTCTGGGGACTTCCCTGGTGGCGCAGTGGTTCAGAATCTGCCTGCCAATGCAGGGGACATGGGTTCAAGCCCTGGTGTAGAAAGATTCCACATGCCACAGAGCAACTAAGCCCATGCGCCACAACTACTGAGCCTGCGCTCTAGAGCCCGTGAGTCACAACTACTGAGCCCGCAGACCACAACTACTGAAACCCACACGCCTAGAGCCCGTGCTCTGCAACAAGAGAAGCTGCCGCAATGAGAAGCCCGTGCAACGCAACAAAGAGTAGCCCCTGCTCGCCGCAACTAGAGAAAGTCTGCGCTCAACAACGAAGACCCAATGCAGCCAAAAAAAAAAAAAAAAAATTTTAATTAAAAAAAAAAAAACGGTTCTGGAAGCCTCCCCATCACTTAAATGAGCAGTATTCTTTTTGTTTTTATAAATGAACTGAGAACAATATATATAAACGTGTTATCTTTGACTCTGCTCTCTCCTTCATTCCTTTTGCCACCTGTAGCTGTCAAGCCCTCCCATTCGGCCTTCCAGGTCCATCCCTCTTCAATGTGTCCTCTTGTTCCATAACCACTGCTATCGCTCTAGTCTGCACAGTAGTGTGGCCAAAGCCAGCTACACATGAGAATTCTCAGAGCTCTACCTAAACTGGTTCAGAACTTCTGGAAATCATGACCCTAAAATCTCCATTTTTAACAAGTTCCTTATGAGGTACCTTTTCAGTCCACCTCAGCCCACATTTGGAACACAGTCTCCCATATGCAAGGTGTATTTTGGTGTTTCCTGACTTTGAAAAGAAGCACCCGCCACCACGTAACCACTCAGAAATAAATCTGAGGAAGTGAAATGGAATTTCCATTTCTGAACAAATAAATTATCCTCAGAGATGACTGCTTGAGTGTAAAGTACACAAGGCCATATTGTGTGTAAGAATTAATGTTTGTGGAAGGAATAAATGACTGGATAACAATTGAACCCAAGGTGGGGGTGAGGCGATGCTGCATTTTGTAGTAGTCTACAAGACTGGACAAGAACTTTGCACATTCTGTTTTGAAGAGCTGCCAGGGAGAAGAAATGCCAGGCCAAGGAAAAGTTGTGTAAGAGGAAAACTTAAAGAGGAGTATCGAAGCTTGGAAGGAGCCACATATGAAATAAAATGTCATTTATTCTTTTCTAATCACAACTCAGTTTAATGAGGAGATTTGGCAGGGAGGGGACCCTGGTTGGAAGAAAGATACTCTATTAACCAAAGAAGCCAGTAGAGGCTACACAGCCAAATAAACTGTACCGGCCTTCCTTAATTTACCAGCTGTTTCCTTTCTGTTGAATGGAAATAGAAAAATTAAACCTTCTAAACTCAATATGAAAATGATTCCTTCAGACTCTAGAGAGCATGATCAGGTTCTTACAAGAGAAACTATTTAGCAGTGACTTAATAATATGTCTCCAGAATACAAATTCAAGGGACCAGACATGGAATGTTCATCAGCCTTTCTAATGACATTCACAGAGTTATTTTTATGCTTAATCAAATGAGTCTCAGACAGCTTTTGAATATGGAAAGGATGATACACAAATGTTTGTGCCAATTTCTGGTTATGTACTTTGCTTAAAAATTGACTTGGACTAGCTAAAATTTTGGCTGAAGGCTTTTCTTGGTAAGAATGCAGTAAAATATGTGGGCATTTCATCCGAGTTGGGAAGGTATCACTTCACTGTGGGCCGCAGCGTTGTAAAAGGTCAGTTAGGTGACAAAATGACAAATTCTCTTTACACTACTTAACGAGATTTTATAGATTACACATTGAAGTAGGCAATTTCCATTACCATTTCCTGGATGGGAATTACATTGATATCTTCTATTAAAAGGATAAAAAATGACTTAAAATGTAAACATTAAAACATGTACTCTTTATTTGTTTTTGCCTTAGAAATACAAATTCATAATATAATATAATTTGGAACTAATATAGACATAAGAGAGCATCTAACTCAAAACATTTGTTTCAAAAATTAAGAGAAGCTGTCAGATTTAGTTCAAAATTAGAGCACCTAAGAGTTGATTGTATTTATGATAGTACTGCCAACTTAGAACTTAGTACGACCTAGAACCCTGCTTCTATATTCCACATGTGTACTAGAAATAAAATCAGGGCTCCCTAGGGCTTCCCTGGTGTCGCAGTGGTTGAGAATCTGCCTGCTAATGCAGGGGACATGGGTTCGGGCCCTGGTCTGGGAGGATCCCACATGCTGCGGAGCAACTAGGCCCGTGAGCCACAACTACTGAGCCTGTGCGTCTGGAACCTGTGCTCCGCAACAAGAGAGGCCGCGATAGTGAGAGGCCCGTGCACCGTGATGAAGAGTGGCCTCCGCTTGCCACAACTAGAGAAAGCCCTCGCACAGAAACAAAGACCCAACACAGCAAAAATAAATTAATTAATTAATAAACTCATACCCCCCAACATCTTCTTTAAAAAAAACAAACAAACCAAGGCTCCCCAAATAATTCCCCATGAATGGATGGTGGTCATTTCCCTCAAAATCCTTGTCTTTGTGGCTTTCCCACAATATGTTGGTTTCTAGGAACTACCTGATGGAATAAAGCAAAAAAGGGGAAGGGAGACCCCAGCAAAATCTTACCAAAACTACTAATCCATGCAAAGAGAAAAAAATCATTTTTTCCTTGGCTAAAGTAATTTGGTTTGGCTTTCCACATGACCCAAATTCACCAGATAATTACCGGTTCTCTGTTTCTCTTCGTGCCGTTTTGGTCTGGTCTTTGAATCCTGAGTGTACCCACAGTCTAAGGGATTAACTGAAAATTTCCCCTGACATTATTAAACCCATATACCATGCATTTTATGGCCTGTTGCAGGACCCCAGATTGCCAGCACTAGGAAATGCACTCAGGAGATTGGCCCTGGCCCCCAGATCAGTTGAAGGGAAAGGGGTTATTGAAAGAGAACAGCTGGGGTGGCAAACTACAGGAGGACGGGGATATGTCTGTTTGATATGTCATTTTATCCTCAGTACCTTGCATAGTGCCTGATGGGCATATAGAAGGGGCTTAATAAATATTTCTTGGAAAGCATATTGAAGTGAATGAATAGAAAACTCAAGTGAACAACCCCAGAAAGCTGAGAGAGTGAAGATGTAAGTTCTCTCTTGGTTATTGTAAAAAACTATCAGAGCTTCTCAGCTCTATAACACACACACACGCTAAGCTAAACATGGACAGTAAGAGCAACCATAAGTGACAATTATTGAACTCTACTATGTATCGGGCATTGTTCTAACCAAGTCTTCCATGTGTGTTAATTCATTTACTCACTGAAAACCTATGTGGCAGATACTGTGATTATGCCTCTGGCAGATGAGGAAGCCAAGAGTTTCATAAACTTCTTCAGTTTCCCAGCTAATCGAGGGATAGAACCAGGATATAAAGCAGGCAGCCCGACTCAAGAGACTACAATCCTAATAACTATGCTCTATTAATTCCTCAAAATTGAAATTAAACCTAAGTAACAAAAATGGTTCGGTATGAGTGCTAGGGGCTTTCCCTCTACTTTTCCATCCATCTTCTGGGGACTGTGTCTGTGTTTCATGGCATTTACTAGTGTCCTTGGCCATTAAAAAGAGAAATATCCAAATAGGTAGCTCCTATGGAGTTTAGCAAAATCTTGGGACATTGTGGGGTATCACTTCTGATGACAATCCATGGATAACATGCAGGCAGCTGTTTACAGAAGGTCCTCAAAAGAAAAGGCTGAAAGAAACAGCCAACATGGCCCTCCTCTAAATAGCAGTGCATAGTCTGCAGGGCACCCCATCCCTCTATGCTCATCAGCTCCCTTTCACCCGGTCCCCTCAGGCCTGGCCTGCTCATCCCAACCCTCAGCCTCCCACTTCACCTCTCCCTCTTCTAATGAGATGACCACCACCTGCTAGCCCAGAAAGGGGGCTCAGTAACCTGGTTCTTTCCCTATTCTCTTTTTTTTTTAATTTATTAATTTTATTTATTTATTTTTGGCTGCATTGGGTCTTCGTTGCTGCATGCAGGCTTTCTCTAGTTGCCATGAGCGGGGGCTACTCTTTGTTGTGGTGCAGGGGCTTCTCATTGCGGTGGCTTCTCTTGTTGCGGAGCACCGGCTCTAGGCGCGTGGGCTTCAGTAGTTGTGGCTCACGGGCTCTAGAGCACAGGCTCAGTAGTTGTGGCTCACAGGCTTAGTTGCTCTGCGGCATATGGGATCTTCTCGGACCAGGGCTCGAACTCGTGTCCCCTGCATTGGCAGGCGGATTCTTAACCACTTAGCCACCAGGGAAGCCCTCCCTATTCTCTTTGTCACCTAATTTTATGTCATAGATTCTGTAGCCTGCTTCCTTAAGAACCTTCCTTTTGGATTCTCAAGGGCTCTCTCCTCTCTCAAAACCTGGCTCTTCAAATCAAAAGTTCTGGCATTGGAATCCATGCTTCTATTGTGGGCTGCAAGAACCTATTTTATTGGTTCCTTCCTTTTTGCTTTCCTGAGCTAACAATCCTAACTCTCCTCAAATCAATACAGATGCCTCTGGCTGAACAGGGAAGAAATACTGAAACATAAAGAGAGATTTTATTTCAAAAACAAAACCAAAAACCTTTCTTTCAAGCCAGTCAACTAAGTTTAAGAAATCACCAAAGCTTGGGACTTCCCTGGTGGCGCAGTGGTTAAGAATCTGATTGCCCATGCCGGGGACATGGGTTCAAGCCCTGGTCCAGAAAGGTCCCACATGCCATGGAGCAACTAAGCCTGTGTGCCACAACTACTGAGCCTGCGCTCTAGAGCCCGCGAGCCACAACTACTGAACCCGCGCGCCTAGAGCCTGTGCTCTGCAACAAGAGAAGCCACTGCAATGAGAAGCCCGCGTACCACAACGAAGAATGGCTCCCACTCGCTGCAACTAGAGAGAGCCTGTGCGCAGAACGAAGATCCAATGGAGCAAAAAATAAATAAATTTATTTTTTAAAAAAAAGAAATCACCAAAGCTTAAGAGCTCACCTCATTGAAGTGTTGTATTTCATTTCATTTTGTTCTTTTGTTTTGTTTTGTCTCCTCCCCAAACCTGCAGAAGCAATTCTTGGACATGGCTCCTTTTGCTCCAGAGTGGAAAAGAGCTCTGGGCCTTAGCTTTTGTCCTGAGTCTGTCATTAATTTACTGCAAAACTTGGGCTGGCCACTTCTCTGCACTCGGTGACTGTCTCAGTTGCACCAACTACGTAACAATCATTTCACCCACTGTTTATGAGGCAATTATTGTGGACAAGACCTCTCTGGGAAGGTGTCCATGCATTGCCTCTTTTGACTTCACAAGAATCCTGGGAGCAAGGAAGGTATTTTTATCCCCATGTCACAGACAAGGCAGCTGAGGCTTATCATCCAGTATAGTGATAAATCCAGGATTCAAACCCAGGTTTTCGGGACTCTGAAACCCTTTTCACTCTACAACTATAGCATTTTATTTTATTTTATTTTATTAACATCTTTATTGGAGTATAATTGCTCTACAGTGGTGTGTTAGTTTCTGCTTTATAACAAAGTAAATCAGCCATACATAGACATATATCCCCATATCTCCTCCCTCTTGCGTCTCTCTCCCACCCTCCTTATCCCACCCCTCTAGGTGGTCACAAAGCACCAAGCTGATCTCCCTGTGCTATGTGGCTGCTTCCCACTAGCGATCTATTTTACATTTGGTAGTGTATATATGGCCATGCCACTCTCTCACTTTGTCCTAGCTTACCCTTCCCCCTCTCCATGTCCTCAAGTCCATTCTCTACATCTGCGTCTTTATTCCTGTTCTGCCCCTAGGTTCTTCAGAACCTTTTTGGTTTTTTTTTTAGAATCCACACATATGTGTTAGCATACGGTATTTGTTTTTCTCTTTCTGACTTACTTCACTCTGTATGACAGACTCTGAGTCCATCCACCTCAATACAAATAACTCAATTTCGTTTCTTTTTACGGCTGAGTAATATTCCATTGTATGTATGTGCAGATCTTCTTCACCCATTCATCTGTCGATGGACACTTAGGTTGCTTCCATGCCCTGGCTATTGTTAATAGAGCTGCAATGAACATTGTGGTACATGACTCTTTTTGAATTATGGTTTTCTCAGGGTATATGCCCAATAGTGGGATTGCTGGGTCGTATGGTAGTTCTAGTTTTAGTTTAGATTAGGGGTGTTTGTGTGTGTGTGTGTGTGTGTGTGTGTGTGTGTGTGTGTGTGTGTGTGTTACTACAGAGCTGCTAAGTCTATCGCAGAGGAAATGTTAATGGGAAAATACAAAGTCTGAAATACATTTATGCATAATACTGGAAAGGGAATACCAATAGTTGGTCACCCGAGTCAAGTGGCAGAGCCATGGGGATATCCTGGTCCAAGAAGATACAGGCATCAAATGTGAATGAACAAGCAAATTCCCTTTGGTTGAGCAGTCTATGTTGATTATGTTGTTGGGACAGTTTCTCACCCTGCTAAGGCAAGACCAGAGTTACAAAATTTTAAAAAAGGGCAAGGCAAAGACCACAAGCATTCTGGCAAAATTCTGGTTTGCCGTGGCCTCTCATGCTGACTTATTTCTGCTGAAATGATAAGGATCCCCGGCAGGCTCTCTGGGCAGGAAACTCCAGTGCTTAGGGAGGGAGCCTAATTGGGAAAAGGACAATGAACCATATGCAGACTCTTATATCCCTGACACAGCAAAACACTGTCTTTGCTCTGGATGGCAAAGTTGTTTTCCCACTGTGTGCGTGGGAGAGAGATGACGCATTCTGTGACAGTAACTGTGAACAGGTTGGGGGGAAAAACAAGGGTCACTTCCAAGAGGTCTGTTAAAACTTTCTCTTTTCAAAGTCTGAGGAAATAATAATGTGGCTGCCCAAGTGAAAATCTATCTGTTGCTATGCATTCAGTGTACACCTTATCCACTCAAAACTCTCAATTAAAATCGCAGCTGTTATTTGTGTGTTGGGTTCAGACATTTTCCCATGGCCATGGCAAAGGAACAAAGGAAAATACCCGTGTTGGTCGTTACACCTGCAACTGGGAAGAATGGGATTGATGTCAGCTGCATTCATATTGTATCTGGAATAATAATAATGCCTTTCATTTGCAGAAAGCTTTACAGTTCATGAAGCCTTCATGTGCATTTCATGCATTCATAAAATTAAACATGGTGACTCCCTTATAGAAAACAATACAAAAAGATACTTTTTTTGAAAAATCACCCTCTGCAACATGTAGATGACCAAATGTTTGAGTGTCTAAATATATTTTTTACATAGTCATAGCACCCCAAGATTTCCCACTCAACAAATTTATTCTCCATTGTAACAACAGTAACACACACACACATACACGCAAAGCATATTTCCTGTTCTTAACTGAGTGTATATCTTTTTTGCTTAATGATTTATAGGAGTCCCTTATACATTCTTGATATGAGTTCTTTGTCACATATAAGATTGTTACTCTCTTCCAATTGCTTATTGAGTCTGTGATTAGCACACTATTGGTTGAACTTTACAGTTAGAAAAATTGCTTTAGTCCAACTTCTTCATCCACAGATAAGGAAAACTGTCCCAGAGTGACGTTTTCACATAGCTACTTAGTGGTAAAAAATAAGATTAGAACCCAAGTCTTCTCACCTTTTCTCCTGGGCTATAGCTAATATTCTACATTGGTGAATTCCTTTTTTAAAAAAATTTTATTTATTTTTTTATACAGCAGGTTCTTATTAGTTATCCATTTTATACATATTAGTGTATACATGTCAATCCCAATCTCCCAATTGATCCCACCCTCCCACCCCTGCCACTTTCCCCCCTTGGTGTCCAAATATTTGTTCTCTACATCTGTGTCTCTATTTCTGACCTGCAAACCAGTTCATCTGTACCATTTTTCTAGGTTCCACATATATGCGCTAATATACGATATTTGTTTCTCTCTTTCTGACTTACTTCACTCTGTGTGAGAGTCTCTAGATCCAACCATGTCTCTACAAATAACCCAATTTCGTTCCGTTTTATGGCTGAGTAATATTCCATTGTATACATGTACCACATCTTCTTTATCCATTCATCTGTCGATGGGCATTTAGGTTGCTTCCATGACCTGGATATTGTAAATAGTGCTGCAATGAATATTGGGGTGCATGTATATTTTGAATTATGCTTTTCTATGGGTATATGCCCAGTAGTGGGATTGCTGGGTCATATGGTAATTCTATTTTTAGTTTTTTAGGGAACCTCCATACTGTTCTCCATAGTGGCTGTACCAATTTACACCCCCACCAACAGTGCAAGAGCGTTCCCTTTTCTCCACACCCTCTCCAGCATTTGTTGTTTGTAGATTTTCTGATGATGCCCATTCTAACTGGTGTGAGGTGATACCTCATTGTAGTTTTGATTCGCATTTCTCTAATAATTAGTGATGTTGAGCAGCTTTTCATGGGCTTCTTGGCCATCTGTATGTCTTCTTTGGAGAAAAGTCTATTTAGGTCTTCTGCACATTTTTGGATTCGGTTGTTTGTTTTTTTAATATTGAGCTGCATGAGCTGTTTATATATTTTGGAGATTAATCTTTTGTCCGTTGTTTCGTTTGCAAATATTTTCTCCCATACTGAGGATTGTCTTTTCGTCTTGTTTGTAGTTTCCTCTGCTGTGCAAAAGCTTTTAAGCTTCATTAGGTCCCATTTGTTTATTTTTGTTTTAATTTTCATTACTCTAGCAGGTGGATCAAAAAAGATCTTGCTGTGATTTATGTCAAAGAGTGTTCTTCCTATGTTTTCCTGTAAGAGTTTTATAGTGTCCGGTCTTGCATTTAGGTCTCTAATCCATTTTGAGTTTACTTTTGTGTATGGTGTTAGGGAGTGTTCTAATTTCATTCTTTTACATGTAGCTGCCCAGTTTTCCCAGCACCATTACTGAAGAGACTGTCTTTTCTCCATTGTATATCCTTGCCTCCTTTGTCACAGATTAGTTGACTATAGGTGCGTGGCTTTATCTCTGGCCTTTCTATCCTATTCCATTGATCTATATTTCTGTTTTTGTGCCAGTACCATACTGTCTTGGTTACTGTAGCTTTGTAGTATAGTCTCAAGTCAGGGAGTTTGATTCCTCCAGCTCCGTTTTTTCCCCTCAAGACTACTTTGGCTATTCAGGGTCTTTTGTGTCTCCATACAAATTTTAAGATTTTTTGTTCTAGTTCTGTAAAAAATGTCATTGGTAATTTGATAGAGATTGCATTGAATCTGTAGATTGCTTTGGGTAGTACAGTCATTTATACAATATTGATTCTTCCAATCCAAGAACATGGTATATCTCTCCATCTGTTTGTATCATCTTTAATTTCTTTCATCAGTGTCTTATAGTTTTCTGCATACAGGTGTTTTGTCTCTCTAGGTAAGCTTATTCCTAGGTTTTTTATTCCTTTTGTTGCAGTGGTAAATGGGCGTGTTTCCTTAATTTCTCTTTCAGATTTTTCATCATTAGTGTGTAGGAATGCAAGAGATTTCTGTGCATTAATTTTGTAACCTGCAACTTTACCAAATTCATTGATTAGTTCTAGTAGTTTTCTGGTGGCATCTTTAGGATTCTCTATGTATAGTATCATGTTATTTGCAAACAGTGACAGTTTTATTTCTTCTTTTCCAGTTTGTATTCCTCTTATTTCTTTTTCTTCTCTGATTGCTGTGGCTAGGACTTCCAAAACCATGTTGAATTATAGTGGTGAGAGTGGACATCTTTGTCTTGTTCCTGATCTTAGAGGAGATGCTTTCAGTTTTTCACCATTGACAATGATGTTTGCTGTGGGTTTGTCATATATGGCCTTTATTATGTTGAGGTAGGTTCCCTCTATGCCCACTTTCTGGAGAGTTTTTATCATAAATAGGTGTTGAATTTTGTCAAAAGCTTTTTCTGCATCTATTGAGATGATCATATGGGATTTTCTCTTCAGTCTAATATGGTATATCACCTTGATTGATTTGCATATATCGAAGAATCCTTGCATCCCTGGGATAAATCCCACTTGATCATGGTGTATGATCCTTTAATGTGCTGTTGGATTCTGTTTGCTAATATTTTGTTGAGGATTTTTGCATCTATATTCATCAGTGATATTGGTAATTTTCTTTTTTTATAGTATCTTTGTCTGGTTTTGGTATCAGGGTGATGGTGGCCTCATAGAATGAGTTTGGAAGTGTTCCTTCCTCTGCAATTTTTTGGAAGAGTTTGAGAAGGATGGGTGTTAGCTCTTCTCTAAATGTTTGATAGAATTTACCTGTGAAGCCATCTGGTCCTGGACTTTTGTTTGTTGGAAGATTTTTAATCACAGTTTCCATTTCATTACTTGTGATTAGTCTGTTCATATTTTCTATTTCTTCCTGGTTCAGTCTTGGATGGTTATACCTTTCTAAGAATTTGTCCATTTCTTCTAGGTTGTCCATTTTATTGGCATAGAGTTGCTTGTAGTAGTCTCTTAGGATGCTTTGTGTTTCTGCAGTGTCTGTTGTAACTTCTCCTTTTTCATTTCTAATTTTATTGATTTGAGTCCTCTCCCTCTTTTTCTTGATGAGTCTGGCTAATGGTTTATCACTTTTGTTTATCTTCTCAAAGACCAGCTTTTAATTTATTAATCTTTGCTATTGATTTTTTTGTTTCTATTTCATTTATTTCTGATCTGATCTTTATGATTTCTTTACTTCTAGTAACTTTGGGTTTTGTTTGTTCTTTCTCTAGTTCCTTTAGGTGTAAGGTTAGATTGTTTATTTGAGATTTTTCTTGTTTCTTGAGGTAGCCTTGTATTGCTATAAACTTCCCTCTTAGAACTGCTTTTGCTGCATCCCATAGGTTTTGGATCATCGTGTTTTCATTGTAATTTGTCTCTAGATAGTTTTTGATTTCCTCTTTCATTTCATCAGTGATCTCTTGGTTATTTAGTAACGTATTGTTTAGCCTCCATTTGTTTGTGTTTTTTATGGTTTTTTCCCTGTAATTCATTTCTAATCTCATAGTGCTGTGGTCAGAAAAGATGCTTGATATAATTTGTTTTCTTAAATTTCCTGAGGCTTGATTTGTGACCCAAGATGTGATCTATCCTGGAGAATGTCCATGCGCACATGAGAAGAAAGTGTAATCTGCTGTTTTTGGATGGGATATCCTATAAATATCAATTAAATCTATCTGGTCTATTGTGTCATTTAAAGCTTGTGTTTCCGTATTAATTTTCTGTCTGGATGATCTGTCCATTGGTGTAAGTGAGGTGTTAAAGTCCCCCACTATTATTGTGTTACTGTAGATTTCCTCTTTTATAGCTGTTAGCAGTTGCCTTATGTATTGAGGTGCTCCTATGTTGGGTGCATATATATTTATAATTGTTATATCTTCTTCTTGGATTGATTCCTTGATCATTATGTAGTGTCCTTCCTTTTTTTCTTGTAACATTCTTTATTTTAAAGTCTGTTTTATCTGATATGAGTATTGTTACTCCAGCTTCCTTTTGATTTCCATTTGCATGGAATATCTTTTTCCATCCCCTCACTTTCAGTCTGGATGTGTCCCTAGGTCTGAAGTGGGTCTCTTGTAGACAGCATATAGATGGGTCTTGTTTTCGTATCCATTCAGTGAGCCTGTGTCTTTTGCTTGGAGCATTTAATCCATTCATGTTTAAGGTAATTATTGATATGTGTGTTCCTATTACCATTTTCTTAATTGTTATGGGTTTGTTTTTGTAGGTCCTTTTCTTCTCTTGTGTTTCCCACTTAGAGAAGACCCTTTAGTACTTGTTGTAGAGCTGGTTTGGTGATGCTGAATTCTCTTAGCTTTTGCTTGTCAGTAAAGCTTTTGATTTCTCCATCGAATCTGAATGAGATCCTTGCAGGGTAGAGTAATCTTGGTTTTGGTTCTTCCTTCCATCACTTTAAATATATCATGCTACTCCCTTCTGGCTTGTAGAGTTTCTGCTGAGAAATCAGCTGTTAACCTTATGGGAGTTCCCTTGCATATTATTTGTTGTTTTTCCCTTGTTGCTTTCAATAAATTTTCTTTGCCTTTAATTTTTGTCAGTTTGATTACTATGTGTCATGGCATGTTTCTCCTTGGGTTTCTCCTGCCTGGGACTCTTTTTGCTTCCTGGACTCAGGTGGCTATTTCCTTTCCTGTGTTAGGGAAGTTTTCGATTATAACCTCTTCAAATATTTTTTCAGGTCCTTTCTCTCTGTCTTCTCCTTCTGGGACCCCTATAATGCGAACCTTGCTGCATTTAATGTTGTCCTAGAGGTCTCTTACACTGTCTTCATTCCTTTTCATTCTTTTTTCTTTATTCTGCTGTGTGGCAGTGAATTCCACCATTCTGTCTTCCAGATCACTTATCCGTTCTTCTGCCTCAGTTATTCTGCTATTGATTCCTTCTAGTGTATTTTTCATTTCAGTTATTGTGTTGTTCATCTCTGTTTGTTTGTTCTTTAATTCTTCTAGGTGTTTGTTCTTTAATTCCTCTAGGTCTTTGTTAAACATTTCTTGCATCTTCTCAATCTTTGCCTCCATTCTTTTTCTGAGGTCCTGAATCATCTTCACTGTCATTATTCTGAATTCTTTTTCTGGAAGGTTGCCTATCTCCACTTCACTTAGTTGTTTTTTCTGGGGTTTTATCTTGTTCTGTCATCTGGTGCATAGCCCTCTGCCTTTTCATCTTGTCTATCTCTATGTGAATGTGGTTTTTGTTCCACAGGCTGCAGGATTGTAGTTCTTCTTGCTTCTGCCGTCTGCCCTCTGGTGGATCAGGCTATCTAAGAGGCTTGTGCAAGTTTCCTGATGGGAGGGACTGGTGGTGGGTAGAGCTGGCTGTTGCTCTGGTGGGCAGAGCTCAGTAAAACTTTAATCTGCTTGTCTGCTGATGGGTGGGGCTGGGTTCCCTCCCTGTTGGTTGTTTGGCCTGAGGCAACCCAACACTGGAGTCTACCTGGCTCTTTGGTGGGGCTAATGGCGGACTCTGGGATGGCTCACACCAAGGAATACTTCCCAGAACTTCTGCTGCCAGTGTTTTTGTCCTCATGGTAAGCCACAGCCACCCCCACCTCTGCAGAAGGCCCTCCAGCACTAGCAGGTAGGTCTGGTTCAGTCTTCTATGGGGTCACTGCTCCTTCCCCTGGGTCCCAATTACACACTACTTGTGTGTGCCCTCCAAGAGTGGAGTCTCCATTTCCCCCAGTCCTGTCGAAGTCCTGCAATCAAATCCCACTAGCCTTCAAAGTCTGATTCTCTAGGAATTCCTCCTCCTGTTTCCGGACCCCCCAGGTTGGGAAGCCTGACGTGGAGCTCAGAACCTTCACTCCAGTGGGTGGACTTCTGTGGTATAAGTGTTCTCCAGTCTGTGAGTCACCCACCCAGCAGTTATGGGATTTGATTTTACTGTGATTGTGCCCCTCCTACCGTCTCATTGTGGCTTCTCCTTTGTCTTTGGATGTGGGGTATCTTTTTTGGTGAGTTCCAGTGTCTTCCTGTCGATGATTGTTCAGCAGTTAGCTGTGATTCCGGTGCTCTCGCAAGAGGGAGTGAGCACACGTTCTTCTATTCCTCCATCTTGATCCTGGTGAATTCTTAAGTTGTTGTAGTCATACAGTGTGATATACTCATATAATTCACATATAGTAATTAAAAATAAAAACCATCTACTGACATATGAAACAACATGGATAAATCTCAGATATAATGTTAAGTGAAAAAGTCAGACATAATAAGCTATATACTGTGTGATTCCATTCACATCTAGCTCAAAACTAGGCAAAACCAACCTATGGTGGTAGAAATTAAATCTCTATTCCTTGGGAGAGGATAGTGACTGGAAGAGGCCGTGAGGGACCTTCTCTGGGTGTCGAAATGTTCTATGTCTTGATGTGGGAGGTAATTGCATGGATGGCTACAAATGAAAAAAATCATTAAACTGTACATTTAAGATATGTGCATTTTCAGGGAGATCAGCTCAGTGCTTTGTGACCACTTAGAGTGGTGGATAGGGAGGGTGGGAGGGAGGTGCAACAGGGAGGGGATATGGGGACATATGTATATGTATAGCTGATTCATTTTGTTGTACAGCAGAAATTAATGCAACATTGTAAAGCAATTATACTCCAATAAAGATGTTAAAATAAAAGGATATGTGCATTTTGCTGTGTGTAAGTTATACATTAGTAGAAAACAAAGAAGAAAACCAAAGCAGAGACTTAACTATATCTCATTAACTTGATGGATATTGAGCAAAAGAGAATAATTCTGGCCCTCAAATGATTTTTAATCTGAATTATTCTTCTTGGCTGACTTTCACTATTACACAAACCAGAAAGCTGCCAAATCTCTACTTCTTTGAATAGTCTGGCTCTGCCTTGAACAAGCTGTGGGTTGGGCTAACTGACCTTCAGAGTCACTCCTAGGTCCAGATTTCTGGGATTTTTGGAAAAAGAGATGCCAAAATATATCTCTGAGTGGAAAGGAACATCAGAGCTGTCTGGTTCTTGTCTGTAATTTTTTAGGAGAAAAGAATGAGCTTAGAAAATGGAAATGACTTGCCTAAGGTTTCCCTGATAGTAATTCAGCACATCTCTGCTGACTTCATCTCAACTCAGGTCAACAAACATCCGTTGAGTGCCTGCTATGTGCCAGGCACTGAGTCAGACACCACATTGGGCTCTGAGGTTCCATAAAGCCACAGCTAAAGGTGGCATTGTGTTGCTTTGTGAGGGAAGCAGTGAGCTCATTTCCCACAACCTAGCGTGAGAGCACCAGCAGAAAAATTTAGAAGACTTCAAAAGGAAGCAAGACAAAGGTCAAAGCGCCAAAGTAATGTAACCATATAATGTCCTTTCCTGCACTCAATCACAGAACTATCAAAGTCTCTCCTTGTCCCAGAGTAGTGGTTCTGGGACTCTAAATCATCATAATGGTAAGCTATAATTCTGGAGTCTATTATATGAAAATTCTGGTCATATGGCTTAACATCCTGTGAACCTGAACTTCCCTATTTTATAAACTTTTACTTCCTTTCTGGTGAAGCTTGTACCTTTAAGCAAAGTTCTATTCTCCTTCAGTTGATTTAGCAAACATGAGGAAGTAATTGCTCTAGCCTTCTTACAAAGTGGCTGTAGGAACCCAACATGATGAATGTGAAATTCACCACTCAAAGCATGCAAAACACAAGAATTCACCATTGTGACAACAGCTTAGTAAAGTAGACACAGGCTCAGAGAGTAAGCCAGGGACATGGGTCTGTCGTAATTGTACCACTGACTAGCTATGTGATCTTTGCCTCTCTGGGCAATCACTCCACCTCTCTGAGCCTCTGTTTCTTCATTTACAAATGGAAGGGATTGGACCAAAGAACTGAACACATTTTTCTCAGCTCTGAGAAAAAGAGCTGTGACTCATGGGCTCATGAAAAAACTTCGGAGTTTTGTGGGTTTTGCTGGTTGTCCCTAAGAGGACTGTTGGTAGTGAAGAGGCAGAGGGTTAAACAAGAGGGGAAAGGGTGAAGAAAATACAAGAGGGAAATGAGAGGAAACTGAGAGGACTATAAGAGGGAGAGACTTTCATTGAGGATCTCATGACCATTTGCTACAAAGGGCCTTCAGGTGGCTCTTGCACTGGACTTCTGACCTCCTTTCCTTTTTCTTCACACTGGTACTCACAAAATTTCTGATTCTATTTTGATCAAATTGGCCCACTAAGTCCCCAAACCTCAGCCTGGGGTGATGACTGGCTGTTTTCCTAGACTTTCTCCCTCCCCTCCCACCTCTCCCTCTTCTATCCCATTGTGATCCATTCCAAAACTTCTCTGCACTCCAAAGTCACCATAACCCATACAACACTTTTCTTTCCATTCATGAAACTTAGGGACTTGGTTGAGGTTTATACCTCTAACCTCTGAGCCTAATGGAAACTATGTGAATGTGTAACCTCTACTACCAATCTCCCTGCACTCTTGCAGTCTTGCCTCCTTGAACTTGGCATGGCTCAGAATTCACCTGGGGTACAGATGGGGATTTTTCAATCACGGGCACAGAATAGGGGCTCAATGCATCTCTGAAGAAAGTAACAGGGGTTCTGAGGACTCGCAGCCCTGCCCAGACCATTCCTACCTTCCCCGCCCACCCATTCCCCTGTGCTGGAAGCAGTTGTTAATTTCTCTGAATGAAGAAGAGCAACCTTTAAAAAAGAAAAAAAAAGGGCTTCCCTGGTGGTGCAGTGGTTAAGAAACCTCCTGCCAATGCAGGGGACATGGGTTCGAGCCCTGGTCCGGGAAGATCCCATGTGCCGCGGAGCAACTAAGCCCGTGTGCCACAACTGCTGAGCCTGCACTCTAGAGTCCGTGAGCCACAACTACTGAAGCCCACGTACCACAGCAACTGAAGCCCGGGTGCCTAGAGCCTGTGCTCCACAGCAGGAGAGGCCACTGCAATGAGAAGCCTGTGCACCGCAATGAAGAGTAGCTCCTGCTCACCGCAACTAGAGAAAAGCCCGTGTGCAGCAACGAAGACCCAAAGCAGCCAAAATAAATTAATTAACTAATTTAAAAAAAAAAGTAACAGGAATACTCAGTGCCCAAGTATCAGGAAAGAACAATTCTCCTGAGGGCACAGCTGAGACACTTTATGGGGACAAGTTCCCAGGAGAGTATCCCTTCCCAAACACAAAAGATGTACAAACCAGATTGGGTCTTGTTTCCTAAAAACACTATTTCATAAGAGCTAAACAGAAGTATGAGTTTGTAGGAGCCACCTCTCCCAATCTCTCTCCACCTCCTACAAAATCAAAACCAAACTCCCCAAACTGGCATGGAAAGCCCTTCATGAATTTCTTACATCTTCTTCATAATTTGTAGCCATGCTCCATGTGTCTGCTTCACCTTCTGATGCTCTGTTTCTGTGGTTCTCAAGTTGGGTGAAGTAGTTCTCCACATTAGAATCACCAGGGAACTTTAAAAATTCAGATGCCCAGGCCACCCTCCAGACCCATTAAATGAGAATCTCTGAGGGAGAGGCTGAGGCTGAGGCATCAGTATTTTCTTAAAGCCCCCTTGGTGATTATAGTGTACTGATGTGGAGAATCACTGCTTTAATTGGTTTAAGAATCATCGGGGGGGGGGATGTCAAGAATAAAGATTGCTTAGGCCCCCACCCCTGAGATTCTAAATCAGTTAAGTACAAGGTGGGGGGCCTTGAAATGTGCATTTTCAATAGGCTCCTAGGGGAATTACAGTGCAGATATCTGAGAACCACACTTGGAAAAAACATTGCTCTTGGTCCATCAGACTCCCCGTCCAAGTTGTCTGAGTCCAGTGAGCACTCTCACTCTCCTTGGCTTTGAATAGGCTTTGCTCTCTGCCTGGAATGCCCTCCCCTCCCCCTGACCTCTGAGAGAACTTTCAGTCACCTTCCAAATGTAAACTCTTCTCTGTGACTTTTCCTGACCCTTCCCAGGAGGAATTAATTACTCCCCTGTATAAGTTTCCATAGCACTTGGTACATGCTTCTGCTAAAGCATTTATCACACGATATTATGGCTGTTTCCTTATGTGTCTGTCACACCATTTAAACTACGAGTATTTTCCTTTTTTCATCTCGCCAGGACCTAGCACAGTGCCTGGGACATAACTCAAGTCAGTAAATGTTTATTGAATTAATGAAGTTGTTTGTGGAGTTGGTCATCATATTAGATATCCATCCATCTATGTGTGGCAAGACTACAGATGCTGGGATAGGGCACAGGAAGAAAGATGCTAGTGCCAGAGAGGAGAGCCAGCCATAACAAGGCCAAGAAATGCCAGGTTGCAAGGTTGCAAATGCAAGGTTGGAGAAATGCCAGCCCTGGGACCAGGGCTAGGGCATGACTCCTCCAGAACAGAGGGCATACAGACAGGTTCAGGTTTGCTTCCTAACATCAGGAGGGACAAGAAAAATACTTAGGATGGTAATTGCAAGTTAGAAGTAGATATGAAGCAGAAGTCCAAGCTCATGCATATGGTTGGTGACCCTAAGAATGATTGGGGTACCTAGCATTTATATTAAAAGAACACAAACATCTGAGCCAGAGTCCAGACCTACAATAAAAATCTCCATGAGACGTGTGGAGAACCTGAACATTTAACAAGAGCCCCAAGAGAGCCTCATGATCCCTCAGGTTTATGAAACACCTGGCTAAGAAACTTCAGGAAGTGCTGAGAATGGGTAGAAAAAGTTTTTAATGCAAAGGAAAGGCAGCATCCCCAGGCACATAATGACTTGCCGTGGTGGCATTAAGTCCATATATTACGGGGAGCAAGGGAAGTTTGAAGTTTAAAAAACAGGGGCCAAGGATCATCGTTGGGTCCCAGGAGGCCAGAGACCTTTAGAGAACCTTAATGTGGGCTGCACCAGCTGACAGGCAGCTCTTCTTATCTATCCTACCTCCCTGAAGCCCTGGAGTTGGGCAAGTCTGAGTACAAGGTGAGGGACGTTATGAAGAGAGGAACCAGAATCTGGAAAAGGCTGTAGAAATGAAGCCAGCAAAGTAGGCAGAAAAATAAATCAGAACACAAGCAAAGTACAGCCCTATCTCTCCCAAACTACAATAATGTAAAATTATTATTCCAGCCATGTTTCAAGCTCAGAGAAAGAGTTGGGATGAGGGTTGTCATTACCAGAGTTAGCCAAACTACAGTCTCAGGGCACAGTCTCCCAGACTGCCCTTACTTCTGACACTAGCTGCTAGTTTGGGGGATTCCCAAAACCACCCCAGGTTTGATCATTCACTAGTAAGATTCATAGAACTCACTGAAAGCTATTATCTATACAGTCATGCTTTATTATAGGGAAGGGATTAGAACCAACAAAAGAAAAATTCACAAAGGGCAGAGTTTAGGAGGCTTCCAAAGGCAAAGCTTCTGTTGTTCTCAGGACACATTACCCTCCCAGCATCCATGTGTGACAATACAAACAGAGAATTGCCAACTTGGGAAACTCGGCCTCCGTGTCCAGAGTTTTTATTGGAACTTCATTACATAGACATGATTGATTGATTGATTGATTGATTGCCCACATTATTGAACTCAGTCTCTAGTGGCACTTCCCCTTCCCCAGAGGTTGGGCTAGATGCCTGAAGGGGAGAGGGTGCCTGCTCTTGGCCATATTTGAAATGGAGTTGATGTTGCAGAATCAAAAGTGGATTTTCTGTGAAGCTGTAAGGCCCTCATCCACATTGCATAGTCATGGGATCAATCAAAGAACAGATTAGAACTAGTATAGCTTTACTAAAGGTTTGGAATAGAGGTAAAGATATTCACATATATACACATAATGACTCACCTAAATTTCAGTGAAACCCTTAGTTAGACATCAGTCAAAAATCCCAGCCAGGAATATGAAAATGTCCTTGAAGGTAAAATTAACTACCTACAATCAGCAGTCTCTTCAACAGTGCCACCCTTTGCAGATTCTTGAACCCTCTGACTCTCATTGTTTCACCAGCAAACTAATGCTTTAAACCTATGGTTTTTGTGTTGTATCTGGCCTTCCTGGGTGTACTCAGAACATTACTAGAAGAGGAGTAAATTTATCAACAAACTCTAAAAAAAAATCTATCAATCAATTTCTTTTTGTTGAAAACTATGCTTACTATGTGCCCAACACTATCCCAGATGTTAAGCTACTATTTTGGGGAATACTATAGAAACATGAGATACAATCAAGGATCACAGAAGTTAAAAGCCGGTTGAGTAAGGTAAGTCAAAATACTGAAATAGGCAGAGGTTTTTATATAGAATGTAATGGGGCATGTGAAACTCTCCAATACTGATGATCACTGACAGGAGAGATATGTTGATGACTGGAATGTGTGGGCTAATAACTATGTGGAGGCAGAAAAGAGCTGGAAACTCCACTGGAATAGAATGTTTAACAGTATATTATTAAGGGCTTAAATGTCAGGTAGAAACTCTGTATGTGAAATGAGCTCAAAGGGAAAACCAGTGAGACCTGGAAGAGCAGCAGGAGTTTCTGGACAAATCTTGAAGTAGCAGATGCTTTGGACAGAACAAGTGGAAAAAGAAACCCACTTTCACTGCCTTGATGGACAGTAAAAAGCTAACTCAATACTACATCTATTTCACTACAGCCAGCCATCTGAGTAGCAGCGTGTACTTTCTGATAATGAAAGTATCTAGCAAGAGCTTCAGAATATCTTGCAAAACTTATACACAGAAGCAAATGGCACATTAGTCAGGATGCCGGGCCATAACAAAGATATAAAGCCCTTTCCCACCATCTTTATGAAGCAGCTGCTGAATAATCAAGATATACCACTTGGAGAAGAAAAGGTTTTTTAAATATAGAAGTCAGTAGTTTGCTAGAAAAGGAAACGAGGGTACTCAGAGGGAGATTTGGGGGTAGTTACTGAAGAATAGGTATCAACATAAAAGCATTCTCAGGAATAAGCGATTGGCACAATTCTGAACAGCTAAAGAATTTGGAAGATAGCAAAAGTCCCCTAGCAATTTCAAAAACTCTCTAAAACATCTTCTATTTTATGCCTTATTATGCTGTCTGAACTTTGAGAGGTTCAAATATCTCATCTGATTTCTAAGGCTTTCCATTTCCTGTTAATAAATCTTATCTTTGTCATTACATGAATAATTAAAACACTTATTCAACAAATATTTGAGGACTTCCACTACTCTAGGTTCTATGGGTACAATAATAAACAAAAAAAGTCTCTGTCCTCATGGAGATTATATTCCATTGGAGAGGGACAGACGATAAACACATATATGTCTAATATTTACTATGCAATATAGTTACTAGTTCTATAATGGGAGCTAAAGCATGTTTAAGGCAAGGGAAAGAGAGAATGGGGAGCAGGGTAGTACTGTCTATATAAGGTAGACAGGGAAAGTTCACTGGTAAGGGTGTTTGAGCAGAGGTCCAAATGAAGTGAGGGGTTAAGCCATGTGGATATCTAGGGGAAAAGCATTCCAGGTTAGGGAAACAGCTAATACAAATCCTGGAGGCTGGAATGAGCTTCACCTATAGGCTTTAACATGATGGGCAATGGGATGAGTGGAATGAAATGAAGTGGGAGAGGTAGGTAGCAGCCAACTCACGTAGGCTTTTGTAAATCAGAACAAACTTTGGATTTCATTCTGGTTGCAAAAGACAACCTTTGGAGGGTTTCCTTTATATTCTTGCAAGTGCAGATATTTCCTGCTCTTTTCATGTCTACTCTCAAACCATGACTTCCCTGGTAAGAAGGCCACAGTGAATATTTATTATTTCCACTCTCCACTACTCATCCTATGTTCCCTTTACTTTCTCTTCAGATGGCCAGTCTTCCTACTGTGGAGTGACCCAAAACTTTACTCCAGAGGGATCTGAGCTTTCAGGGGTTCCCGGTTATAAAGAATGGCTATAGCCTTCCCTGAATTTATGACTGGGCAGGGAAGACCTAGGAGGTTCCTCTGGATTTTATTCATATTCTTCTCTGACTACACTATGTAACAGAACCTTTGATAACCAGGATCAACTATAGCCTATATTTTCCCTACTTGGTGTTAAAAGGAGCCTGGAGTGTCAGGGTAACAGTCTCTGTTGTTTCCTCTGGTGGAAGCATTTCTTCTCCAAGTACAATACTAAAGCTCCTATACAAGCATTACCCAAAGTCATAGGTATAATATGAAACGTAATTGTGAGAAGTGGCATTCCCATTTCTCACCTTGGTCCCTGGATCCACGTTTTCTGCAAGGGCCTGCACCATATATCAAACACAGGTAGACACAAGTCTCACCTCTAAGATGGCACTCCAACCTTTCAAGATGCTGAGTTTCAGTTGGCACCATAACTGATTCTTACTTCAGTCATTTCACTGTTTTTTAAAGCTAGCTGCTTCTAGGACACAGTTTACGATAAGACCATGAATTTCCATGCGCATCAGCACATTGTCTTCCTCTCCTAAAGTGTGAGCTTCTTGTTGAGAAGCAACATTGAGTGGGATACTGTGATAGTGAAAAAAGACATTCAGAATACCTACAGGTGATGGCTTTGGCAGAAGCACTGAGGGAAGAGAAGTAAATCTAAATCATGTCTATTTTAGTAAGGACATAATGCTTCTCCCTCCACAAAGGAAGGAATTAAATGCTATGAACCTGCCATCGTGTGAATGACTGGTCTCCTTGGAGTGCTATCAGTTGCGAAGGTCAGGGTTGGTCACTAGAGCTGGCAAGTTGGTGATGCTGAGAAAGCCTAGGTGAAGAGAAGTCCACATAATTGAGCTAGTATGTCAGTTCCTGCCACCATGGTCACTTAACTAGTGAGCCCACTGAGCACCATTGGCACAGCTGAGGTTAAACAGCTACTGGCATTCAAATGGCTGACTCTATTGATCACCTAAGTATTACAGGCCCCTTTTGTGAATATTTACATGGAACTCAGATATTGTGGACCCATTTTGAGAACATATCAGATTAGAGTGCACCTGGGCACACCAGAAGGTATGATTTTGTGGATCAGAAAACACTGTGCATGGTTCCAATTTCTATACCTATTATTTAGTTATAAGCATCAGAAACTAATTTTTAATGACTTATGGGAAAAAATGATATTGGGTAGCTCACAAAATCTCTAGGAAAGTCAGCACACCAAGCTCAGAGGCTACACATTCAGGGATCGTGTTCAAAATCATGCTACAGAACCTGGTTGGTGAAGACACCACTGCCACAACCAAAAACAGTAGGTGACCCACACCCCTATCACTGGACATTGCTGACAGCCCTGCACCAGTACTGTCTCTAGAAGCTGGATGTAGCTGCCAATCACTTTAATGGATCTGTGGGGTCCTCGATGCTCTCTAGCTTGTTTTTGTGTTTGTGTTTATTTGTTTTATTTAGAGGCTTGTCTCCCAACAGCAAAGTCTACGGGGATGACATAGAGTTTATAACATAAGCCAAAGAAAAGAGGAGAATAGATGATGAACTAAGAGTAGTTTTGGACTCTAAAAGAAATTAGTTTAACCAATGGGTGGGAAGCCAAAGACAACCTGAGGAAGCTTGACTGGCATTTATATAAAGTAGGTCACTAAGAAATGACAAGCACCCTGTCTCCCTCATAGGTTCAAAAGCCCACAGAGGTAAGTGACCCCAGGATATGTTCAGGGAAACCTGAGGGCTGAAGGAACTATTGCTCAGTTTCCCAGTGGATGGCCTGGGAGATGACAAACCTCACATGAGAGACTTAGGTCCAACATGAAGGTAAAATATCACTGACTGAAGGAGGTGTAGCCGTGAGAAGCTCATCAGGAAAACAGAGTCCACCCAAGGCATTTTAAACAGAACCAACTTAATATAGGGAATTGTTTACATAGGTAATGAAAGAGCTAAAAAGCCAAGAGAAGGATGGTGAGGCAACACAGATATTAGCAAGAGCAGAAAGCCACCACCACCCCTAGGGCTGTAGGGACCCAGGGAGGATGTCATATTAGCAGAGCCAGAACCTGAAGCCATTGGTTGAGAGTTAGAACTGTGGCAGGGGCTGCTCCACAGGAGCTGGGAACCCAGAGGATGGGCTTGACCAACAGGACCTGAAACTGCATAAACAAGCAAGCAAACTAAAGCAGACAGTGCCGGAAGCCTCATTGGAAGCAAAAAGGAAGAGAAATACTCTGGTTCATCCTGCCCTCCAGTCTTCCACCAGTACCACCCATTGGCCAAACCTACTTGAAAGCCAGTTGGTAAGGGAACCTGGGAAATGTAGTTCCCTGCAATGCAGATGACATGAGCTCTTCGAGCAGCCCACCAAAAGGTAGTCCACACAAGGCAAACTGTGGGGCTCTACCCTCTGACAGTACCAATTCTGTAGGCCTGAGAAGGTCACAGCCAGACAGGAGGTGCTCAATCTCTCCCAGACCTTATGGCTAGAAGGTGAGTCATCATTATAGATGCACTTGTTTGACTCCTAGTGATTATTTTACAACCTGTGGCTAAAATAGAAATGCAATGCTGGTACAACCATGAGGTGACCACACTGAGTTCTGGGCTGATGGGGTTGAGGGTCAGAGACGTACCTAAATGTATCTTTTGTTAGGATTTGTGGGTTCCTGAGAAGCCATACTAGGCAAATGTCCCTATTTGATATCATCCCTAGGCTTGCTGAGACCTGTTTCCTTCAAATTGACCTTCAGTATAGTAGAACTCACATAAAATGTATGTGAACTGGTGCTCACTTTCACAAATTCTCATACCCAGTCCTCTGATGGACTTATGGAAGGGTTAGTGACTCAGTCCTTCAGGCAGCCAGAGTTCCAAGAAGAGGTCTGCAGCTGGGGGATGAAAGTAACAGGGGATTGTCTGTTGCTCAAGCCCATTTGGCTACTTAAGAGAAAGCTTCTCTTTTCGAAGCAGTCTTTAAGACTCTCACAAAAATTTGGCTTGCTTTTTTTTCTGGGGCAAGATCCCCCAAGATTACTGGGACAAAGAAGATGAGCTAGATGCCTGGCATTTTGAGAGAAAAAGGAAAACATCTATTGGAGGACTTCTGTACGCCGCATCCAGCCTTGGCACCTTTCAAATGTACCATATCATCGGTTCACACAACAGCCCTATGTGGTAGTGGTGGTTCTCCCATTTATAGGTGAGGAAACTGAAACTCAGGTAAGCAAGGCAAATTCCTAAGGACATGTAACTAATGAGTGGAGAACCAGAGTTTGAGGTAACAGCACCCGAGGCCATACTCCCAGAAAGTATTTGAGAAGCCCCCCTCAGAAGGAACGAGGCAAGTCAAGGGATTCTTGGGGTCTAGCTACCCAAACTGGGGGAATCAAATTCCCAAAGACTAAATTAGATGGGATTCACTTGGGATTCATAAAGATTGCAAGGGAAAAACAGGTAAGGACTCATAACACTGGACTGACAGAGGATTCTGGAGCCTTGTCTAGCATTGGTCGCTTTCAAAACGCTTCCTGTATCTGCTTTGGATTCTCAGTGACTTGTTGTAGACTAAACAATTTAAATGTTACAGTGAATTACACAACATCATCATGTGAAAGCAACCTACTTAGTGTAATGGATTTACTGGGGT